>NW_027556098.1:378842123-379202123 GCF_003287225.1 Phascolarctos cinereus | reverse complement strand
ACAAATCCCTTAAAAATACAATTGGCCAATTGAAGAAGGAAGTACAAAAACTAACAGAAGAAAACAATCTGTTAAAAACTAGAATTGGACAAATGGAAACTAATGACTCTATGAGAGAGCAAGAATCAGTCAAACAGAAACAAAAAAATGAAAAAAAGATGAAAACATAAAATATCTCATCGGCAAAACAACTGACCTGGAAAATCAATCCAGGAGAGACAATTTAAAAATCATTGGACTACCTGAAAATCATGATGAAAAAAAGCCTGGACAGTTTCAGGAAATCGTAAAGGAAAACTGCCCAGAAGTCCTAGAACCAGAGGGTAAAATAACCAAAGAAAGAATACACCCCTCACCACCTGAAAGAGATCCCAAATTGACAACACCAAGGAATATAATAGCAAAATTCCAAAATTACCAGATGAAAGAGAAGGTGCTAAGCAGCCAGAAAGAAACAATTTAAATATCATGGAACCACAGTCAGGATTACACAGGACCTTGCAGCTTCTACATTAAAAGACCAGGGCATGGAACATGATATTCCATAAGGCAAAGGAGCTTGGATTGCAGCCAAGGATCAACTACCCTGCAAAAATGAGCATGATTTTTCAAGGGAGGAGATGGATATTCAACAAAATAGGGGACTTCCAAACCTTTCATAAAAAGACCAGAGCTCAACAAAAAATTTGATCTTCAAGTACAAGATTCAAGAAAGACATAAAAAGGTAAATGGGACAGAAAGATACAAAATGTTGTTAATAAGGGCGGACTGTTTACATCCCTACAAGGGAAGATGACACTTGCAACTCTTGAGAACTGTATTGTTATTACACCATGTTAAAGGAGTATACATAAAGGGGGTGGATATTAGTTGACTTTGATGTAATGATAAAAAAAATCTAATCAAGTGGGTTAAATGGATCCAAGTAAGTGGATTAGTCTGATCTTAGAAAATGTACTGAGAAAGGAGGAGGCAGACAAGGGTAAATTACATTACAGGAAAAGACAGAAAATCCTATTACAGCAGAGGGAAAGAAGGGAGGGGGTGAGCATTGTTTGAACCTTGCTCTCATCAGATTTGGCTCAAGAAGGGAATAACATAATCAGTTAGGTATGGAAATCTAACTTGCCCTATGGGCAGTAGGAGGGAAAAGGGGAAAGAAAAGGGAGAGGGGATGGAAGGGAGGGAAGAAGGTGGGGGCAAAGGGGAAGAGGGGAGGGATAATAGAAGGGAGGAGAGACTGAAGGAGGTTGGTCAAAAGCAAAGTACTGGAGGGGGAAGGAGAAGGAGAAAGAAAAGCATAAACAGGGGGAAAAAAGGATGGAGAAAAAGACACAGACAGTAATCATAAATGTGAAAGTTGAATAGCTATCTTTTTTTTTCTCTTCTGTTGAGTTTTGTTTCCTCTTTCTGATGGTTCCTCCTACTGGTTTTAATTTTAATTTACAACTTCACTAATGTGAAAATAGGTTTAATAAGAATGTAAATGTATAGCCTATATCAGATTGTGCACTGTCTTGGGGATGGTGGTGGGGAGGAAGGGGGAGAAAAATTTTAAGCTCAAAAACATATGGAAGTGATTGTTGATAAATCAAAATAAATTAATAAAATTAAGAAAGAAAGGTGGCCAAGTAGGAGAACTAGGCATGACTAGACAATAAACAAAGATTACAGGGAATGAAAAAGGTTGAGCACTCCCAATCTTATCTAATCTAATCCCCTCATTTTACAGATGAGGAAACTAAGGCCCATAGAGATGTAGTCAACTGTTCAAGGTCACAGAGGTAACAAATAGCAGAGCCTGGAGTCAAGTGCTGGTCCACTGAATCTAAATGCAACTTTCTTTCCACTATAACACCTGACCTTTCAGAGTAGCCTCTGCTTGGGGCAAATGGACAGAAGGCCTGTCGCCTGGCTTGGAGGGAGCCAGGATGGAGTCAGAGACCAAGACCTGGGAAATAGGGTTGTGGGTCTGACAGTTTAAGGGAGTCCTAGGGACCATCTTGTCCCAATTCCTTGTTTTACACATGAGGAAACAGAAGTGAAGGGACTTTCCAGGGTTCCATGCTCATATAATGAGTATCAGAGCCAGAGATGAAACCCAGCCTTCTGATTCCAGAAAGCAGGGGCTTTTCCTCCTACTGTGGCAGGATGCCTCACAGAGGACCAGGGAAAGGAAGGAGGAAGGCGGAGGAAGGGGAAGGAGTGGCCCTTCCCTGAGTAGGAAGGGGATCAGCAGGGGTCCAGAAGGCAGCCTTCCAGCCAGGTTCTTGGAAGGCAGCCAGAAAAAGTTGTCAGGGATGCCTTCTGCATACCTAGCCTCCCACTGGCACCCCCCAGCCTGAGACCAGGGTGGAGGCCTAAAGTGGCCCTGAGGGGGGCTGGAGGACCCCTGGGAGTGAACAGGGTTCCACTTCCTTTCCTCCATCTCCACCTTTCTCCTGCTTCCTCTGTCCTTTGCTGGGAAGTGGCTTGTCATTCCTGGAGGAGATCCAGAGATGAAGAAGTTGAATGTTTTGGGGCTTATGAGAGCCCTTAATGTGCATCTGGTCTAAGCTCTATCACTAATTCACTGTGTGAGTCTGGACATATCATATCTTCCTCAGTTTCCTGATCTTTAAAATTCGGACAATTTTACTTATACCATCCACTTCAGAAATGTTGTGAGGATTGAAAATGTTCATCTCTGTAAAGCATTGCCCAAACAACTGTCATCTGTTGTTAGGGATAGACCTGAGTTGAGTTTAAGTCTCTCTTCTGACACATAGTTTGACCCTGTACTAGTCACTTGACCTCCTGGGCCTGTTTCTTCATCTATAAAATGTTGTTGTTTTTGTCCTTTGTTTTTGAAGAGAACCAATGACCTCGTGGGGTGATGTCTTGCCTTGTGTGTGAAGTGTATTTAAGTGAGGCAGAGTGGCACAAAGTCGTCAGCTTCACTCTGTCTTCCAGAGTCATCAAAGTTTGGTGGTGAGACAAAAGCCCAGGATGCAGTAGATGGCCTTGGCGTCTTTGATGTCTGACCAAGCTCTAAGCACTTCACAGAGCCTGCTTCAGCTGCCTTCGTGGCCTTTGGAACAAATTGTTCCAATCCACCCATTCCACTGGTGGAAGTCTTCACATGCTTGGGGTAGATACCCCCTAAGTCACCGACGGATTTGAGGTCTATCAGTTACTCTCAACCTGCTTTAGCCCATCTGCCGAGATGATTTTACCAAGGTGTGGCTGCTGAGCATGCTTCTTGGAGACACAGGTGAGAGCTGGGAGAAGGTGGAAGCCAAAGGTGGCGCTGGTCCTCCTGAACACCCCATGCAACCCTATATAATGATGGGGTTGGACTAGAGGCCTCTGAGGTTTTTTCAAGCTCTAGTTCTAGGTCCTGATAAATTCTTAGCTTCCTTCCAGGCTCAGTTCAAGTGTCCTCGCCTTCGAGACATCTCCCCTGTTTTCTCCAGTTGTTAGAAATACAGATACTTGGCATTTATTTTGTGCGATTAAAGATTCCCAGATGAAGCTACCTAATGTATGCACTTTGTATTTATTTACTTATCTGCATACACGTTTAGTTCCTCCATCACACTCCCCCCTCAATAGAATGTGAACTGTTTAATTTTTGTTTTTTTATCTCCAATCTGATGCCTGGCATGTAATAGTCACTTCATAATAAGAGTACAACTAGGTAATGCAGTGGATAGAGTACCAGGCCTGAAGACAGGAAGATTTCAACTTCCTGAGTTCAAATCTGGCCTCAGACACTTACTAGCTGTGTGACCCTGGGCAAGTCACTTAACCTTGTTTGCTTCAGTTTCCTCATCTGTCAAATAAGCTGGAGAAGGAAATGGCAAACCACTCCAGTATCTCTGCCAAGAAAACCTCAAATGGGGTCACAAGGAATCAGACACAACTGAAAGGACTGAACAAAAATAAGTGCTCGTTGAATTGAATTGACATTGGGGAAGTCACATTTTATCTTTGGGCCTTGGTTTCTTTATTCATAAAATGAAGACGCTGTGAACAAGGTGCCATCTAAGGTCTAGGTCTAGAGCTTATGAACCTCTGGGAATTCTGCTGCCAGGTCTGCCACACTCTCCCTGGGTGAACTTGGACAAGTCACCTCTCTTCTCTGGGACTCAGTTTCCAAGCTTGTAAAAGGAGGGAATGGGAGTAGAAAAATCTCTCCAGTCTTTTCCAGCTCCAAGACACTGATTTCTTAGCTTTGGTGAAAGACCGTTGAGAAAAGAGAGAAAAAAAAGAAAAAAGAAATGCCAGGCCTAGAGGGATGAAATTTTAGTCCCACTGAAATAATTATAGGTTTAGCACAAGCCAAGGACAGTACAAAATCATTCCCAGGAACCTGGTAGTTTCCATTGTAAAACAATGTCCTTTTGCAAGCCTACAGGTTAAATCCATAACAAGGCAAACAGGGCCTGAACCAGGGCAGGAAACAGAGCTCCTGGAGCAGGAATTATGTTTGATAGGCACGAAAAAGTATAACAGCGGCAACAACATCCAGAAAAACATACACAGGCTGAAGAGATCACAATGGGAGGGCAAGAGAAAACAGGATGGTTTTATTATGATTTTGTTCAAGTTAATGTGCTTTACCAAAAAAAGCAAATTGTTAACAGTCTGGAGTTTGCAGTGTTCTATCGGGTCATTTCATACACACACACACACACACACACACACACACAAACACACACATGCACATACACATACACATACATTAATTTCCTGCAAAAAATTTTTAAAATTAATTCTCCAATCACTATATGTGTATATACATACGTACACATATACGCACTATATGTGAATGTTAATTTTTTTTCTTTTAATAAGGTTACTGATGCCTTTTGTTTTGACCTCACAGTCATTTCTGGGTATATGTTCCATCTTGAATTAAACAAAGAAAAAGAGTTAAGCAAAAATAACCAATAACAGTTACCCTGTATAACAATGTAGGTAACATTCTGTCTGAGAAGTTGCAGCTCCCTGACACCTCCCTCCCCTCCCCACTCCAGGTCAGTATTGAAGAGGGGAGGTAAGTTTCAGTATCTGTTGTCCAGGACCATCATCACTGGCTTTACCAATTATTGAGTTCTGATTTCCTTTTAGAAATCTGCTTTTTTATCATTATAGTTATAATTATTATAGCATAAGTGGTGCTATATTGGTTTTTCCATTTTCATTCTGCATCAGTTCATACAAACTTTCCCATGGTTCTTTGAAATCTTGGTACATATTATGTCTTAGTGCACAATAATATTCCATCCCATTCACATCTTTTTTCTGACACATACTGACTTTGGACCCTGGGCAAATCACTTAACCTATCAATCTTCTAGGCCAGAGGTTCTCAAACTTTTTTTTTTTAAATCTTAGGATCCCTTTACAAGCTTAAAAATTATTGGGGACTCCAAAGAGCTTTTGTCTATGTGGATTATGTCTATTTATATTATCCATTAGAAAGATATCACGTTAGAAATTAAAGCTGGCAAAATTTTGAAATATTCACTAATTAAAAATAAAAATAGAAAACTCATTACAGGTCAATATAAATAACATTTTTAATGAAAAAGAATAATATTTCCCAAAGCAAAGAAAAAAATTGATAAAAAGAATGGCATTGTTTTACACATTTTTGCAAATCTCTTTGATGTCTGATTTAATAGAAGCCAGCTGAGTGCTTCTATCTGCTTCTGTATTCAATCTATTGTGATAGGATGTTTTGGTTGAAATATGTGAAGATAATCTGGCCTGGCACAGATGGGTAGTTGGAAAAGAGAGGAGGGACAGCTAGGTGATGCAGTGGATAGAGCACTGGCCCTGAAGTCAGGAGGACCTGAGTTCAAATCTAGCCTAAGACCAAGCACTTGACACTTACTAGCTGTGTGACCCTGGTCAAGTCACTTAACCCCAATTGCCTTAAAAAAAAAAAAGAGAGAGGAGTATTTTTTAATAAGGAAAATAAGTATTATTATGAAAAATAGTCCCCACCCCCATCCCTAAAGGTCTCTGGGACCCACCCAGGTACTAGGACCATACTTTGAAAACTGCTGCTTTCAACAACTCTCCAAGCCTGTAAGTTTCAGACAAAGTGAAGACCTGCATTGGTGGAGGAAGTTTCTCATCCCAGAGCTCCCTGTATCAGTGAAATCACAAATCTAGTCCTATCTACTATCTATTCTTACATATATGTATATATGACTATCTGTACTCACATATGAGTAACATCATGTTGTTATTTAGTCAGTTGTATCTGACTCTTCATGACCTCATGTGGGGTTTTCTTGGCAAAGATACTGGAGTGGTTTGCCATTTCCTTCTCCATCCCCTTTTACAGATGAGGAAACTGAGGCAAACAAGATTAAGTGACTTGCCCAGGGTCACACAGCTAGTGTTTTAGCTTTGTGTCATCTGCAGATTTAATGAGCACACCATTTATGCCTTTAGCCAAGTCACTGGGAGTAGTCTGAAACAGAATAGGGCCAAACAGAAATCCTTAAGGTATCTTACTGGAGATCTTCTATCAGCTTGACAAATATATCCTAATCCCATCCTGCTACCTTTCCTGATAAGCCCTCCATTATAACAAAACATTTGAAAAGAGAGAAAAAAAATTCAGAAAAACCAGTCAATATCTCAACTATACCTGACAGTATGTGCAATGTTTTTCACCCATAGTCCTCCACCTTCATACTGAAGAGAGGGTGGTGATTTTTCTCAGCTCTTCTCTGGGGCCAAGCTTGTTCATCATGAAAATACCAGATTCAGTTTAGTTTTGCTTTCTTTCCATTTACATCATTTAGCCATATATGTGTGTACATCTACATCTATATATCACACACATACAAATACATATGCATACATGTGTATATAGATATAGATAGATATTCCTGGTTTTGCTTACTTCATTTTGAATCAGTTCATCTAAGTCTTCCAGTATTTTTCTGAGTTCTTCGTGTTAATCATTTCTTGTGGCACAATAATATTCTATTGAATTAGTGTATACAATTTGTTTAGCCATTCCCCAGTGAATGGGAACCTACTTTGTTTCCTGTTCTTTGATGGCACAATGAAAGATTTTTAAAAATTGATATTTTAGTGTTTATGATATTTCTTTTGGTCTTTGAACCCCTTGGGGTATATGCTTTGGAGTAGCATCTCTGGGTCAAAGGTCGCTGAAGATTTTTGAGTAGGGAATGATATGGTTAGAGTGTGTCTCAGGCAGATAGTTTTTGCAGTTTGAAGAGTGGATTGAAGAAAGGGGAAGGAAATTATTTAGCCTGAAAAAAGAAAAGCTTGGGGTGAGTGGGTGGGGGAAAACAAGTGGAACATGATAATGGCCTGATTCAAGTATTCAAGGGGCTGTCCCCTGAAAGAGAAATTACATTTGTTCCTCTCAGCCCCAGAAGGTAGTATCAAGAGTAATGTTTATCTTTCATTCTTGAGGAGGACCAATGATATCAGGAGGGAGATGTCTTGACTTGCAAATGAATTGGATTTAGGTGAGGCAGGGCTGTGCAAGGTCATCAGCCTCACTTTCTCCTCCAAGGTCATCTGAGTCCATGGGCAAAACATAGGTCAGGGTAACTGAAGATGACCCTAGATGGAGTGGGAGACCTTGGCCTTTTCAAGTTAAGGTCTTTCCCAGGTATTAGTTCATATGAGGCAATATCTTTCAGTGATTTAAGGCTAGGTAAGAAGTGAAGCAAAAAATGGCCTAGTTTGTCTATTCATTAAAAAAAAATTGGGAAGGGGAAGATCCTCAGGGTTTCTGGCCAGAACAGAAACAATTGCTATTTACACTCTCTGAACTATCAAAACCCAAACAATGACCTAGTGAGGCTTGGGCTAGGACCTGTTATTGGCTGATCAGTGAGAGCCAGAGTGATTTGGGTTTAAGGCATGGTCAAGTAGCTCCATTTGAATCCCAGTGGGCTTTATCAAAGCCTAGTTTTCCAGAGCTCTACTGCAAAAAATCGTAAATGAAATTACATAGGGCAAAAGAGTTGTCACAGTTTTTTTTAAATGATAGCATAAATAAATAGGCAAGAAGAAAAAAATCTAGCTCCCAAACCCCAAGATATCTTGCGAGGTTTCAGCAATCAAATTTATATTCTTTTGGGCAGAGCACCTGCAGGTAAGGGTATGATCCCCCATGTGGGAGGGAGAAAAGGGAGGGAGGGAGGGACGGAGGGATGGATAAATTACATTTGTTCTTCTTGGCCCCAGAAGGCAGTATCAGTAGTAATGTATAGAAGTTGCAAAGGGTCAAATTTAGATTGGTATTGGGAAAAACTACCTAACAATAGCATTCTCCAAAAATGAAATGGGCTCTTTCAAGAGATGGGGGAATTCTCTCTCATTGGGGATTTTTTTCAGGTCTGTTTTGGACTAGATGGCTTCTGATTCCCATCCAACTCAAAGATTCTATAATTATGATTCTGAGACCAGTTAGAGAGAGGGCTATTACAATAGTGCTGGTAAGAAGGCATTGAAAGGCTGAACTTGGGTAATGGCCATTGGAGTAGAGAAAAAGGGACAGATGTGAGAGATTCCATCAGCAATTCACTGAGTCTGGGGGATAAGGGAAGAAAGTATGATTTTCTAGGTGTTAGGTACCCTCCCCCTCTGCACCTCAGCTCTGGCATTCTGTGTACTGAGATCCCTTCCAGCTCAATGCTCTAAGGCCCCTTCTACTTTCTAAGGGACTCTGACATTCTATATTCTAGATATAGAATTCTACATTTCTTATATTCTGTGTTCTAAGATTCCTTTCCATTCTGCTGTTCTATATTCTAAGATTCATTTTAGAATATTCTATGTTCTTATACTGTGTCTTAGGTGCCTTCCAAATCTGACTTTTTAATGTTCTAACATCCTATGTTATAAGGTCCTTTCCAATTCTGGTACCTTTTGAATCTCTGTGTCTTCTTTGTTTTTGGTGCTCAGTCTCTTTCATGCCTTTCACACCCTGCTTTTATTCTCCCAGGAAACACAAACATGGGAAGGAGGGGAGGAAAGAAGACATAATTGTAGAATCTATTTACATTCCCATGTTACAATGAGATAATACTTAGAACCTGAATAAAGTAAACAGAATGCTCACTATGTTATTAAGATTACAGAATGTTCAGACCATAATCTGGAGCCCATGCATCTGGAATTTACAAAATTTCCCAATTCACACATTGCTCACTCTGAAGGAATGTGGGTTTGGGCACTTTACTGTATTATCCATGGGCCACAGAGATGAGCGGAAAGCTGGCATGGGTTTGGGATGTGCATAAGTGGGCCGATTACCAGTAAGAGTCGTGGATAGAAGGCCTGTGTACAGAAATAATGGGGAGGGCAGGAGTGATGATAATTGAGTGTAGCATCGTGTTGGCGATTATCTTGATGGTAATGGTGACAGTGAGATTGATGGAGGCTGATACTGTTGGCCATGGTGAGGGTGATGGAGACAATAGAAACTGTGCTTGAGATGACCACTTTTTGTGATTTCCCTGATTTAGTGAAATCTCAAGAAGAAAACTCCCTTTACCAATACAGATCTGCAGATGCTTTGTAATTTGTAGACTTGGAGGATTGTCTTGAGCACTGGGAGGTTTAGTGATTTGCCCAGAGATAATGTTAGTGGAAGTGAAAGTGTTCATAAGGTTGGTTATAATGGCAAGGTAAGATAACAAGCATTTATTAGGCACTTACTATGTGCCAGGCACTGTGTTAAGCACTGGGGATACAAATGGAAGCAAAAAGAAAAAAAATTCCTGCCTTCAAGGAGTTTACATTCTAATGAGGGAAGACAAGATATAAAAGGAGGAGGAGGGGAATAAGAGATACTGGGGGTGGTGAAGTCCATAGTGACAGAAGCATAGCTGTGAAGGGAATGAAGCATGGCTTGTCTGGTCCTGTCCCCAGAATGGAAGTCCCAAAAGGAATTCACCAGTGGGAAAAGGGGGTCATTATGTTGGAAGTATAATGCAGCGTGAGAAAATCTCAAATGTTGAAGGAAGTTCTAGGGTGGCGATTAAAAGTGGCAGCAATGATAGTGTGAGTGGCGTCAATGATGAGGATAAGTGATGGTAGTGATGGTGATAATGGTGATCGTAATAGTGATGGGTATGATGGAAACAGTCATGTGATACTAATGGTAGAAATCCTGTTAGTGGTGATGATGATAATGATGACCATGATGTTTATGATAGGGATGGAGTCAAGGATGGTGATGGTGCTAATACCCTTAGGGGTGAGGATGATGGCAATGATGGTAATGTTGGCAGTAATGATAGTGATAGTGATGATGATAATGATGAAATTGGATGATCCACTTCTTGAAAGTAGGGATTATTTCATTCTTTGCATTTGTATTCGCCAGTGCTCAGCACAGTGCCTTGCACATAGCAAGCATTTAATTACTGTTTGTTGATTGATTGCTTAAAGAAAATAGTAGCCATAAAGGCAGTATGATGTAAACCAAAAAAAAAATAGGCTTTGGGATCTGACTCCTTATTAGCTGTGTGATGGTGGCAAAATTGCTCCACTTTTCTGAGTCTCAATTTCTTCACCTGTTAAATAGGAATAATAATACCAATACTACCTTCTTCTCAGGGAGGTTGTGAGGAAAATGTCATGTGAGTAGTAAAATGTCAGGTCCATGTGAACTGAAATGGAGGTGGCCATGATGACAGTGTATACTACATAGCTAATAATACGTTGATGTCTTTCACATTTGGCTTCTGTGGTGAGTGATAAACACCAAAATAGAAATTCTGCAAAATCAAAGAAGAGGTTAGCAAGACAAAAGTAAAACTTACTGAGTCGATTAATGAAATTTGCAACTTTTTAAAACGAATTAAATAAACAGCTAATGTGATTTAAAAAGAGAGGAGAAAAGCAAATTGTCAGGATCAAAAATGAAAGCTGCAAACTGAGAGCAAATCAGGAAAAAATGAAGGAAATCATTAGAAAATATTTTGCCAATTATATTCCAACAAAAGTGAAAAATCATATTGATATGAAATATAAAACACAGAACTATGAATGAAACAAGAAAAAGAGAATTTAAGTAACCCAACTTCATAAAAAGCAATTGAACAAGCTATTGATGAACTCATCAAGAGGAAACTAGGACCAGATGGATTTATGTATGAAGCATTATATGAAACTTTATGTATTGAACATTATATGACTGTATGAAACATTCAAGGACCGATTAAACCAAATATTACTTAAACTTTTTGTAAAAATAAGAAGAGATCCTACTAAGTTCCTTCCTTGATACAAATATAGCCTTAATACCTAAACTGAGGATAGACAGAGCAGAGAAAGAATACTATAGACCAATATCCCTGATAAATACCAATTCACGGTTGTTGAATAAAATATTAGAAAAGAAGCTATAGCTGGGTGTGGTAGCACATATCTGTCACTACTGCTTCTGGGAAGTCTGACTCTGATGGATCGCTTGAGCTCAAGAGTTCGAAACTCTAGTGGAGCTAAAGTTGATTGGGCGTCTGCACTAACTCTGTCATCAATATAATGAGTCCCTTGGAGCACCAGGCCAGGTCAGAAATGGAGCAAAGTTGTGATATTGATCAGTAGTGGGAGCTGTCAATGACAATTGCACTTGTAGCCTGAGTGAGAGGAGGGGAAGGAGGAACAGAAGAAGATAGAAAAAAGAAGAAGAAGAAGAAGAAGAAGAAGAAGAAGAAGAAGAAGAAGAAGAAGAAGAAGAAGAAGAAGAAGAAGGAGAAGAAGAAGAAGAAGAAGAAGAAGAAGAAGGAGGAGGAGGAGGAGGAGGAGAAGAAGAAAAAGAAGAAGAAGAAGAAGGAGGAGGAGGAGGAAGAGGAGGAGGAGGAGAAGAAGATCATCTGATTTGCAAAAATGGCAAAAAAGGAAAATGATCATTATTCAAAGGGCTATGGGAAGACAGCCATACTAATGTGCTATTGGTAGAGTGGTAAATTAGTTCAACCATTCTGAAAAGGAACTTGGATCTGTCAGCATATTCCCCAAAGAGATTAAAGACAGAGGGAAACAACCCATGTTATAAAAATCTTTACAGCAATACCTTGTACCAAAGAACTGGAAACCTTGAGAGGGTGCCCAGCTATTGGGTAATGGTTGAACAAATTATAGTATAGGAATATAATGGAACATTGGAATGTTATTGTACCATGAGAAATATATTTTTAATTTTTTCATTCATCAAACATTTATTATGTTTTACCTGCATCCCACTTCAACCACCTCCCCATTGTGGGGAGGGGGGAAGGAAATACAAAACCCTTGTAGGAAATAAGTCTTGTCAAGCAAAAAATATTTCCTCATTGGCCAAACCCCAAAATGTGCATCTTGTTCTTCATATCAGTCCATTACTTCTCCACCATGCCACCATGGTTATCCGTATGCTTCACTGTCAGTTCTCTGGAATCATGTTGGATGATTGCATTGATTTGAATTCCTAAATCTTTCAGAATTATTTGTTTATACAATGTGGATACTATAGGATATAGTGGTCTCCCAGTTCTGCTCACTTCACTTAAAATCAGTTCATACAAGTCTTCCTAGGTATCTCTGAAACCATCCCCTTCATCATTTTCTTAGAGCACAATAGTATTCCATCACATTAACATACCATAATTTGCCCCATAAAAAATAAAGGCATGGATTCAGAGAAATCTGGGAAAATTTATATGAACTGATACAAAGCACAAAGCCAGAAGATAAATTCATACACTATATCATTATAAAGAAACACAATTTTGAAATAATTAAGAACTCTTGTCAACATGCTGACTAACCATGATTCCAGAAGACTGTTGACGAAACAAATTTCCCGTCTCCTGACAGAGATGAAGTACTAAAGGTCGGAATGAGACATAGTTTTGGGAAGCATGGCCAATGTGAGGATTTCTTTTGCCTGAAAATGCTTGCTTGTTACAAAGGAGGGTTTTTAAAAAAAAATTTGTGTATAAGGTAATTCACAATAGTAATAAAGTAAGGTAAAAGGGAGAGAGAGAGACATTGAAGCATTTTTTAAAAATTCACGGATGAGAAAAGAAGGAAATTCAGAGGAACATAAGGAAAATTATGGCAGCTTTGAAATGAGTGCTGAATTTATTATAGCCTTAAAAAACAAATTATATGTAATAGAGATTTAGTTTACATAGACAATTAAACTTATTTGTTCTTTGTATATGGAAATGCTAATGTTGGTGTTTTCAAGATGAGAATAATATATATGATCAACAATTATACAATTATTCTGATCTTGATATGTGTGTTTGTTTATTGTATATGCATGCCCCCCCCAATATATTTTGCCTAGTGCAGAATTACCGTAGATTGTTAGACAATACAAAGGTAGTCAGATAGATAGATAAAGTGAAGTTCAGTCTCTGAGCTGAGAGTAAAGGGCTTCTGGCTATAATGACCCAGAAGGAAGGCTGCTGGATTTTGGTCCCTGAGAAATAAAACCGGGACTTGCCATTTTTCAGAAACAAGGAAGTGAGTGACAAGAAGGTGGGGTGAAGGGATGGGGGGGCCAGTGGGCAGTGATGGCTTAAATATGAAACTCTAGTAAGGAGAACATTTGGTTGCTCAAAGGCTGATATTCACAAGAAAGAACAAACAAGCTGCTTCCAGGCATGTCTGGGTGGGACAAAAAGAAGAAACTCATTTGAGAAAGTTGCCCTAGGGTCTTTGGACTTAGACTTTTCCTAGAGCTGATGAGGACCTTAGAACACAGAATGTCAGAGCTGGGATGTGCCTTGGGAAACAGCATGTTAGAGCTGGGAAGGCCCTTGGAACATGGAATGTCAGAGCTGGGAGGGACAGTCAGAGTTGGATGGGGTCTTAGAATAATAGGTCTCAGAGCTAAAAAAAAAAAAAGATGTTACAGCATAGAGTGTTATCCTGGGAAGGAAATGAGAGAGTAGTGTATTTGTGCTAGCAAGACCTTTAAAGTATTGAAATTTCTAACTAGAAGAGACTCTGTCAATGAGTGTGTCAATCTCATCATTAATGTGTGCATCCCTGGAAAATATACTGCCAAGGTAAGTGAACTTATGCATGGCAGTAAAAATTCAAAATATTGCACGTACAATACAAACAGTGTTAACTAGTTTTGCTTAACTCCTTTTTTCCCCTCCTCTCTTTTGTTATTTTGTGTTAAAAGGGATAGTTGTCTAGGATAAGGAGTTGCCTAGGATAAGTGTAGCAAATATTTGGAAGTCAAAGCAACATACAAAACAAAAGTTATCAACAACAACAACGAAAGATTTTTTAAAGAAGAAAGATTACTTATTCTACCCTCATTTTCCCCTTCCCATCACTCCCCACCCCAGCTTTACATAGGCAGACACTGAGGCTCCACACAGGGAAACAGGAGGCTCCCTGGCACCAAACTGCTTGATAGCCCTCATTGTACCAAGCCTGTGCTCTTGGTGACTCTCCTTGTCACTCCAAATATAGGGCTTATGCTGCCTTTTGAATGAGGCCTTTGAAAAGGAGGAAAATCAGGGATCTAGAACCATAGGAAAGGGAAAAGGGGGCATTTTGTCTAACAGTCAAAGGCTGTGATGGAGGGTTAGATTTACAGCTTCGAAAAATAAAATAAAATCAGGGTGAGCAAATTAGCAATAATACATTTTAATTGCAATGCCCTTTTCTTGAGTCCTCAAGGAAAAGCCTCAAAAGTCAAGGGAAGTACTTGCCACTAGTACAGACATTTGGCAGTCCTATTCATGCGGCAAAATTCATAGCAGATAAAATCCAAGAAATGGGCAGTAATGAAACCCAAAATTATAACTAGTGTGGGGCTGCTCGTATTTTGTCCCAGGGGCAGACATCTTCAGGGGATTCTTCCTCCCCAAAGGCCAAACTTTCTTTTTGGTGATCTGGAGACTTTTTCCCTCAGTCTCCCATTGTAATAAAACTTGTGGGATCATATGGTTGGCAAGAGAGCAATTGTTTTTTTCAAGCTTCTCCAACCCCCAAACCTCTGAAAAAGAAAGTATGTACCAGTTAAGCAACAATTAAAGCTGAATACACAAGATAATTAGGCAGAAATGCCACAATAGGGTTTTTTTTTAAAAAATCATATTGGTTAATATGACAAAACAGGAAAATGATAAATGCTGGAGATGTGGGAAAATTGGAACACTAATGCATTGTTGGTGGAGTTGCGAACTTATCCAACCATTCTGTAAAGGAATTTGGAACCAGGCTCAAAGGACTACAAAAATTTTCACATCCTTTGACCCAGCAATACCATTTCTAGGGCTGTATCCCAAAAAGATCATAAAAATGCAAAACGGATCAACATGTACAAAAAATATTCATAGCAGTTCTTTTTATGGTGGCAAAGAACTGGAAATTGAGAGGAGGACCATCAGTCGGAAAATGGCTGAACAAGTTTTGGTACATGATTGTGATGGAATACTATTGTGCTATAGGAAATGAGGAGCAAGAAGACTTCAGAAAAACCTGGAAAGACTTACATGAACTGATGCCGAGTGAAGCGAGGAGAACCGGGAGAACGTTGTACACAGCAACAGCCACACTATGCGATGACCAACTTTGATAGACTTAGCTCTTCTCAACAATGCAAGGATCTAAGACAGCTCCAAGGGTCTCATGACGGAAAATGCTGTCCACATCCAGAAAAAGAACTATGGAGTCTAAATGTAGGTTGAAGCACATTATTTGGTGTCTCTTCTATTTGTTTGTTTGTTTGTTTGTTTCTTCTTTCTTGTGGTTTCTTCCATTGGTTCTAATTCTTCTTTACATGATTAATGTGAAAATAGGTTCAATATGAATGTGTATGTAAGGCCTATATCAGATTGCATGCAGTCTTGGGGTGCGGGAGGAGAGAGATGGGGAGAAAATTTGGAACTCAAAATCTTATGGAAGCGAATGTTGAAAACTAAAAAATAAATTTTTAAAAATAAAAATAAAAAATAAAGAAAGGCTTAAATTTTAAAAAATCCTTAAATAATAGTTTAGGTACTCAGAACTCCAACTCATCAGACTCTCTGCCCCCAACCCACTCTCTGTGTTAGATATACTGTGAGCCCAACCCATCCTGCAGACTTGTACTTCAGCATTGGACTCTGAGCATCCTGGCTCAGTTTTCTCACAGCAGTGCCTCAGCCTAAACCACCTTTTGCTATATAAGAAGTAGCAGACACTGATTCCGTCTAGCCATCTCAAAGAAAGGAGAACTAACGGAGGTTGGAAGTAAAAGACAAGATCAGAGCAAAGCCAGCTGGGGGGTGGGGGGAAGAGTTTCCATGCCTGAGGGAGAGGGGACTTGAAATCCACCTTAGGCCAGTCCTCATATACCTCTGACAGGGCACTGGATGGGCCCCCACACCTTCCCAATGGGAGAATAATCATAACACCCCACCTTGGAGTGTGGGTAGCAGTGGAAAGCAGGAAGAGCCAAAGAATGATGAGTAGAACCAGAGACATGAAATTGGGAACACAAAAGGCCAAGGGAGAAATCCTGAGCAAAAACCTACTGAAAAAGACAGAAGGAAAAATGAGTAAAACCTTAAAGAGAAGATGGAATACTGTGAAAAGTATTATACCTCAAAGTAAAATGAACCAAAACTTCCCTGTCAAAAATAGAATTCTGCCAGCTCCTCAGAGAATCAAAAATTTTAAATGGATACTCAGATACTGAATAAGCCAAAGCAACTGGGCTTTGAGGGAAGGGGAGGCCAAAAACATTCCATTGGGCCAGGTCTCCAATCTGCTTTCCTGCCTTGGAGGAAAAGGAGTAACACTGTTCCTTCAATTCCAAGTACTTTTTTTCTGTTTTACGCCCAAAGAGGACCCCACCCTGAGGCCAAACTCCTATGGACAAGGGAAATAAATTTAGACTCTTTCGTCAGTGATTAACAAAATTCCCCCATCCCAGTAACTTTGGTCATACTGCTGCATCTTGAGTTAAACAATCTATCTCCTACCCACTCCCTCCCCCATATGACTGGAATGCTCTCCCTCCTCATTTTAACCTCCCATTTCCTTAGCTTTTTTCAAGTCCTAGATAAAAATCTTATCTTCTACAGGACACATTTCCCAATCCTTCTTATCTCTAGTGCCTTTCCTCTATAGGTCATTTCCTACTTATTATGTAGATTGTTTGTTTGTACATAGTTATTTGCATATTGTCTTCTCATTAGACTGTGAGCAGCCTGAGAACAGGGACTGTCTTTTGCCCTTCTTTTGTATTCCCAGTGCTTAAGCATGGTGCCTGGGGCCTAGTATGTACTTAAATGTTTTTTGATTGATCAATTTACAGAGAGAAATTAGAATTATAAGTCACTCAGAAAAATATGACAAATCAAAAGATCTGAATTTCATACTGTATTAAATAATAGATGAATATTGACAAACACGCAGCACTAATTAACTGAATCCAGAGATTGCTGCCAGAGAAAAACCCTACACTTGAAATTACAAGGAATGTAGTGATTAATCTCACAATTTCAGTAGCAAACACCAAATTTTGCAAAACAATCTGGAGAAAAACACTTGCTATGTGAAACAATATCAATATGAATAATCCATGATTATTCTTCAGTTAGGAGAAATCAATAATGTAATAATGTCATTCTCAACAAGGATAGAAGCTGTAGGAGAATAGTATAAAGGCAATGAAGGAGAGAGATACAGGGATGGGGGGAGGTAGTAGAAGGAGAGAAAGAGGAAAAGGAAGAACATCAATATAAGATATTCAGGGGATAGTGGTAGTGGTGGTGGTGGTGGTGGTGGTGGTTGTGTTGGAAATGGGCATATATCTTTTGTAAGAGATGATACCTTAAAATGCCTCTTGCCCTTGGGGCAATCTACACATTGAGAAACCACTTTCTCTGAGAAAGGGCTATTCCTCTGAGGACTGCATCTTCCTACCCCAGGAAAGAGAAAATATGTATTCGGAAAGGCAGAGGGCATGTAGGATACCAGACTAGAGATAGACCCACAGATAGGATAACCTGGCCTTAAGAATGCTGAGAGAATATAAATTCTTTGAGATTAAGGATCATCTTCTTCTTTGTATATCCTAAATTATGAGGGCTGGCCCTACCCCCTTCCCTTACCATGATCACTCCATAACAAGCATTTATTAAGCACCTATTATATGCCAGCTTCTCTGCTAGGTGCTGGAGATACAGATACAAAGGATGAGATGCTAGCACTTTCCCTCTGTTGCTCATCTCCAGTTTATCCTCTATATGTCTTTTTTGTACATTGCAGTTTGCATGCTGTCTCTTTGAGAGCAAAGCTGTTTTATTTTTTATTATTTTACCTTTCTGTGTATCCTGCACATTGAACACAGTGCCACCATATAGTAGGCTCTTAATAAATGCTTGTTGACTAAATAGATCCCTAATTTCATTGACTAAACAGATGATCCCTAATGTTATGGCATTTGCATTTTTTTTACTTACCCCATGATATTGTTTCCACTAGACCTTAATATTTCTTTTTTGAATTAATGCTTCTAAGAGTGAGACACAGACCTCCCCCACCTCTGCAAAAAAAAGAAGAGTGAGGTATGTTCTACACAAGCAATAACATAGAAATAAGATAGAGGAAGAAGGTATGTGAATTTGGTGTTTCAGTAATGCTAGCCTCATGGCTGGGCACAGAAAGAATAAAAAAGGAGCAAACAATGGTATGGCCTACAGGATGGAGAATGGAATTCAGAAATGATTAGAAAAGACATAAGAGGAAGGGCAAAGCAAAAGAGAACTTTTTGGAAAAGTACGTAGCTGAAGAATGATACTTTAACAAATTGGAGCTGGAAGGTAAGATTTCAAGTTATATGCTTAGTTGGACAGGGAAAAAGATCATAAAAAGAGAAGAATTAAATAGAAAGATAGAGCAATTAGCAATTAAGTAACATTGAAGAATTTAGAATAAGGTAGATAAACAGGATAGACAGGGAAGGGGAAAGTGTATGAGATTAGACTAATATTAAAGTACTGTGAGCAAAACTTAAAGGATTAGATTGTGAACTTCTTGAGGGCAGGGACTATTTTTGCCTTTCTTTGATTTTACAGTGTTTAGCACATAGTAGGCACCTAACAAATATTTGTTGACTTGGAAGGGATAAAAATCGATACAAAAAAGATAAAGAGATGAAAATACAATCACAACCTTAAATGTGAATGGTTTAAATAATTCAATAAAATGAAAAAAAGATAGCGAAATGGGTAATGGAACAAAACCCTGATATTTGCTGTATATTAAAAATACATTTAAAATATAGATATACATATGTAATGTTTGGCTATGAAATGTCCAGAAATTGGGTGCAAACCTAGGCCAGTTACTGAATCTGTGAACACAGAGGCAAGAGATTTGCTTTCGAAAACATAAATCAAAATGTCAACAGATTGATAACTTCCAAATAAGAAATTGGCTTGGGGTTGATACACATTGGTCAAAAAGCATAAATGATTGGCTGAAGAATGTTCCTGTTAAGTGTGTGTCATGACTCCATTTGGAGTTTTCTTGGCAAACATATTGGAATAGTTTGCCATTTCCTTTTTGGGCTCATTTTACAGATGAGGAACTGAGGTACTAGGGTTGCTCTATCCATTGTACCACCTAGCTGCCCTCTTCACCTCTCATATCTTGAAGGAATATGAAGTGCGAAAAGGAAGATTTGCAGATATTCCAAACCACCAGTTCCATAGAGCCTTGTGGTTACTAATGCAAGGTTGTCAGAGATCTCATGAACAGCTAAAGTCATTGAATGACTAATGTATCTGCCAAAGGCACAAGTCCAGAACATAACCCATTTCTAGGCCAAGTCTTTTTACTAAGTAAAATGCAAACAACTGTGCAAGGACCATCAAAATTACAATCCATATCAAGTTGTAATCTGGTTTCATCAAAGATTTTAATTCTGGATACTTGACCGGGCTCTCCTGGTGGTGGTACGCATATGGCTGGTCCATGCGGACCCACTCGAAGTCTTGTCACATGCGGTCCCCCATCTCGGGTTGGGCACCCAGTGCAGCCTGGAGTCTTGGGGTGACTCACTGGTGCTGAAGCCAGCTCACAGGAGGAGCCTTCCTCATTGAATTTCTGGTCATTTTTCTGTCTGGTGTAAGTTTAAGGTTTTTGCTGAGTAGGTGTGGAGCTTCTGGGTGGTCTGCCTCTTGTTCAGGCAGCCATCTGCCCTCCACTCATAGCCACTGGGAGTAAAATATAAATGTTATAAAGATAGGCCTTTGTCTTAGGGAGAATCTTTGGCTCATTAAAGGTCTTGCACAATTTCCCAAAGACAACCCAGCCCTCACTCCTCTCTTTTCCTTCTCTTGTTAAATTGTGTGTGCAGCTCATTGTCCATTTTCAGGACCTGCTTAGATATGTGTACTGATCAGCAAATTAATGCTATGAGTGTATATCTGTATATCATAATCTGGGCAAAGGCCATTTTTTTCCATCCACTTAGTTTTTCCTGTGTGGATAGTTAAGGCAAATTCTTTGGAGTGATTAGATAATCTCACTTAGGAAGACTGTGCGATGGTCTGGAATTTGATGCTCCAAGCAGGAGGTAGGAGCAGAGCTATCACATTCCCTTACTAAAAACTTCATGGTGGGGATCACAGAGTCAAACAGGAGAGAAGTAGCAAAGCAGGAGGTACCCGCAAGAAGCAACCCTGATAAGTAGCAATGAGGAATACTGGGAGAGCCTTGGTTCTGCCTTGGTTCAGGGCAGAAGGGGAGGGAATCGTTTTGGAAGAGTGGCAATACCACACAAGGAGGGCAGTTATAGGACAACAGATGTCAACAAGGAACATCGCAATACAACAGTGCCATTCAGGGCTTAAACCCGTAGAGAGTTTTTAGACAATCTCACAGGAGATTGCCTTATCACTAGCGAGAAAAGGCAGTGGGGGTGATATGAAAATGGATATATTCTCTAAATTGCCTACTAAAGAATGGGGAATGAAGGATAGGGATCCGGGAAACTTTTATTCTGCTGTGCTGCAGCATAGAAGTGGCTGGGAAGGGGGGAGGTGTCAGATCTCTGCTCCCGGGTCCTGGGTGGATTAAGCCTTAGTATAGATGCGTTCTAAGGGCTAGATCCAAACAAGTTGCACCAGGTATATAAGTGTGGAAACAGTAACAGAAATGTAGCAATGTAGCCCATGGTGCTATGCTCTGGGGCCATGAGACTCGCTGGGTTAGTTAGGTTTTGCTGAGCTTATCCAGGGGGGCAGATCTAAGACTAGTGACTCCTCACTTCTCTCCCTGATGCCCCTTTCCCAGGACAGGTATGATTTCCCCACCCACCCCTGTTGTTTTAGATCAGATTTCTCTAAGATAAATGTGAGTAACCATTGTTCTACTTATCTTTGTGTTTCCTTACTCAAATGCAGCAGAGAAAAGGACATGAGGAGGAATACCTGGAAGAGAGAGATTTCACAACTATTACATATGTGTGTGTATGTGTATACACAGGTAATTAATTATATAGGTATATATTTTAGTTATTACTATATAATAGTGATAAAATAATTTATAATTTTTATATTATTTATAGCTAACTATTATATAGTCATACCTGTTATATATAACTTATATAATAGTTATAATTATATAGTATATAAATGTCAATGTAATATGTAATGATATATTATATTATATACATTATATATTAGGGCAGCTAGAATGCGGGGCATGAAGTCAGGAGGACCTGAGTTCAAATCCAACCTCAGACATTTACTAGCTGTGTGATCCTAGGTAATTCACTTAACTTTTGTTTGCCTCAGTTTTTTCAACTGTAAAATGGGGGTCCTGGAGAAGGAAATGGCAAGCCATTCCAGTATCTTTGCCAAGAAAACGCCATAAATGGGATCAGAATCAGACACAATGAAATGAGTTAACAACATCATATATTAATATATAATTATGTGATTCTATCATCTATTTTGTGTGTGTGCATGTATATGTGTTTGTGTGTATGTGTATGTGTGTGTATATGTGTACGTATGTCAGAGCAATTTTCCCGGCTGGGGGCTCTAGCTGAATAAATTCATTGATTCATTTTATGTAGCTTCCCAGAATAGGGAGAGAAAAAAAATATGTGGACCTGGATTATTCTTTGCAATGAATCAGCAGTTTTAGTTGGAGCGGGAAGACTGCTTGTAATATAAGAAGTCAGGCCTCAGGCATTTACTTTTCCTGTTGTCTACCCATAGAGTTTGAGAGGAAAACTGTTTTTGTATTTATATCCCCAGAAACAAGCACAGTGCCTGGTGCACAGATGTTTCATAAATACTTGTTGCTTGGTTGATCGATGCAATGATCCATTGAAGGGCAGAGCTGAAGGATTAACTAGAATGAAAGTCCCACCTGAGAGGAACTGAAGTGGGGAGGGGAAAGAATGATGCTGCCCGTGTGAAGATGAGGCCTTGTGGGAACTGAACTTTTGTCATTTGCTTTTCTGGAGGTATATGCCCAGCAGTGAAACTGTTTGCTCAAAGAGCATGGGTATTGTTCGCAAATTTTCAAAATGACTTCAAGACTAATTATAACGGTTCATAGCTCCACTAATAGAAAATTATTCCTATGCCTCTCTCTATTTCCACTAAAATGAGTTCTTTTTATTTGTTATCATCTTTGCTAATTTGATGGTATAACCTTGGTTTCAGCAGACTGTTGGCCAGCTTTTCAGATACTTGAAGATAGCTACTGTGTCCCTCCTAAGCATTCTCTTTTCCAGGCTAACCATCCCCAGTTTCTTCAACTAGAGACTCTCCACCTTGATGGCATTAACTCAAGACCCTCCACCATTCTCACGGCCATGTTTCTGCTGCCCTTTGGGGAACCTGAAATCTTGATTCTTTCAAGATGGTGGTGGTTTTTATTGCCGCTGCTTTTTTGAGACCATTCTCAAGGAATCCTGTGGGGATGTTCTGTCTCTACAGCCTGATTGGAACTTCAGGACTGAAATTGCTGATGTCTCCTAACTCACTTAATAATCACAACTCCCAGTTCTGGAATGGTTTTCATTAGAGCTTTCCATCTGATGACCTTGTGAAGTATGTAGTTAGTGTAAATGTTATTATTTGCATTTCTCAGACAAGGAAACTGAGGCTCAGAGAGAAGTGACTTGCCTAGTGTCACAATATCAATTATACATATATAATATTATATATAGTAAGTGTGTTTATATACATACATGCAAATGTATATCATATATACAAACATAAATAATATATGTCTTTATAACACACACATATTTCATATATATGGAAAGAAATAAACATTAAACACCACACTGAGAACTAAGTGATTTGGCTAATCTACATTTATTAATTCAACAAACATTATGAGATGGTCATATATTTGTCCTTGTTTTTCCCCAGGTTTTTTTCATTTCTGATGCCTCACATATAGCAGGCATTTAATGAATGTTTATCGAATCGAATAAATTGGACCTTGCTCTCCATTTATTGTGAGTTATACAAACCCTGATGCCTGTTGGGGATGGGGTAGGATGGAAAACCACTTGGAGTTGGTAGAGAATCAACTTTGCCCCCCCCCACCGCCAACTTACCCTTGGGTATCACTTTAACCTCCCTGGGCCCACACCAGGCAGGTTTCCCAACTCAGGTTTCACTTCTGTTCTCAATATGTCTGTACCTGTCAGCTGCAGTCTAAACCTAAATCCAAGATATGGCTCAGATCCACACCTGCCAAGACTGACTCAGTCATTCTCAAGGTGATATAAAGGTACCTGGAGGGTAGCAAGTGCCTAGAGGAAAAGGACACTAGTTGCACTCCAATAAAGGAAACATAATCCCAGTCTCAATTCCAATGTCATCCAGGTGTCCACACCTTGTATGAAGGGAGATTTTCAGAGCCCAAGCAAACAAAACATTTGTAGAAACAAAGCATTCATTCTTTAACCTTGTCAAACTTACCAGGTTCTACCCTCTGTAGAAGTAAAAGTTATTGCTATAGTGGAAGGAGATCAGCACTTAGGTCAGCAGGCATGAGTTCAAACCCTATCTCTGTACCTTATCAGTTGTGTAAATGTAGGCATATCATTTCTCCTTTATGAGCCTAAGTTTTTTCCCCAAATGGAGAATTGTAGCATTTAGAGATACAAGGGACCTAAAAGATCAGTGAGTTTAACACCCGCATTTTACAGATAAGGAAATGGAGGCCTAGAGCACCTAAGTGACATGACCAGTGTTGGCCAGCCAGTAGGTAGCTGTCTCTAAATAATGCTTGTACTCTTAGAGCACTGGCCCTGGAGTCAGGAGGACCTGAGTTCAAATCCAGCTTCAGATACTTGACACTTACTAGCTGTGTGACCCCCCGCAAGTCACAACCCCATTGCTTAGGCAATAATAATAATAATAATAATAATAATAATAATAATAATAATAATACTTGCACTTCTTACTTCACAGGGTTGGTGGTGGGGGTAGGGAGCAAATGTGCTTACCATAGGTGGAGGGGTGGAAGGGACCTCAGAGTCCAACCCTGTCATTTTATAAATGAGGAAACTAAGGCTGAAAAAGGTGAAATAATATATGCCCATGGTCCCATAACTAGTCTTCCTGATGCCAAGCTCAACGCTTTATCCATTTTGTGACCTAACTACGTCAAACCTTAAAGTTCTTGATTATCCTTTTAAAGCGATTGTTGCCCAACGTTCTCCCATTTCCAAAACATTTCAGTCACATCTTACAGGTCCAGCTGCTGTCTGAAGCCTCCCAATTTTCCTTTGGCAGCTCAGCCCAGGGCTTTCCTGAAAGAGGATCCCAGGGTCAGGACCTCAGTCTTGTTCTGAAAAAGGAAGACGTGTTATGGACTACAGAGTCCTGGCTTGGAAATCATAGGATCAGGTCTGAATCCCAGCTGCACAGCTGTGTGGCTTTGAGCAAGTTACTTCTCCTTCCTTTCCCCGGTTTCCTCATTTGCAAAGTACTTAAATCTGTGATCTTCTGGTCCACAGTGAGTGACACAGTCATGTCCCCAGAGGGTCTTTGGAGGAGAAAGGGGGCCACAGGTCTCCTGCTAACCCAAATGAAGGAACCTACTTTGCTCAGCTGGGGACCTACCTGGAGCATGCCTAGGAAAAGTTCAGTGACACCCTGGGGGTGATCAGAAGGGCCAGCGGGCACTACCCAGAAGGTTGGCACTGAGAAGGTGTTCCATTCTTGCCTTGTAGGGCAAGCTGCTTCTTGAGCCCCTCCAGGATAGGGGCTCTTAAATGGGACATGGGGCATATTGTGGTGTCAACTGGCAATCTCTGGTACCCTTACATGGACATAGCCTTGATTCATGGACTGTCTCTTGCACAACACACACACACACACACAGGGCCTGAAGGGACAGAAATATTTAATAATGATATTGTCTCATTGTCTATAGTACCTTTAAGCAAAATGTAGTTTCCCTGTTTCACTCTCTTGACATGTCAATTTTTGTTGTTGCAATGTCTGCCCCAAGGCATAGGAAATTTTGTTCTAGCCCGTCATTTTCATTCAATATGGATCTTTGTGTTTTAATCATATTTCTTGTACTTATCAGTTTGTTGGGTTTTGGTTTTTTTTCCCCCTCCATTTTATCATTCTCTTCCCTTTTATTGGGGAGTTTGATCCATTCACATTTGTCATAAATATTAAGTCTGTGTTTTCCTTCCTTTAATTCTTTTCTGTTCAGAGGATCACGCCATGAAAGATTTAGAGTTGGAATGGACCTTATGGGTCCATTAATAGATGGGGAACCAGGTCTTGGAGAGGTACTTCTCCAAAGCAGTGAACAGCAGAGGTAGGATTTGAATCCAGATAATTGGACTGCAGAGCCCACACTCTTTCCACTATCTATTTGATTTTTTTTTCTTCTTCTTTCCCCCCCTCCTGGCTCCTGAATTTTATTTTTCTGCTTCCATTTGATCCCCATCACTGCACAGAGATTCTTTCCTTTCCTTCTCCTTCCTCCTGCCCTAGCTGAAAGTTTTTGAATTTACTTTTATTGTTATTTTCTCTCTCTCTTTTTCCCATGTAAGCCCTAGTCCAGATAAGAATTTGGTTCAGAATATATCTTGCCCTCCCATCTACTCATTTAATTTGAATGAAATTCATGTATGGCACCCTTTTCAATGAAGTGCCAATTTACTTTATCACCTTAATTTCTCCTTTCTCTTTATGGTGACTGTGGAATCTAGTCTCCCATTATGGGCTTTGTGCTTACTTTCTTCTTTATCCTTTCTGATGTCTGTCACACAAACAAGACCTCTGGGAGACAAAAATCTTGTTCCCTTCTCTATCCAGCCCATCTATCCCTTTCCTATATTTTAAAAAAAGCCAACCTTTTAAAAATGACCTTCTTCTAAGCGGCTTTACTCCCAGAAATATTAATTCATGTAGGATGATATTATGGCTCAGTGGAGGTGAACTATATTCTAGTTGAAGAGGCCCAATCCTAACTAATGCCCTTACATTCACCACCTGTACATCCTAAGGATTTTTTCCAGTGTTGTCTCACATCCTAGCTCTGGACTTATATTTCCTCCCCTCCCCTCCTCACAACTCTTTGAACAGAAATAAAGGAAAAGAATCACCCTCCCATCAAAGTTCTCCTTTTGGTCATGAGGTGACCATTACCTCGTTGGCCACAGGTGAGGAAGTTTTCAGCACTGGCAATTCTTGAAGAATATCTACAAAGTCACAGAGAGGATGTGGCCTTCATAGGCCGAAGGGAGACCTGCATCAATAAAGTTCATATTCTGGGAGGACTGATGTAATTATAATAGACATCTTTATAGCATTTTCCATTTAGAAAGTAGCATATATGCATTACCACCTGTGATCCTCACAAAAACCCTGTGAAGGAGGTATTGTTATCCCCATTTTATAGAAGCAGAGTTGAAGGCTCAGTGAGATAAATTAACTTGGTCAAGGTCACAGAGCTAGTAATAATAGCCCACATTTCTGTGGTACTTTTTAAGGATTCTAAACTACTTTCTCCATAATAATCCAGTGTGGTGGATAGTACAAGAATTTTTTTTCCCCAACCTTGTTTCACATTCTATAGATCATGTGTGTACAATTATTTTGCTTTTGTGGATACTTCAATGCACCTATGTCAGTCAGAGCTTGGAAGGAATGTTAGAAAATAGAATGTTAGATCTGAGAGGGACCTTGGAACCTAGCCTATCAGAGCTAGGAGGAATCTTAGAACACAGAGCATCAGATCTGGAAGGAATATTAGAGCACAGAATGTTAGAACACAGAACTGAAGAGCTGAGGTGATCTCTTAGAGCTGGAAATGACCCTAGAACATAGAACTTTATTATTATTGTTATTACTGTTGTTACCAATGCCTTTTATTCTTGTCACCTTTATTTCCAAGTATGTACTCTCTCTTTGAGCAAAGTTCCCCTTGTAATAAAAATTTAAAAGAAAAACAGTTTAATAAAATAAACCTACTATCTCTGATGTCTAAGCCAATAGTCTTAATTTTGTAGTATTGACCATTTCCATCTCTTTTGCTCATTATTGATCACTCTCCCCTTCTTTAACCCTGTCTTACCTGAAGAGATTACTCTTCTCCTTGCCAAGGCAAACCCTCCTCTTGTACCCTTGATCCCATTCTATCCTGTCTTCTCCAGCAGATTGCACCTTCTACCATCTCCACTTTCTCATTACTCTTCAATCTCTCCTTGTGTACTGGCAGCTTCTTTACTGCCTACAAATATGCCCATAGCTCTCCCATTCTTAAAAACAAACAAACCCTATACCTCATTTGATCAGTCTATCCTCACTAGCTATCATCCCATCTCTCTTTTTTTTTTTTATGGCTACAGTCATTGAGAAAGCAGTGCCTCCATTTCTCTTTCTTTCATTCCCTTCTCTTTTTTTTGGAGGAGGTGCCACTGTGCACTATTTGTTCCCGTAATCACAGTCAAGCCCTGCCCTTCTCTCCCCTCTTCCCCCACTCCAGTTCCTATAGAGGTGACACGTGCATAGTCCTGAGCTCAGCGTTACATAGGGAACAATGCATGGTGAGTGCTAACATGCAGGGGATACTCTATTTCCCCATCCCCAGAAAGGTCTACCCTAAGGAATGAACCAGTATCACTCACCTCTTCAACTAGTTCAAATTAATCCCTCTATTCAAAACCCAGATTAATTCCACATGGGAAATTTGGGTGCAGTTTGAATCCCTACCCCTGCAGTCCTGGGCCTGATTACTGGCCAACCAGGGGATTCCCTTTGGCCAGCCAGAGAGACTTCAGCCAAGTAGGTCCAAGCCTCATCCCCAGGCAGGAAGCAGGGGCTGCTGGCTGATTGGCTCTCCTCTGTCCCTCACCGCAGGGCAAGATGAGACTTAGTAGGGCTGCTTGTTCAAGAATCTTGTGAACATGGTTAAAGCTGCCAGGGGCTTGTTGGTGGGCACCATGTGACCAGCTCCCTTGATAGCGAGGTAGGTGATGTTGTCGAACTCCTTCAAAAAACCAGCAACTTGCTCCCTGGTACTGTCAGACACTAGCCATGGCTAACACTGTACTTTCACCTTCTGGTTCAAGGAATCCATGAACTGCTTCTCTCCCATGAAGTTGCAAGCCATGTCTACATCCCAATTGTAGATCAGGATACGGTATTTCTGACCACTGAGAAGTTTGAGGTATTGCTCATTCACATCTAATAGAAGCACTGAGAGTTATTGTTCACCACCTGGTTGCACATGTCCTCACATGGGACAGATTCAAGCACATATAGGACCTTTTGCACATAGAGGTTGTTTAGATAGGCAGAAGGCATTGTGGAATTGGTGCAGCGCAGGTTCAGTGGTACCTCTGCTCCAGTTATCAACAATGCCTGTTGCAACATTCACTAGACTGGCATTCGGGTGAAGAGATTCCCCACATCCTGTATTACTGATGTATCCTCATTCTCTTCTTAACACTCTGTAGTCTACCTTCAGATTTCATCATTCCACTGAAACTGCTCTCTTCAAAGCCACCAATGACCTCTTAATTGCCAAAGCCACTGGCTAGTGGCCTTCTCTCAGTCCTCATCCTTCTTGATCTCTCTGCAGCTTTTGACAGTATCCATGATCTTCTCCTGGATACTCTCTCCTCTCTAGAACCTCTCTGGGTTCTCCTCCTATACCTGACCATTTCTTCTCAAGGTTACTTGGTTGGATCTTTAGATCATGCCTGATAATTATGGGTATCCCCCAATGAGCAGCCCTCAGTCCTCTTATCCCTCCATAGTACCTTGCTAGGTGTTCTCATCAGTTTTCATGGATCCAATTATCATCTCTAAGATGTAATTTTTAGAGAAATTTATCAAGCCCTAACCTTTTCCTGATATCTGAACACAGTAAGCACATAATAAATCCTTGGTGATTGTTGATCGACTAGGTGTGAGAGGAAACCTCAGAATCTTTCTAATTTGCATTTATCTTGTTATTAGTGATCTTAAGCATTCTTTCATATAGTTATTACCAGATTGCAAATTAAAAAAAAAATAGGGGGCAGCTGGGCAGTGTAGTGGATACAGCACCAGCCCTGGAGTCGGGAGGACCTGAGTTCACTTCTGGCCTCAAACACATAACACTCACTAGCTGTGTGACCCTGGGCAAGTCACTTAACCCCAATTGCCTAACCAAACAAACAAAAACACTTGTTTGTTTTTTCTCTTGACTATGCATATTTGTTATTTTGTTTTCCCAATGGAGGGGACAGGGAGAGAAAATAAATGTTGATTGGGAAAAAAGAAATATTTGTTTATATCTTTTGCCCGTTGGGAAATCAACCAAGAAATCAATCAACAAACATTTATTAAGCTTTCATTACATGCCAGGTACTAGGCTGAGCACTAGTCAAGTCAACAGCAAGCATTTAGTAGGCTCTTACTGTGTGCCTGGCATTGTGTGGAAGTTCTGGTGATACAAAGACAAAGCTGAAACGTCCCCTGCCTTCGAAGGAGAAATCAAATGTAATAAACTACATAAGGATGCAGTAAAGTAGAGGATCTCATCCGTTATCATAAAAATCTTTGTCCTTGGGTGGAAGGCACCTGTAGCTCTCTCTTAATCATTACCTTAACAGTCCTAGATTGAATAGACTTTTTAAAAAAAATCATAAGAGTGCTTGATCCTGCACTGCTTCTCTCTTCTTCTTTTTCGTCTAAAAATAGAAACTGTTTTCTTGTTCTGATAAGAAATTCTGTAGGTTGCATTGCAAATATCTCCCCATTCCACACACTTCCTTTTCTCCTTATTTCATTCGCCCTTCCTCTACCTCTCTTTCTCCTGTGAAAGGTGCTACTTGTCAGCACCAAATTCCCATAGATCGCTGCCGATTGACTGTGTACTCTCAATGGGTGTGAAAAACTTTAAAAACCACATTGGACCCTAAGAAGCTGAAGCTGCTACCAAAAAGCAGTTTTCCTAACACTCTGATCCATCTTTTTCTTTTCAGTTTGGCTCTCCAGGTTATTTGACCTCTAGTCAGCAGATTTAGCTGCTGGGTGATATCCTCCCTGGGCTGTGCAGGAAACCAGGCTGAGAAACTCCCCAGCACCCTCAAAAAGCTTACTTTCTAATGGATGAGATACCACACATATGCATTTAGGAAACAGACTGCCCCAGAGAAGATGAAAACTAATCTTAAACAGAAGGCACTAGCAGCTAGGGCAACTGAGAAAGACCTCCTGCATCTTACACTTTTAAAAAAACACCCATCTTATATTTCTTTTGTTTATGTTTTATCATATGTTTATTTACTTTGTCAAACATTTTCATCTTGATCAGGCTGAACCAATAGTTTGATCCCTCTGATCTAATCCAACCCCCTTTTTTGTAGATGATAAAAATTAGACACAGAGGTTAAGGTACTTGTCCAAGGTCCCCCCCATTGATTAATAGCAGGGCAAAGATTATAACCCATTTTTCTCTTTTTTGTTTTTTTTTGAGATAATTTACCCCATTCTACCTCTCCCTTTCTTCTTCTCTGAGTATAATCCTCTCTCATCCCTTAATTTTATTCTCCAGATATGACCCCTTAATCTTCAACTCACCCTGTGCCCTCTATCTACCTATCTATATGTACATATACATAATTTTTTTCCTCCAACTACCCTAATACTGACAAAGGTCTCATGAGTTATAAATATCATCTTTCCATGCAGGAATGTAAATAGTTCAACCTTAATAAGTCTCTTATGATTTTTCTTTCCTGTTTACCTCTTTATGTTCCACTTGAGTCTTTTATTTGAAAGTCAAATTTTCTATTCAGCTCCGGTCTTTTCAAGAATGCTTGAAAGTCCTCTATTTCACTGAATGACCATTTTTTTCCCCTGAAGGATTATACTCAGTTTTGCTGGGTAGGTGATTCTTGGTTGTAATCTTATCTTCTTTGCCCTCTGGAATGTTATATTCCATGCCCTCCAGTCCTTTAACGTAGAAGCTGCTAAATCTTGTGTTATCCTGATTGTGTTTCCACAGTACTTGAATTGTTTCCTTCTGGCAGCTTGTAAGATTTTCTCCTTGACCTGGGAACTCTGGAATTTGGCTATAATATTCCTAGGAGTTTTCCTTTGGGGATTTCTTTCAGGAGGAGATCGGTGGATTCTTTCAATTTCTATTTTGCCCTCTGGTTCTAATATATCAGGGCAGTTTTCCTTGATAATTTCTTGAAAGATGATGTCTAGGCTCTTTTTTTGATCATGGCTTTCAGATAGTCCAATAATTTTTAAATTCTCTCTCCTGGATCTATTTTCCAGGTCAGTTGTTTTTCCAATGAGATATTTCACATTGTTTTCTAATTTTTCATTCTTTTGGATTTGTTTTACAGTGTCTTGATTTCTCATAAAGTCACTAGCTTCCAATTGCTCTATCCTAATTTTTAGGGAAGTATTTTTTCAGTAATCTTTTGGACTTCTTTTTCCATTTGGCCAATTTTTCTTTTTAGGGCATTTTTCTCCTCATTGGCTTTTTGGACCTCTTTTGCCATTTGGGTTAGGCTATTTTTTAAGGTGTTATTTTCTTCAGTATTTTTCTGGTTCTCCTTTAGCAAGCTGTTGACTTGTTTTTCATGATTTTCTTGCATCACTCTCATTTCTCTTTCCAGTTTTTCCTCTGCTTCCCTTAATTGCTTCTCAAAATCCCTTTTGAGCTCTTCCAAGGCCTGGGACTGATTCATATTTTTCTTGGAGGCTTTGGATGTAGGAGCTTTGACTTTGTTATCTTCTTCTGGTTATATGTTTTGATCTTCTTTGTCACCAAAGTAAGATAATATAGTCTGACTCTTTTTGCACTGCTTGCTCATGATCGCGGCCAATTACTTGAGTTTTAAACTTTTTGTTAAGGTAAGAGTCTGCTTCCAATGTGGAGAATGTACTGTCCCAGGCTTCGGGGGTTTGTATAGCTGTTTTCAGAGATACTTGTAGGGACCTGTAAATTTTCAGTTTTTCCAAGGTGTGAGGTGTTTACTCCTTTCCTGGCCTGTGACCAGAAGCACTCCTTTCTGTCCTGTAACTGTGAGGAGGGTTTTCTCTCCACAACCACTGCAAGCTCCACCACGCCAGCACTCCTCCTCAGCCCAGTACTGCGGACTAGAACTGTGACCCAGATCCAAGCACGGGTTCCTGCCTCAGCACTGGCAAAGAGATCCCTGCAATCCCCCTCTGATCAGCCACTGGACTCACCCTAAGTCTATGGGCCAGAAGCTCAGGAGGCAGCTGCCCCCCAGCTCTTGGGGAATGGAGCTGAGACCCTACATGCCTCTCTCAGCACCGCAGAAACAGAGTTTTCCCATTGACCTTCTAAGTTGTCTTTGGCATTTGTGGATTGAGGAGTCTGGAAACCACCACAGCTGGCTGCTATCTAGTCCTCTGAGGCCTGCTCCAGGTTTGCTGTGGCCTGCATGCCCACACTATGCTGTGCTCTTCTTCCAGTCCTGCACTATATACCTTTCTGATCAATCATCCAGGTTGTCTTGGGCTGGAAATTTGTTTCACTCTGTCTTTTTGTGGGTTCTGCTGCTTTAGAATTTGTTTAGAGCCATTTTTTATGAGTATTTGGAGGGGTTTGGGGGAGAGCTCAAGCAAGTCACTGCTTTCACTCTGCCATCTTGGCTCCACCCCCTCCATCTTACATTTCTAAGAATACTTATTACTAGGACCATGAGGACATGATTCTGACTGATTTACCTACATTATGATCACACATCATGGAACCTGAAAACACTTTATGATGTGTATTCAAGCTTAGATAGTTGCAGTGCTTTCCTTCCTTCCTTCCTTCCTTCCTTCCTTCCTTCCTTCCTTCCTTCCTCCTTCTTTCCTTCCTTCCCTTCCATCCTTTTCTGTTCTCTCCCTCCCTCCTTCCTTTCCTTCCCTTCCCTTCTTTCCTTTCCTTCCCTCCTTCTTTCTTTCCTTTTCTTTCTTCTTTTTCCCTCTTTCCTCTCTTCCCTTTTCCCTCCTTCCTTCCTTCTCTCCTTTCTTCCTTTCCTTCCTCTCTCTCTTTCTCCCTCTCTCCCTCCTTCCTTTCCTTCCCTCCTTCTTTCCTTCCTTTTCCCTCCTTCATTCCTTCTCTCCTTCTTTCCTTCTTCCTTCCTTCCTTCCTTCCTTCCTTCTCTATTCTCTCCCTCCCTCCTTCCTTTCCTTCCTTTCCCTTCTTTCCTTTCCTTCCCTCCTTCTTTCTTTCCTTTTCTTTCTTCTTTTTCCCTCCTTCCTCTCTTCCCTTTTCCCCTTTTCCCTCCTTCCTTCCCTCCCTCCTTTCTTCCTTTCCTTCCTCTCTCTCTTTCTCCCTCTCTCCCTCCTTCCTTTCCTTCCCTCCTTCTTTCCTTCCCTTCCTTCCTTTTCCCTCCTTCATTCCTTCTCTCCTTCCTTCCTTCTTCCTTCCTGCCAGTATAATGCTCACTGACTCAATTTAGGCCTATACATCTAGAGCTGGTATTCTACCCGAATAGTGGAATAAATAAAAGATTCTAAGAGGAAGAGGTGAAGAGGAACAGTATGAGATTGCAACCAGGACAAAGACACTAAGACTGGATATTAAAATTCACATTTTCAAAACAAGTAAGTCAATATGGATGGACTATCCATGTCTTGCTCTGATACCCATGAATCAGTCAACAAGAACATATTAAAGGATTGCTCTGTGGCAGGGACTATGGTAGACACTGAGAATGATTCTTAGTCACATATATTTGCATTAATCCCCATATATCTTGGCTATTAGATCCTTATCAGAGATATTTGATACAAAATATTTCCCCAATCCACAGGTTCCTTTCTTATCCTAGCTGCATTGATTTTATTTGTGCAATTTTATTTTTTCAATTTCATGTCATTTAAAAGCTTTACTTGATATTTTGTAACCTCCTGTATTCCTTGTTTGGTAAAGAATTCTCCTCCTAGACATAGTTATGAACGATATCTCTGGAAAGTAAAAGTATTACTCTACCCATTTAACATTTAACTGACCTTCATGTTAAGTAACTTGCCTGAGGCCTTAGAGTTAGTAAATGACAGAACTGGAATTTGAACCTAGGTCTCCTGGTTCCACATGTAGTCCTATTTCAATGATACTATACTACTTCTTATAGTAAAGGCATACAGTGGTTTGTACAACATCTTATTGGTAGACAAAAAGATGTGACCTATTTTTTCTACCTTCCTTGTAGATAAGACCATATAAAAGGAATGTGATAGTTTTGAGTCCATAGGGAAGGAGGGTTGAGGTAAATGGGATGACCCTTCACCTCCCCCCCCAATTCAGTTTCTTCATCTGTAAAATGAGGAAATTGAATTAGGTAAACTCAAAGGTCTCCAATTCTAACATTCTATGTTCTAACCTTCTCTGTCCCAAGGTACCTTATAACTTTAATGTGCTGCTAGAATTTTCATCTTCATTCTACGTATACACATGCACTCACACTATTCACATATACTAGACTTTCTGGTGTCTGAGCATGAAATGGAGAATTGGGAGGCTGAGATGGAGTGTTTTGGTCTTTCTATGTCTCTCCAACTCTCCCCGTAGTTTAGAATAGATATCAAGGATTATGGATATTCCCTTCCTTCTGGCCTTTGGAATGCCAAACATTAAGCCCAGGGTCCTTTCTCAGGCTGTGTGTGTAACCACTGGCATCACGAGGTGGGGCTTGGCCACCCACAGCACTGGTTCCCACTCTGCAGGTACAGCCCCAACATTCCTTTAGTTCCTCAGCCAGCTGCCTTCTCCTATAAACCTGGCTTTCCTTAGGGCCTCCAGTGGTCCTTACTCTCTCTCTTCTGCTCTCTTACTTCTTTCCCTGTGCCCTCAGAGACATATACCACCTGGCTTTGCAGATGGGACCTCAATCCAGCATTATTATCTCTTAGAGAGGGTTCTGGTTTTGCTTTATTTTTAACCTCATTGAAGCTTTGCATATTTTTTTAAAGGCCGGAAAAGTTGTGGGGGGTTAGGGAAAGAAGAGGAAAAATTGTTGTCTTCTTCTCATGTAAGGAGACTTTTTCTGCATGTTAATCAGTCAACAAGAATTTATTAAGCCCACATTATGTCCCAAGCACTATGCTTACCACTGCTGTGGTTACAAAAAAAGGCAAAAATACAGTTCCTGCCCCGTAGGAGCTCACACTCTGTTGGGGGAGACAACATGTAAGTGACTAGGTAAATATAGGATAATAAACCATAAACGGAAAGTAATCTCAGAGGGGTAGGTACTAGCAGCTAGAGAGATGAAGGAAGGGCTCCTGCATGAAGTGAGATTGGAGCTGAACCCCAAAGGTGTAAGGGAAGGGTCAAAACCACTTCACTCCATCTTAGACTAGATATCTACCTTAATCTGTTGTTGTTCAGTCATGACCCAGTTGGGAGTTTTCTTGACAAAGATACTGGAGTGGTTTGCCATTTCCTTCTCCAGCTCAAGGTAGAGAGGAAACAGAGGCAAACAGGGTAAAGTAACTTGCCCAGGGTCACACAGCTAAGTAAGTGTCTGAGGGCAAATCTGAACTCATGTCTTCCTGATTCCAGGCCAGGTGCTCTATTTCACCATGTAGCTGCCCTAGATATCTTAATTAGGTGAGCACAAATCTCCATCAGTCACAGATAAGCTTTAGGCCAGGAATTCTTAATCTTTTGTGTGCCCCTTTGGCAATCTGGTGAAATCTATGGGCCCCTTCTCAGAACCAGGCTGTTAAATGAATATGATAAAATATATAGGATTATGAAGGAAGCCCATTATATTGAAATAGTTTCTAATAGTTTCAGAGACCCTAGGTTAACAATTTAGACTAAGTGTTACAAAGGCACTTTTAGACTTTATGTAAGAATGGTACTCAGACAAAAGAGCATATATAAGTTATCAGTTGATCCCAGAAATGAGACAACATGGCCCTCCTGCACACCCCTGAGGAGGACCCATGTGGTGGGGAGAAGGGAAATCCTCTACTTTGGTTCTCCCTTCCCCACCACTCCCTTAACTTTTTTGGCTGGAGGAAGATCTTGCAATTTTTGAAAGGTTTGAAAGAATTGGGACTTCCCATTTTCCTTTCAGTGTTTTGGCATCATCCCTCCCACCCCAGCAAAATAACTACTGGTATCGGTGTTTGCATTGGAAGGTGAGAACAGACTAGGCATGGATTCCTACAATTTGCTCAGCAAAGGAACTGCATTGTACCTAGGAGGCAGGTTTTGAGCAACCCAATCATGAGAGAAGAGGATTTCTAACAATCAGGAGCTGTGAGGTAACCTTTGCCATAAGTGTTCACTATTCATTTGAGCCCCTTTTCCCCTGGACTCTGTATAGATTTGTGGGATGGTGTCATGAATGTTTTTGTATCAACCCTTCCTATTGTACCACCTTAGTGAATATGCCACTATACAATAGTTGTTGTTTGTCCTTTCTTGAAGAGGACTATGACATCAGGAAGGTGATGCCATGACATGCAAGTGAATTGGATTTAAGTGAGGGAGAGCTGTGCAGTCACCAGCCTCACTTTCTCTTCCAAAGCCATCTGGGCCCAGTGGCAAGATGTAGATCAGGATGACTGGAGATGGCATTAGATGTAGTGGGAGACCTTGGCCTTTTTAAGCTAAGGTCTTTAACACATCTCAGTTTGACTAAGGCAACACCCATCCAGTGATTAAGGCTAGGTAAGAAATGAGGCAATGAATGGTCTCTTTTTGTCTAGTAAAAAAAAAATATAGGAGGGGAAGACCCTTCAGGTTTCTGGGCAAAACAGGTACAATTTCTATTTACATTCACTCTGAGCCAATCGGGGCCCAAACAATGACCAAGTGGGGCTTGGTCTGGGACCTATTGTTGGCCAATCAATGACAGCCAGAGTGATTTGGGTCCTTAAGAAAGAAATCTAGCCTGTAAAAACTAAGATATCTTGTGAGGTTTCAAATATCTAAATTTACATTCCCTTGGGAAGACCACCTGTATGTAAGGATGTTGATACATATGTGGACAGAAGAAAGGGAAGGGAAAGAAGAAAGAAAAAAAGGAAGGAAGGAAGAAAGATAGAAAGAGGGGCGGTTAGGTGGCACAGCGGAGAGAGCATAGGCCCTGGAGTCAAGAGGACCTGAGTTCAAATCCAGCCTCAGACACTTGACACTTTCTAGCTGCGTGACCCTGGGCAAGTCACCCTCACCAGTTTGCCTCACCACCCCCACCAAAAAAAAAGAAGGAAAGAAAGGGTAAGTTGTGTTACCCAACTGGCCAGTTCCAGTTGTGTCCCCAGTAAGCCAGTTCTTACTATTACTCACAGAGGTTATTGTTTGTCAAATTTGTGTTCTTTGTACTTCCATTCCTTGTGGATAAGACCATGCAAAAGGAGGAGATGGATTTGAGTCCACAAGGAAGGAGGATGAAGGGAAACAGAGTGATGTTCCCTTGCTCCTCCTCAATTTCTTCATCTGTAAAATGAGGGAATTAAGTTAGATAAACTCAAAGGTCCCTTCTAGCTCCAACACTCTATGTTCTGAGGTCTCTCCCTGTTTTCATATTGCTTTAAAAAAATCTACTGGAGATTGGATGACTAAATTGACTCTCAACTAATAGCATGGGAAAGAAACACACTGGTTGGGGGTCAAGCCAATGACATGAGATAATAATCTCTGTCCCCTCAGGAGTATCTTTATTTTTTTATTTAGTATTTTATTTTTCCTTAATTACATGTAAAAACAATTTTCAACATTCGTTTTAAATATTGAGTTCTAGGGGCAGCTAGGTGGTACAGTGGATAAAGCTCCGGCCTTGGAGTCAGGAGGACTTGAGTTCAAATCTGGTCTCAGACACATGACACTTACTAGCTGTGTGACCCTGGGCAAGTCACTTAACCCCAATTGCCTCATCAAAAAAAAAATTGAGTTCCAAATTCTCTCCCTCATTGGGAAGGCGAGCAATTTAATATAGGCTATACATGTGTAGTCATGCAAAACATATTTCCGTATTAGTCATTCTGTAAAAGAAACACAGACCAAAATAAAAACCCAAGAAAAATAAAGTTAAAAAAAAGTATGCTTTGATCTGTATTTAGACTCCATCAGTTTTTCTCTGGGGATGGACATCATTTTTCGTCTTAAGTCCTTCAGAATTGTCTCGGAACACTGTACTGCTGAGAAGAGCTACAATTCAGAGGGGATCATGTTACAATGTTGCTGTTAGTGTTGTACAATGTTCTCAGGAGTATCTTTAAACCCTGAAGGGAGAGATCTACCCATCTCAGCAGTGCAAGTGAGAGTTAGGATGGGAATAATCCAGAGTTTATGTGGGTTACCAAGGAAAGCAGAAATAAGCTGGGGAAGTGAGGGGCAGAGCAGTCTGTAAAAAAGTCTCGGAGTGGAGGGAAGGTGTGTGGTGCAGTGCTGAGGGGGAAGGGCAGCAAGCAATGATAGCTAACATTTATATAGCACTTTGTATGTGCCAAGTGCTTTACAATTATTATCTCATTTGATCCTCAGAACAACCCGGGAGGCAGGTGCTATTACTATCCCCATTTTACAGATGAAGGGTTAGACTGAGGTTAAGTGACTTGCCCAGGGTCACACAGCTAGTAAGTGCCTGAGGTCAGATTTGAACTCAGGTCTTCTTGACTCCAGACCCAGAGCTCTATCCACTGCACCACTTAGCTGCCTCTATATAAGGCACTCCAGTGTGTACTACTAGGCAGAAAGGTGAGGTTGTAAACGCTTCAAAGGACAGAAAGAACATCTTATATTTGATCCTGGTAGTACTAAAGAATGGGGGTCACATGGTCAGACCATGAGAGGGTGAAGTTGAATGTGAAATCTGGGGAGAAAAGAAAAGAAATTAACTAGATTCAGGAATAATCTTCATGTAAATGTCAAATTGAAAAATATCAATAATTGTTTTAAATAGCTAAGGACTGTGTAAGACTAAAAGCCATTCCTCAAGGGATAATTAGTCAAAAGACATAAATTAAAAATGATAATAATAATAATAATAAAGAATTGAAAACTATTAACAACCATAGGGGGAAAATGCTCCAAATCAGTAATAATAAAAGAAATACAAGTCAAAATAATCCTGAGGTTTCCCATTATACCCTGGAAACTGGCAAAAATGACAAAATATGGAAATAGAAAATGATGGAAGGGGTATGGGAAGATAGGCACACTAGTGCATTATTGGTGGAGTTGCGAATTAGTAAAATCATTGTAATTATGAAAGTTAAGTTTCTAAAATGTCCATAACCCTTCGATCCAGAAATTCCACTCCGTGGCTTATACCCGAAGGAGGTCATTGATAAAAAAGAAAGTACCTATATTCACCAAATATTTATAGCAGTCCTTTTCATGGTAGAAAAGAACTGGGAACAAAGTAGATGCCCAATGATTGGGAGAATGACAAAACAAGTTAGATTCCATGAATGGAACGGAATATCACTGTGCTGAAATAAGAATATAATGAATATAGAGAAGCATGAAAATATCTACGTGACCTGATGCAGAGTGAAGTAAGCAGAACCAAGAAAACAGTACATAAGGAAGACAGTCACTAATACAGAGCAATATAAAGTGAACGCTGCAGAATTACAAAGAATAACCATGGCCCCAAAGATGAGCTATGATAAGACACCTTTCCCCACACCTGTGCAGAGGTGGAAGGCTAATGGGTTTGGAATATTGCATGTATTTTCATATTTTTAAAAAATGTATTGATTATTTTCCCTGATTTTTGTTCCCTTTTTCTTTTAAAAAATATTATTTGTTATATGCATGCCTCTCTGAAAGAAGAGAGGGGGCAGGATGTAGGGGGAAATTTAGATGATATAAAAACAAGAGGCATCAATAAAAATTTATTTTTAAAAAATAGCTAAGTTCTACTTCCACTTGTGAAATAGTTGATCAAAGATGTCAAAGAAAACATATTAATATTAATATTGTAATCTGCATTTGTGGGCTAAGGTCTGCCAGAAACAATGTTATTTAACTTAAGGTTAATTTAAAATTCAAGCATTTCTAGCTTAGAGACATGTCCAAACTGCCACAGGCTCTCTGCTCCAAGGTAATTTTAGGTAACATTTATAAGATTCTTCAACAAGGAAAAGATCACAACACATAAAAATATAATCAAGTCAAGTCAACAAGCATTTATTAAGTGCCTACTGTATGCCAAACACTGTGCTAAGTAAGCCCAGGGGATATAAAAGAAAGGCAAAAACAACTTCTAGCCTTAAGGAGTTCAGGTTCTAATGGGGGAGGGCTATATGCAAGCAAGATACAAACAGGGTAAACTGAAGGAAACTCAGAGGGAAGGCACTAACATCAAGGAGGACTGGGAAAGGCTTCTTGCAGATGGTTGGATTTTAGCTATGACTTCCAGCAAGCCAGGGAAGTCAGGTGGTGGAAATAATAAGGAGAAAGAGAATTCCAGGTATGAAGGAGAACCAGTGAAAATGCCTGGGACTCCAGGGAAGGGTTTAGATAAACATTCCACAATTGTTGAGCAAGGATCCCATTCTCTCCTGAACCACTCCTCTCACTCCAAGAGTGTTATCGCAAAAATGATAGCAATGCCTTTTCTCAATGGTGAGTAAACAAAGAAACCCTCCAAGGGTAAGGAAGGCAACATACAAGCAACTTATTCTTTGTGAAAAGTTGGGTACCAGCCCTTTCCTTAGAAAAGTCTTTTTGTTCTTCACCTATCATCTGTTTTTCCAAAGATTTTTGGAAAGGGCTTGAGAGAAAAATATGATTTCTTAATATTTTCAGTTCTCCTAAAAAGGAGGCTTTTAAAACCTGTTTCATGATTAGTCACTCCCTCCCCCCATAAGTATATCAATTCAGTCAAGCGAGCATTTATATGGGATAATAAGAGCTAACATTTATACAGTTGTTACGTGCCAGCTACTGTGCTAAATGCTTTACAATTATTGCTTCATTTGATCCCCACAACAACCATTGGAGGTAGGTGCTATTATGATCCCTATTTTACAGATGAGGAAACTGAGGCAAATAGCTGTGAAGTCCCTTGTCCATGATTACACATTTGGTAAGTATCTGAGACTGATTTGAACTCAGGTCTTTCTGACTCTAGGCCCGGTGGTCTACCCAGTGAACCACCTAACCATCCCTCATACATATAGTGCTTTAAAATGTGCAGTTTTTACAAACACTATTTCATCTGAACTTCATGAAACTTTTTGTATCTCCAGAGAGAGAGGGAGGGGGAAATATAATGAAATTTATAATGAAATAATAAATAATAAAAATATAATGAAAATGAAAATGAACTGTTCAGAAGTCTCCCAGATAGTTATAGTGCTATGAGGCTCCTTCAATCTCTAAGCATTTATTAAGCAACTACTATGTGGCAGGCACTGTGCTAAACATTAGGGATACACGAAGAGGCAAAAACAAAAACAAAAACACACACTGCACAAAACAAACAAACAAACAAACAAAACTGACCAGTTCCTATCCTCCAGGAGTTCACAATCTAATAGGGGAGACAAACAAATATATGCAAACAAGCTACATACAGGCTAAGTAGGAAATAACCAATAAAGGGAAGGCATTTGAATTAAGAGAGGTTGGGAAAGGCTTCCAGTAGAAGATGGGATTTTAGCTGGGACTTGAAGGAAGCCAGGGAAGTCAGGAGGTGGAGTTGAGGAGGGAGGTTCCAGGCATGGGGAATAGCCAGAGAAAGTGCCTGGAGCCAAGAGATGGAGTGTCTTGTTCATTGAACAGCCAGGAGGCCAGTGTCGCTGGTTTGCAGAGTATGAGATGGAATATGAGGAGTGAGACTGGAAAAGGGAGGATGCTAGATAATGATGGGCTTTCAAAGACAGAGAAATTTGTATTTGATCCTAAAGGTAATAGGGAGCCACTGGAGTTTACTGAGTAGGGAGAGGCATGGTTGGACCTATGCTTTAGGAAAATCTTTCATTTTGGTGGCTGAATGTATTGGGAGAGACTTGAGGTAGACCAAGGGACCCATTAGCAGGCTATTGAAATAGTCCGAGTAAGAGATGATGAGAGCCTGCCTGAAGGGATATGGCAGTGTTAGAGCAGAGAAAGGGGTATATTTGAGATATGTTGCAGGAGAGGATTTTGGGAAGATGGTGGAGTTGATCAGAAAATTCCAAGCTCTCCAGATTTGTGCCTCAGAACAAACATAGAGGGCTAAAAATAAACAAGAGTTGGGTCAGAACAGTGGTCCTTTTGGGACAATCTGTATAACATCCAGAGAAAAAATGGAGGTTTGATCCCTGTAAACAGTGAACACCTCCAGGCTAGTTCAGTTAAAATAACAATCTACAAGCCCTGGGGCTATCTGGGTTGGGAGGTGGCTGCAGCCCTAGCCACAGGAACTTTTACTTCCTGAACAGTGTGGGGAGCCAGGTGTCTGGGGCATCTGAGCCGGGGAGGATTGAGGGAATCTTTGCCAATAAGGAATGCCAACTCTAGCTGTGTTGCTGAGATGTGGCCCTGGGCGAGAAGGAACCTGCACAGGCCTGGTGAGTGCAGAAGCAGTGGGTAGGGGTAGGGGACACCAATGGCTGTGGACACTTACAGGAGGGCAGAATTCTTGGTTTCAGTTCTAAGCTAGAGGGGAGAACTGAAGGAGGATCTGAAGCCAGAGGCACCATCCACTTTACCCCAGAACTAGAGGTGATTACAAAAAATAAGCTGCTACAAATAAAATTAAAAAAAAAAAAAGAGCAGGCAAAGGAGAAAGAATCCAACCATAGAAAATTACTATGGGAATAGAGGAGACTAGGGTTCGTCTTCAGAGGAGGATACTGAAGCAAAAAAAAGCCTCTCCTGCTCTAAAGAATAAAGTCAAATGGTTACCTGCCTAAAAAGAATTCACAGAAGAACTTAAAAAAGACTTTAAAAATCAAATGAGAAATATTGAGGAAAATTTTTAAAAAAAAACAATGCAAGAAAAACAAGGAGATTATGAAAAAAAAGTTAACTAACTATGAAAGGAGATCCAGAATCTTAAGGAAGAAAACAATTCCTTGAAAATTAGAAGCCAGCAAAGTCATGAGAGACCAAGAAAAATAAAATATAAAGAATGAAAAAATAGAAGAGAATGTGAAACATATTGTAAGAAAAACAACTGATCTGGAGAATGGACCAAGAAGAGAAAACATAAGAATAATCAGACTACCTGAAAGCTACAATCAAAAGAAGACTCTTGATACAATAATACAACAAATAATTAAAGAAAATTGTCCTGAAGCATTAGAACAAGAGGGGAAACTAGAAATAGAAAAAATCCACCAATCACTACCTGAAAGAGATTCTACATGGAAAACCTACAGGAATATAATAGTCAAACTCCAAGGCTCTCAGCTCAAGGATGAAATATTATAAGCAACAAGAAAAAAGCAATTTAAATACGGAGGTGCCACAATTAGAATCATACAAGACCTAGCAGTGGCGACAGTAAAAGACCACAGGTCTTGCAACATGATATATCAAAGGGCAAAAGAACTGGGGTTGAAAATATCATACCTGGCAAAGTTAAGCATAATCCTAAATGAAAAAAAAAAGGATATTTAATGAATTAGACTTTCAGGATTTTGTTAAAAAAAAAACAAATAAAAAAACAAAAAACCCAACCCTGAACTTAATAGATGATTTGGCATGTAAGATCCAAGAGAAATATAGGGTGCATATCAAAGATTCACTACAAGGGACTCAATAAGGATAGAATGCTTACCTTTTATATGAGGAAATGTAAAACACATGTCTAAGATTCTTATTAGTGATTGATTAGTTTGTAAGAAAGATTGGGGTAGATCCTCACATGATATGATTTTTAAAAGTAAAACTATTTAGGACTAGGTAAAAAGAATAATTATTTTATACAAATGAGGTCCAAGAGGAAGAACTGACACAGAGGAGTTAGATGGAGGAGGACAGCTGGTAGTTCTGGAACCCTGCTTTCATCAGGAATGGGCTTAAGGGAGACCAAGAGTATAAAAGTGTAATCGAAAGGATTACCTATTGTGCAGATTGAGTTTAGGTTTGGATCTCAAGATATAATGACACATACTCAGTGTAATCTTAACAAATAATCACATTTGTTTTGCAATGATTAATAATGATTAAAGCAAAACACACACATAAAGATGAGAAAAACATTCAATATAATAAGTAATAATCAAAATACAGAAAAGGGGGAATAAGAAAAGAAAGGATACACACTCACTGACCAGGCGAGCCCAAATACCTAATAGACCAGGGAAACTGAAGAACAGCCAAGAGGTCTTGGTCAGGGAGGCAACTAGGAGGCATCCAGCTCCTGCTCAAGAGAAGTGGTGCATGCATTCCACTTCTGACCACAACAGAGATTCAGTGTCCCTATCTCTGACATCAAAATACTCCAAAAATCCCTTTCCAAATGGCCCCTTTTATATCTATGTAAACCAGGGAAAAACAATCTTGATATTTTGTTTTGTGTATGTATCCTTGGTGAGTGCTCAGGTCCAGGCATGCACACATTTTAACAAAGGCTGGGCCTTGATCAGAGCCCCAAATACCTATTTGTTGCGTTAAGTCTCCAAGGAGTGATCAGTTCCTTGGACAGTTACACACCTTTCTCAAGAAAAATGTTGCTTGAGATGATTTGCTTCCCCAAGTTAACATAGTTTGTTGGTTATTTAATGTTCTGTCTCCATGGTCACCTGCCATGCATTGGTAACTCCAATTTATCTTTATGTCAGGTCATGAGGCGGTTATACCAGGAGGCTGGGGAGGATCTATCCTCCTCAGTTTCCCTTACAAAAAGTGTTCTAAATTCAGAACGAAATAAAAGGCTAAGGGGATGGGGGGGTGGAGCTGAGAGGGTAAAGGAGTTGTTTCTAAAGGGAAGGGCAAGGGATTAAGATAAGGGGAGGGTAATACTAGGGTGTTTAGATTGACAGGAATGGGAGGGTAAGAGAGGGATCCTGGGGGGGTAAATTAAATAATAGGAGGGCAAGGTAATGGGTAGAAGTAAAGTGGAAGAGTCAGGAGAGATAGGAAATAAGAGATATACACAAACATAAAATAAGGATCAGGAGTAGAATTTATTAGGGAAAAAAAAGCAGGGACAGTAATCATGATCTCAGACAAAGTTAAAGCTTATTTAATCATAAGAGAAAAATAGGGAAGCTACACTATATGTCAGCTGTATTAACCAATATTGTTTTAGACTATTTAAAATGACTAGATAGTATAATGATAGAATATTGTTGTGGTGTAGGAAATGAGGAGTTGGTGGACTTAGAAAAATATGGAAAGATTTGGACTTATGAAGGAAGAGATTATCTACCCTCAGAGAAACAGACAGTCTTATGTAAATGCATATGAGTGTATATGTCTATATATGAGTGTGATTATTAGATATCTAAGAATATGTATCTGTATATAAGGGTATGTATGTATGTGTATATGCATGTATATATCTTTGTGTATGTATATGTAGGTATGTTTGTATGTGTATATGTATGTATATATGTATATAAATATATCTGTGCTTAATTGTACCTTTTGGGGGGGGAGAGGGAGGAAAGGGGAAAAAGCACAAGGTAAAAAGTGCACAGCAGAGAACAAAATAAAACTTACAAGAAAGCAAAGAAAAGATGGACAGCTCTGAACACAATGCAAAGCATTTGTGATATAGGCTTTCTTGAAATGGAAATTTATTGCTGTATATTTGGAATCCTCTCCTAAGTTCTGCTGTGCACATGGCAATGCTTTTTTTTTCTCATTTCTTATTTTGGATTTAAGTTTGCATTTCTTTTCCTTTTCTTATTATGTATTTAAGTTTAAAACAAATTAATTTTTTTTTTGGTGAGGCAATTGGGGTTAAGTGACTTACCCAAGGTCACACAGCTAGTAAGTGTCAAGTGTCTGAGGTCAGATTTGAACTCAGGTCTTTCTGACTCTAAGATTGGAGCTCTATCCACTGTGCCACCTAGCTGTCCCTAAATAAATTTTTTAAAAAGAGATATGTTGCAACAGTGAAATTGACAGCTCTTGACAACAAATTGTATGTGGGGGAGGTTAGAGAGGGTGAGGAGTTGAGGATAATGCATTGGTTTTGAGCCTGGAGGATTGGGAGGATGGGGTTACCTATGACACTAATAGGGAAGGTAGGAAGTGAGGAGGGTTTGGGGGGAAGGAAAATGAGTTCAGTTTTGGACATGTTGAGCTTTTAGATGTTTACAAAACATCCATTTCAAGATGTCTAAAAGGCAGTTGAGAGGGGAGACTGGAGGTCAGCCGAGAGATTAGGACAGGATAAGTAGATTTTAGAATGATCATCATAGACATGATAATTAAACCCATAGGAGCTGATGAAATCACCAAGTGAGGTAATATAGAGGGAGAAGAAGCTCAGGACAGAATCCTGAGGGACACCTATGATTAGAAGGTGTGACCTGGATGAGGAGCCAGCAAAAGAGACTGAGCAGTCAGATAGGAGAACCAAGAGAGGGTGGTGTCCTGAAAACCTAGAGAGAAGAGACTATAAAGGAAAAGAGGGTGGCCAACCATGTCAAAGGCTCCAGAGAGGTCACGAGGAAAGAGGAATTGAAAAAAAAGTCATTGGACTTGGCGATAAGAGATCGTTAACTTCAGAGGAATGATGAAGTCAGAAGCTGGATTGAAGGTGGTTAAGAAGGGAGAGTGAGAGAAGAGGAAGCACCTATTGCACATGGCCTTCTCAAAGAGTTGTTGTTGTTTGTCCTTCACTCTGGAAGAGGAGAGGTGATGCCATGACATGCAAGGGAACTAGATTTAAGTGAGAGAGGGCTATGCAATTACTTTCTCCTCTAGAGCCATCTGGGTCCAGTGGCAGGACTACTGCAGATGGCCCAGGAAGCAGTGGGAGACCTTGGCCTTTTTAAGCTAAGGTCTTTAAAAGGTCTCTGTCTGACAGAGGCAACACCCATTTAGTGATTAAGGATAGGTAAGAAATGAGGTAGAGAATGGCCTCTTTTACCTAATTAAAAAAAAAATCAATCTGGAAGGAAAAGACACTTAGGGCTTCTGGACAAAATAGAAACACTTGCTATTTGCATTCACTCTCAGTCCATGACAGCCCAAACAGTGACCAAGTAGGGCTTGGCTGGGGACCTGTTGTTGGCCAGTCAATGAGAGGGATTGGGTTTGAAACATGGTCCTTAAGAAAGAAATCTAATTCGTAAACCCTAAGATATCTTGCTAGGTTTCAGAGATCAAAATTGACATTTCTTTGGGCAGAGCACCTGAAGGTAAGGATATGATACCCTATATGGACAGAGGGAAGGGAAAGGAAAGAAGAACAAAAGAAAGAAAGAAAGAAAGAAAGAAAGAAAGAAAGAAAGAAAGAAAGAAAGAAAGAAAGAAAGAAAGAAAGAAAGAAAGAAAGAAAGAAAGAAAGAAAGAAAGAAAAAGAAAAAAGAAAGGATGGAAGGAAGGAAGGAAAGAAGGTAGGAAAAAAGCTGTTTTGCCTCATTACAGTTGGGTCCCCAGTAGGGCAGCTCCTCCTTCTATTACTACTACTCACGGAGGCTAGTGTTTGTTCTTCATTCTCAAAGAGGACCATGACATCAGGGAGGTGATGCCATGACATGCAAGTGAATTGGATTTGAGTGAAGGAGGGCTGTGCAAAGTCACCAGCCTCACTTTCTCCTCCAAGGAGTTAAGTCACAATGGGCAAAAGAGATACTGGATGACAGTTAGTGCAGATGGAAGGATCAAGTGAGGGTTTTTGGAGGATGGGGGAGCCAGTGGCATGTTTGTAGCCAGTAGGGAAGGAGCTAGTAGACAAGGAGAGATTAAAGATAGTTAGAAGGTGTGGATGACCTAGGGGAACCTGTTGAAGGAGATAGGATGGAATGGCCTCCTATCTGATCCTTTACTTTATGCCTGATCTTGAGCCTTCTCCAGGAAGAGGAGTGATGTCTTCTACTCAATGATGAAATACTCATACTTGGTCCTACTTACACTTCTCAGTGATTTTGAACCCCTATAGTCATCATTCAAACCCCATTCTCTGTCTACTACCACCTGTTTCCTTATTCTCATCCTCCTCAGCCCTCCCACCTCATGAAGTCCCAATCAAATGCCATCCATCCCTTCCTCTCTTCTGTCTGGAATGCCTGTTCTATAGGCAATAAACTTGTCTTCATCTTCAATCTTTTCTTCTCCCACTCCTTCCATTTTCTGGTAATCCCCAAGACCTCTCCCCCTTGACACACCCACCCTGGATATACTTTCTAGTACTGGCTAGACTTTAATTCATTTCTCTCAGTTCCAAGGTCAAGATGGGAAAATTGGAATACTCCTTGCTCCCCATTGCTATTTATAGGTTCTCTCCCTATCTCTATCACTCAGTAACTTCTCTTCCTTTGAGGTTCACACAATTAATATTTACCATCTTATCAAAATCCTCATAGCTGTTGTCTACATACCTCCAGAATGCTCCTCTTCCTTCCTCTGACCTTCCATGGTTCCCCTTCCCTCATCCTTTCAAATGAGAACCTTGCCTCAAATTTTATCAAAAAAATTGAGGCCAATCTCCATGAGTTCCCTCTTGTCTCTTCTTCATCTCATGCCACTCAGATACCTTCTGCCACTAGTTTCTCCTTCATCCCTATCTGACAAGAAGAGGTGGCCCTACTCCTCACCAAGGCCAGTCCCTCTACCTGTATGATCAATCCCTTCCCCAATTGTCTGGGGGGGGGGTTTGACTTTTCTTTTTTTAATAATTTATTTTTAATTTTCAACATTCACTTCCATAAGATTTTGAGTTTCAAATTTTCTTCCCCTCCCTTTTCTCCCCCCTCCATAAGACAGTGTGTAATCTGATACAGGCTCTACTTATACATTCATATTAAGTATATTTTCACATTAGCCGTGATGTAAAAAACAATTAGAACTAATGGGAGAAACCACAAGAACAAAGCAACAAAACAAAACAACAAAGGAAAAGGAGAGCAAATAGTCTGCTTTGATCTGCATTCAGACTCCATGGTTCTTTTTCTGGATGTGGATAGCAATTTCCATCATGAGTCTTTTGGAATTGTCTTAGACCCTTGCATTGCTGAGAAGAGCAGTGTCTATCAAAGTTAGTCATCGCACAACATGACTGTTATTGTGTACAACGTTCTCCTGGTTCTGCTCACTTCACTCAGCATCAGACCATACAAGTCTTTCCAGGTTTTTCTGAAGTCTGCCTGTTCATCATTTCTTATAGCACAATAGTATTCCATTACATTCATATACCACAACTTGTTCAGCCATTCCCTAAATGATGAGCATTCACTCAATTTCTAATTCTTTGCCACCACAAAAAGAGCTGCTATAAATATTTTTGAACATGTGGGTCCTTTTCCCATTTGTATGATCTCTTTGGGATACAGCCCTAGAAGTGCTATTGCTGGGTGGGGGTCAACTTTTCTATGGCAAACACTTGATCAAAGTTAGCCAGTCAACAAAGATTTATTAAGCACTTACTATGTTCCAGGCACTGTGCTAAATGCTGCGGACAGAAAGAAAGGCAATGAAAATCAGCTCACTTTTATTTGGTGACAAAACTCATTATAAAAGTATATGTAAGAAATATATTATATTTAAGGGTAAATCAGTTTGCCAGGCAATAATGAAGCAAGGTAGTGGGAGGAAGTGAAAAGGGGATAAATTCACCAGTTGCAAAGACAGTCAAGGAAACCACAAAATTCTGTTCAGGCATCTCACTGCGTAAGTTGGTTAGTCAACCAGACGAGGTTCTTACTGTTCATAATTATATTTAGTTTAGGGCCTTTACAGGGCCTTTCCCTTGTAATCATTTGACTGCTGGCACTGGCTGAACTCTAGCTCCTTCCCCTTCCTTGAACTTACAGGAACTGACGGAGAGTAAAGTAAGCATAGCCAACAAAATAATATACATGATGACTCTAACAATGTCAGCAGAAGACAACCAGACACCACAAGACAATCAAAAATGAATGTTGCAAAATTACAAAGAACAAGTATGGCTCGAAAAAGAGGTTTGAGATGACACTCCCCAAACCATGTCTTTGTAGAGGTGGACAGTTCACTGATGTGGCACGTTGTATTTAGACTTTTTTTTTTGATGTATAGATTAGTTTTACTAACTTTTCTTTTCTTTAAAAATATTATTCCTTATATGGAATGACACTCTTGGAGAGATTCAATTCAATAAGCATTTATTAAGCACCTACTATGTGCCAGGCCCTACACTAAGCACTAGAGGGAGGAAAGTATACTGGAGGAATTTTGGTGATGTAAAAAACAAAAGATATCAATAAATTTTTAAAAAATATGCTTTGTGCATGACTAATATGAAAATGTGCTTAATAGGAATGTATATGTACAGCCTATGTCAGAATGCACGCTATCTTGGGGAGGGAGGAAGGGAGGAGGAGAAAAATTCAAAATTCAAAAGCTTATGGAAGTGATTGTTGAAAACTAAAAATAAATTTATTAAAAAATAAAAAATAATAAAAAGTGTTGTGATGTCTGAGAGAGAGAGAGGGAGAGAGAGAGAGAGAGAGAGAGAGAGAGAGAGAGAGAGAGACAGAGAGAGAGAGAGAGATGTATATGTAGAGTCTATATCAGATTGTACACCATCTTGGGGTGGGGGGAGGAAGAATTGGGAGAGGTAGGAAATTTAAAACTCAAAATCTTATGGAAACGAAGTTGAAAACTAAAAATAAATTAATTAATTATCAGAGAGAGAGAGAGAGAGAAAGAGAGAGGCATGAAGAAAGAAAGAAGGTACAAGCAAATTGAACAAGAAAGAAATGATCAAGATGTAAGACAAAGACCATCACTTAGTTGTAGGGAAATCAGACCCTGAATGGGTAGAAGCTATTTCTGTTGCTGAGAACACAGTTGGGGGTGTCTTGACTATCCTGGTCTTTGCATCACCCCAACTTCTGAACTCTCCTGGGGAAAGCACTGAGCCTGTCTCCCCAAGCCTTGTTTCTTACAGGTCTATGTTTTCTGTTTCACCATTTGTTTTTATTTTTATTTTGTTTTAATTAAATTTTATTTTTTAAATCAATAAGCATTTTATCTCCTTCCTACTTTTTCTCTTCCCCACCACTGGGGAAAACAAAGATCCTCATAGCAAATATATATAGTCAAACAAAATAAATTCCCATATTAGCTGTGGCTAACAATCTTGCTTATTTGAAAAGAAATGGATGTCTTTAAGATACTGGAGGCATTCAATGAAGTACCAACTTGTGGATGTCCCTGAAAGATGAAATATGGTCAGTAAGAAGGAGGTCTATGCTCGATGAGGTATACAGGGAGCATAACAGGTGGATTTTGTTACTACTGGGAGGTTTTCCCTGGCACAAAATTAGAGACTTAAAGCAACAAAAGAAATTTTGATGATAAACATTTTTATAGCTTCCCAAAAGCAGAATAATGAAGTGAATGCAGATGAAGACCTAGACCCAATGAGGCAGAGGCTTTCCCCTTGGGGAAGGGGTTGTAAAATGGGATTTTTAATGAAATGGAGAACTTCCAGGTGTTCCTGATGAAAAGATCAGAGCTGTGGAGAAACTTTGAAGTTCAAACAGCAATGAAGAGAAACGTAAAAAGGTAAACGTGAAAGAACAGTGTGATGAAGGACCAAATAAAGATAAGCTTCTTAATTCAAATATAGGGAAATGACAGGTCTCCCCTCTGCATCTTATTATCATCAGGGTCTATAGAGGGAGTACAATTAGATAAGGCTTGGGAATGGTTCGGTTATGTCTTGATGACCTTAAGAAAAAATGTAAAAAGAAAGGAAGAGGAATACACTGGAGAGGGAGGGAAAGGAAGATTAGGGGAAATTATCTTAAGTAAACAAAGTACACAGATAAGCATCTAAATAAACAAGGATGGGGTGGGTGGGAGCAGCTGACGTTTGAATTTCATTCTGATCTGAACTGATCAAAAAAAGAGAGATTAGAGGACAGCTAGGTAGTGCAGTGGATAGAATACCTGAGTTCAAATCCAGCCTTAGACACTTGACATCTACTAGCTGTGTGACCCTGGCCAAGTCACTTAACCCTATTGCCTAGCCAAAAAAAAAAAAAGGGAGAATACACACACACACACACACACACACACACACACACACACACACACACACACACAGATTTGGATACTGAAATACATTTTACTCAGCTGAGAAATAGGAGGAAAGGGGAGAAAGATGGAGAGGGATTAAAGGGAGGGCAGACTAAGGGAGTGGTAAATCCTAAACCAAACAAATGCTAAGGATGTAAGAAAATATTTAGCGATCTTTTTGAAGCAGCAAACAATGGCAATCTGAGGAGGTATGAGAAATAATTCACTTCTCAGGATCCACCCCTATTCATCAGTTTGATATTTTACATAAATCATGTAAGGATAATTAGGTAGATAAGTTCTTGTAGCAGGTCTCAAACTTTAATGTAATATTCACTCTGTGACACTGGTCTTCTTCAAAAATGAAGGACAAACAACAGCAATGCTTTGTGACCTCTGAGGACTGGGCTTTGATGGTTTAGATGATCAAGGAAGGCTTCCTTGAGCAGGGAACATTTGAGTTGGAGTTTAAAGAATGGGCTGGAATTCGACAGACAAATGAAGTAGAGGAAGGGTTGTGAACCTTGGGAAGAGGGTCAGGAAAGGCAGAGAAGGTACCGGGGACACTTAGGGCTCAGAGTAGTTCAGTTTGGCTGGGGAACAAAGTATATGGAAAGGATTTGTATGAGATAAGGCCAAAGACATAGGATAGTCTGCACCCCTCCAGTGTCTATCTCTGATACAAATATGGTTTTAATAGCTGCACCATGCAGAGATAAAACAAACTACATAGTAATACTTCTAACGAACACTAAAGAAAAAATTTTAAATAAAATATTAGCAAGTAGACTACAATAACATATTAGAAAGGTTATATTCACTATAACCAGGTTGTGTTTATACCAGAAGTGTAGAGTTGGTTCAATATAATAATGATGATGACGATGATGATGATATGAATAATAAGAATCATGATGGGGGCAGCTAGGTGGTACAGGGGATAGATCTCCAGCCTTGGAGTCAGGAGGACCTGAGTTCAAATTCGACCTCAGACACATAACACTTACTAGCTGTGTGACCCTGGGCAAGTCACTTAACCCTGATTGCCTCACTAAAAAAAAAAATTATAATAATTATGATGATATCACTAGATACTGAAATGGCTTTTTGTTAAAATCTCTTGAAACACAGGAATAAAAGGATCTTTCCTTAATATAATAAATAATATTTCTCCAAATCTAAGAGCAAACCTTTCTCACTAGTCTAAATTCTTTTGGACTTTTCCATCATTGGACTTCTCCAAAAATGGACTGGATACCTCCTCTTCCCCCTCAAGCTCTTCAGCTTCCTTTTATATGTTGTCTTCCCCCTTAAAGTGTAAGCTCCTTGAGGACAGGGAGTCTTTCTTTTTGCTTGTATTTGTCTTCCCAGTGCTTAGCACAGTGCCTGGCACATAGTAAGTGCTTAAGAATTGCTTGTTGAGGGGCAGCTAGGTGGTGAAGGGCATAGAGCACTGGCCCTGAATTCAGGAGGATCTGAGTTCAAATCTGGCCTCAGACACTTAACTATCTGTGTGACCCTGGGCAAGTCACTTAATCCCATTGCCTAGCCAGAAAAAGGAAAAAAAATTGCTTGTTAACATTGTATGGAATGGAAAAAAATTAGAGGCCCTTCCAATAAGATCAAGAGTAAAGCAAGGATGCTCTTGTTGTCAAGATTGTTCAGCATAGTGCTAGACATGCAATAAGACAACAAAAAGAAATTGGGGAAATAAGCGTAAGAAAAGAGAAAACAAAATTTATTGATTTTTGCAGGTATAATGCTATACTTAGAGAAGCCTACAGTCAACTAAAAATTAATTGAAATAATTAATAATGTCAGCAAAATTGCAAGATATAAGATAAATCCATATAAACCATCAATATTCCTATATACAAAGCCATCAAAAGACAGAAGGAAGAATTAGAAAGAGAAATTCCATTCAAAGTAACTGCAGAAACTATTAGATATTTGGCAACGTATCCACCAAGATTCACAAGACAGCTAGGTGGCATAGTGTATCCACTGGGCCGTGGGTCTAGAGTCAAGGAGACCTGAATTCAAATCTGACCTCAGACTCTTACTAGCTGTGTGACCCTGAGTAAGTCACTTAATCCCATTTGCTTCAGTTTCTTCATCTGTAAAATGAGCTGGAGAAGTAAACGGAAACCCCTCCAGTATCTTTGCCAGGAAAACCCCAAGTAGGGTCATTAAGGGTCCAACATGACTGAACAATAACAACAAATGTACAAAATAAATACAGAGAGTTGTAAGGGAAGCCAATATTACTGAAATATAGTTATCATAATTTTTTTTGCTTAGGCAATGGGGGTTAAGTGACTTGCCCAGGGTCACACAGCTAGTAAGTATCAAGAGTCTGAGGTTGGATTTGAACTCCTCCTAACTCCAAGGCTGGAGCTCTACCCACTGTACCACCTAGCTGCCCCCTATCACAATATTTTTTAAAGAAGTTTTTTGAAGAAGTTCACAGGCTTCAGGTGAAGACTAGATGATCTCTAAAATCTGTCTCAACTCTAAATCCTGAGTCTCCATATTATATTTTCACTAATTCTCTACTCTAATTCCTCCCTGTGGAACTGAAGTGACTCTACCACCTGATTCCTAGCTCTGGCAGGTCCTGATAGGACCCAGTGAGGGACTTTGTTTGTTGTCCAAGGATTAAGTTAGCTAAATTCAGAGAAACTCATCTTTATCACCAAGTTGGCAGCAGAGGGATAGTCTCAAAGACCACCTACTAAGTTATAAATGGGTTGCGGTTTCTTTCTCTTCATTGAAAGAGCCCCCACACTACCGAAATAATAGATTTTTAGAGAGTTGGCACATAATATAAATGGGAGAGGATTTAGTTCTACCCAAACTACTCCTCCCCTCCCCCCTCCCCCCAGCTCAGTTGATATAATTATAGTTCATTAGGTGTCAATGGGTAAACAAGGTTTTAACACCTTGTGATCCCCTTAAAAAGTATGATCATCTCTCTCTGAATCAGTTTGAGTCATTCTCCCATTGGTTATACCTCTCAAGGTGCTTAAGAGGCTGAGCTGCTAGTTCTGCTGTCAGTTAGAGGAAGACAGTCCTTTAAAGAGATTACTGGGGCAGCTAGGTGGTGCAGTGGATGGAGCTCCAGCCTTGGAGTCAGGAGGGCCTGAGTTCAGATGTGACCTCGGACACTTGACACTTACTAGCTGTGTGACCTTGGACAAGTCACTTAACCCCGATTGCCTCCCCAAAAAGAAAAAAAGAAAAAAAAGAGAGAGAGAGATTACTCCTTGGGGAGGGAGGTTTTCTCTTTCTTTGTTCTCTTCCTTGTAGCCTCATCAGATCACGGTATCTAGCAGCACACTAATGGGGGCTCATACCCTCAGTGTATCCTACAACCTGGATGCTGTGAGAGAAAACAAAGATAAATAAAAGAAGTACTACTTATTCTTGAGGAGCTGACAATTTTACAGTTTAGTAGGGGTATAAGAAATACAGATAGATAAACTTGATACAAATTGGAATGTAATAGGTGATTATGAGGGAGTCAAATGCAGAAGCATAAGATATGAGAAGGGAGAGGTCATATTCAGTTGGAAGGAATCAAGGAAAGGCTAAATGGAGGAGGGGGTACCTCCTTGAAAGGAGGAAAGGATTTCAGCAGTGGGGCTGAGGGTGGAGGTAGGACTAGAGCCAGGAAAGTCAAAAGAATCAAATAATTGAAAGAAAAAACATTTATTGAGTGCTTGCTGTGTGCCAGGGACCATGCTAAGTGCTAGGAACACATGTAAAAGGAAGACAATCTGCATTTAAAGATCTCTCATTCTAAAAAAAATAGAGAAGCAGAATGGGCTTTAGTTTTCAGTTCCTTACCACTACAAAAAGAGCCCATAAATATTTTTGTACAGAAGGGTCCTTTTCCTGTTTCTTTGATCTCCTTGGAGAAAACAGGCCTAGTGATATTGTGGATATGCACAGTTTAGTGACTTTGGGGGCATAGTTCCCAAATTGCTTTCAGAAACAGCCCAACCAGTTCACAGCTCCACCAAATGTACATTAATGTGCCTGTTTTACCACAGTACCTCCAACATTTGTCATGTTTTCTTTTCTTTTTTTTGTCAGTTTTGCCAATTTGATGAATATGTGAAGTTTAGAACCTCAGAGTTGCTTTAATTTGCATTTCTCTAATTATTAGAGATTTGAAGCTTTTTTTTTTTCCCCACATAGCTATAGATAGCTAGTTAGCACAGTGGATAGAGTGCCAGGCCTGGAGTCAGGAAGACCTGAATTTAAATATAGCCTCAGACACTTTCTAGATGTATGACCTTGGGCAAGTCACTTAATCCTGTTTGCCTCAGTTCCTTCATCTGTAAAATGAACTCCACTCCAGTATCTTTGCCAACAAAACCCAAATGAGGTCACAAAAAGACACTACTGAGACTGAGCAGCACAACAAATTAATAGATTGGATTTTTTTCCCTTGAGGACTGCCTGTTCATATCCTTTGACCATTTATCAATTGGTGGATGTCTCTTATTCTTATAAATTTGCATCAGTTCATTGTATATCTTGAAAATGAGATGCTTATAAGAGAAACTTGCTGTTAAGATTTTTTCCCAGTTAACTTTCCCTTCTAATTTTATCCCCATTGCATTTGATTGTGCAAAAACCTTTAAATTTTATATAATAAAAGTTGTCTATTCTTCTCCATCTCTTATTTGGTCGTAAGTTCTTTACAAACAAATCCAAAATGTGATTTATTTCTTGTACCTCTTATTTGTTTATGACATCAACCTTTTACATGTGTCCCGTATCCATTTGGAGCTGGTATTAGTATAGTGTGTGAAGTGTTGGTCTAAACCTAATTTCTGCCAGACTGCTTTCTTGTTTTCCCAGAAGATTTTGTTGAATAGTGAGTCATTAGCCCAGTATCTGGGGTTTGGGTTTATCAAACACTAGGCTACTGTGTTTATTTGCTGTCTATATAGTTTATGTCTAATTCATTCTACTGTTCAGCCACTTTTTTTTTTAACCAGCATCAAATCATTTTGGATTACTGCTTTGTGGTATAGTGGGACATCTAGTATTGCTAAGCCTCCGTTCTTCCCACATTTTTTCTTGATCTCCCTTGAGGTTCTTGACTTTTTGTCCCTCTAGATTAATTTAATTTTATCTTTTTTCCTAACTCCATAAAGTAATCCTAAGAGTTCCTTGATGTGAAAGCAGCCAGGGAGAGGTTTTCCCCATGAGTGGACTGAAGCCAGAGCTTTAAGCGAATCTCTTAGGTCAGCACCTAGAGTCACTTCGTCTCTGTGGGCTTTTGTTCGGCCTGAGTGATAACAGTGAAAAAAAGATTCACTCAGAGGTCATAACAACCAGGTTAAGTCTTGACCTTCTCACCTCATATGGTTTGATATTTGGCCAATTAATTCCCTTCTTTAGGTCTTTTTTTTCCTCCTTCCTTCTTCCCAGTCAGACTCTTGGCCCTGCCTTGATGGAAGAAACAAGGGGCCAATAGGGCTCCAAAAATTCAGAATTCTCTAGGAACCAGGAACCCTAGGCCTGGCATCCTCCTCAATTCTTCTCTCTCCTCCCACCCCTCCCATTTCCTTTGTTCTCACTTCCTGGTGAACTGAGTGGGTGTAGAGGAATGGGGAAGGGGTATTGGCTGGCTGCCCTTCTGGCGAGATTCCCACAGGTCCTGGGGCAGCTAGGTTAGTGGGAATCTGGATCCTTTGGTGGGGAGCGACTCTTGCTTCCCAAGGGGAAGTGTCTAACAATTGATTGACTGTCTGCAAATCATGCTTGATCCCTAATGTGGAAGAGAGGATAGAGCTATAGCTATCGATCTTGGTTCCTGGGGCAAGTTTCACAGAATGTCCCCTTGAATCAACTTTTAAATTCAGTTGAATGGAGAGTTTGAGGGATAGGAGACCCCAGAATTCTAGGCTGGAGACAAGGGTGGGGCCATGCTAGGAAAGAACTTGAATAGTATCCAAATGCCTGGAGAAGGAAGTAGCATCTGGTTGCTTCCAATTTGAACAAATTATTCCTGCTAAGTGGCTCAATTAATTAATCAATAAGTATTTATTAACCATCTACTATATGCTAAGCACTGAGGACACCAGGGTTAAAAAAAAAAACCCAAACACACCCTATTTCCTGCTCTCCAGGAGTTTACATTCTACAACAGAGACGCTCGGAAGTATAAACAAAATAAATACGAGATGATGTGGTGGCTGCAAGCCATCACTGCCTTTGGCAATGATCAGCGAAGGTCTTATGCAGAAAGTGGACAAGTTACTCTAAAAAGAGCCTAAAATGTAACATCTCTGAAGTGTTCTGCAAACTTTAACCTGCTCTGTAAATTATAGTTATTATAATGCACAGGGCTTTTCTGTTGGTCTGAGCCCACAGTGGCTTTCTTGTTCTCTCTTTTATCCAGAAGCAGTCCAGGAGTCCCCTGTTACTTGGGAAGTAGAGGGGGTGAGCCTAACCTACATAATACACGATCATTATTGTTATTGTTGTTGTAGTAGGAGTTATTATTATTATTGTTGTTTATTAGTTTCAGTAGGATAGAAAAAGAAGATACTCCTAGCTGGGGTTTGTGTATGGCCTGGCTGTCTCCTTCCTTCCAGCCTGGCATTTATTCATGAGCTATGAATAGCTAAGAAGGCCTTTTGAGCCTAACCCTAATCAACCCCCTGGGTGGCTGAGGACTCTGGATGGGCAGAAGTGGCAGCCAGATCCAGTTCTGGCTGGTGAAGCCATGGCTGAGGTTCCTTCCACATGACCCCCTTCCTTTCTTGTTTTGTGTTTTTCCCCCTACTCTGTAAACCAGCATCAGACTGATAACTCCCTAGGAACAGCCAGATTCCACTTCCTATGGTCCTTGACCTTCTCCCTGTTGCCTGGCTCCCTCCCCAGAGCTGGGAGATAGGCAGAAATATGCTTCCCTCCCAGGGTTGAAGCAAGGAGAATGGGCCTTGGCCATGCTCTGAGCTCCTCAAAGGACAAAATGGGAATATTGTTCTCCTGGACAATGGGGTTTTATAGGGAGGGCTCTCCAATGCATTTTAAAAATAACTTCCTTTAATAGGCAGCTAAGCTTTGTGACAAACTTTGTGAACTCTGGAGGGAATGCCTGGGAGGTAGGAGGAGCCTCAACCCCTGGGGTCTGTTAGAGCTGGGAGCTGGTGGGTTGGGGCTGATGCTTGGGCTGATCTTGGAGATGGGAGTTAGTGAAGAATGGGACTATTATTGGGAGATTACAGTCGGGGTGAGGCTACGGGATGGGACTGGATTTAGTGTTGGGGATGGGAAGGGGAATGAGGCTGGGGCTGGGTTTAGGACTGGGATTAAATCTATGAGTTAAATCTGGGGTTGGGGCTGATGTTGGCTTTAGAGATGGGATTAGGATGGGAGCTAGGGTTCAAAGTGGAGTCTGGGAGGGCTGAGATTGGAGGTGACAGCTAGATTTAAGACTGGGGAAGTTGGACTTCATAGGGCTTATGCTAGGGTTAGGTAGCTCCCTACTTCTATGCCCCTCCACACATGTTCCCTAGTTATGTCTGATTCTCACTGACACTGTGTATCTGTGATTTATTAGGGAATTTTTTATTTTCATTGTGTCATTTTATTAAATGTCTTCTCTTTAAACTAATTGTGTCCTCTCTGCTGCCTTTCAGTCATGTCTTATTCTTTGTGACCCCATCTGGGGTTTTCTTGTTCTAGAGTGGTTTGCTATTTCCTTCTCAGTTTACAGATGAGGAAACTGAAGCAAACAGGGTTAAGTGACTTGCCTAGGGTCACCCAGCTAGTAAGTATCTGAGGCCAGATTTGAACTCACAAAGATGAGTCTTACTGATTATAAGCCCAGTGCTCCATCCACTGTGCCACCTACCTGTGCTGGAGAAAGTCAATATGACTCACTATAGCTGAAGGCTTACTCCAGGTTTAACGATCTTTTCTGGAGAGCTCCACATGGGAAAAGCAGATGTGCCAGGTATAACACTTAAAATAAACTTAAATCAGTCAGTTCCAGTTTACCCTTCCTAGGAAACAGAGTCCCAGGCCAAGCCCAACTTGGTCATTGTTTGGGTCCTGATTGGCTCAGAGTCAATGTAAATAGCAATTGTTTCTGTTTTGGCCAGAAACCTCCAGTGTCTTCCCCTCCCAGATCAATTTTTTTTTTAAACTTGGTAATAGAGGCCATTCTCTGCCTAGTTGCTTACCTATCCTTAATCACTGAATGGGTGTTGCCTCAAACAGACCTGTTAAAGACCTTAGCTAATAGAAACCATTCTCTGCCTCATTTCTTTCCTAGCTTAAATCACTGAATGGGTGTTGTCTTAGTCAAACTGAGACCTGTTAAAGACCTAAGCTTAAAAAGGCCAAAGTCCCCAACTGTATCCTGGGTCATCTCAAGTCGTCCTGATCTATATCTGGCCATTGGAACAAGATGGCTCCGAAGGAGAAAGTGAGGCTGGTGACTTTGCATAGCCCTGCCTCACTATAATCCAATTCACTTGCATGTCATGGCACCACCTCCCTGATGTTGTGGTCCTCTTCCAGAACTAGGGACAAACAACGACAGACTTAGACAGTATTTCCTTTACCTAAAGCCAGACTGTTTTTAGGCCTTCTCCAGACAGTAGCCCAAGTGCATGCTAGAGCTTCCTGATTATCTCCACCATCTGTGAAGTCTGCCTTCAGAGGGGCTTCCTACAGGCCCGGGGCTGGCCGACATTGGGTTAGGAATCTCCTACTAGGTTTCTTTAGAGATTTTTAAGGAAAGGAAGATTGCAATCAGTTTTGCAGGCTTTGCATCTGTACTCCATTTGAGAGGATTTCCACACCTGTATTGTATTTTCTCAATTCACAATGGATAGTCTATTATGCCATTCTCAGCTCAGGTTTGAACCATTGGGCTTTTGCATTAGGTTAGGTGCCTTGCTGTTCCTCAGCTCTAGGACCATCTGGATGTTCTTCACTTCTCTAATACTCAGTTCCTCATCCAGGAACCCTTTTGGGCCTAGCCTGGCCTCTTGACAACTTGTTGTCTGGGGTCCAGAGATTCTATCACTGCCTCTCTCTCAGGCCACCATCTTTGAGGTTTAGGAACTCTCAGAGGTAAGGCTGTTTAGATAAGCAGTTTCCCTCTCCCCCAGAGACTCAAGTCGTTTTGTGTGTGTGTGTGTGTGTGTGTGTGTGTGTGTGTTGTATGTGTCTCTCTGTGTGTGTGTGCATGCATGTGCTCAGCTCCATTGATTGGCCCTTACTCTCCTCTACCCAGATTGCTCTGCTCCCCATCTACAATAATCAGTCAGCCTCAGTGTGGCTTCTCCCTCCTCCCCCCAAACCCCACCCACTGTTAGTTCACTCCCTCCCCAAACCACCTTGTGTTCCTTTTTTTATTTTTTCTGGATATAATTTATGGAGGTCTATGCTGAATTGATAACTATGAGCTGTTACAATAGTCCACGTGTGAGGTGTGCACCAGCATGGTAGCAGTGTCAGAGGAGAGATGGGGGTGTATTTGAGAGATGCTGGAAAGGTAAGATGGACAGGCCTTGGCTACAGCTTGGATATGGGGGGAGGTGAGAGATGGTGAGGTATCCAGGATGACTCCTAGGTTGTAAGAGCCTGGAGGACTGGGAGGATGGTGTTGTCCTCTACAGTAATAGGGAAGGTAGGACTGGGGGAGGGTTTAGGGGGAAGGATAATGAGTTCTGGTTTAGACATAATGAGTTTAACAAGTCTACTGGACATCCATTTCAAGATGTCGGAAAGGTAATTAGAGATGTGAGTATGGAGGTCAGCAGAGAGGTTGGGGCAAGAAAGGTAGATTTGAGACTCATCAGCATAGAAATGCTAATTAAATCTGTGGGAGCTGATGAGATCATCAAGTGAAATAATATGGAGAGAGAAGAGAAGAGGACCCAGGATAGAATCCTGAGGGACACCTACTATTAAAGAAGGGCATCTGGAAGAGGATCCAGCAAAGAGGGCAGAGGACTGGCCAGATTTATTGTCATTCGGTCGTGTCTGACTCTCCAGGACCACAGTGTGGGTTTTCTTGGCAGAGATACTGGAGTGATTTGCCATTTCCTTCTCTAGCTCATTTTACAGAGGGAGAAACTGAGGCAAACAAGGTGAAGTGATTTGCCCAGGGTCACACAGCTAGTACATGTCCGAGGTCACAATTGAACTCAGGTACTCCTGAGCCTCCTGAGACCTCAGACCCTGCCTCTATCCACTGCCCCACCTAGTTGCCCCAATAATCTGGTAGAAGGAAAACCAGGAAAGAGTGGTGTCCCAAAAACCTAGAGGGAAGAGAGTATCAGGGAGGAGAGAGTGATCCAAGGTGTCAAAGGCTGCAGAGAGGTCAAGGGGGAGGAAGATGGAGAAGAGGCCAGATAACCAAGTTTACAACATGGCTTTGCCGCTTCCTGGATTGCCCTGCACAAGTCTTTTCCTTTCTCTGGGCTTCCATTTACTTCTCTATAAAATGACCACGTTGGACTTAAGGATCTCTAAGGGCCTTTTCAGGTCGGGTTCCTATAAGAAATTCCTAAGGGGGCAGTGGGAAGGTGGTTATGGGGAAGGGGAGATGGCTGTCTTGAGCTGTCAATAGAGAAGAAGGAAAGGCATTGCAGGGGTAGTAATTAGAAGGCTGGCCTTGGATGGGGCAGCTAGGTGGCGCAGTGGCTAGAATTGGGCCCTGAAGTCAGGAGGACCTGAGTTCAAATTTGACCTTGGACACTTAACCAGCTATGAGACCCTGAGCAAGTCACTTAAACCTGTATGCCTCAAAAAAAAAAAGAAGGCTGGCTTTTGGAGTCAGGAAGATTTGGGTTCAAGTCCTGCCTGTGACAGATCCTAGAGGAGGAGAAAGGGAGGGAGAAAGAGAAAAGAAAGGGAACCAGGATTAAGTCTATGTGGGGGTGACAGACACCCACTAATATTGACTGTCCCCAAATGCATCATGTGCATTTGAAGCAGCTGGGCAGCTGACTAATAATCATGTTAGGTTTGCCATCGAAAAGATGAGTTTCAATCTTGCCCAGCTGTGTTAGCAGCTATTACTCCTCCATGAGTTATTCCCTGCCCTCCCCTCCCCCTCACTCTCAACTTCCCTGGAATTCCTTCCTCCTTTTCTCTGCCTACTCAACTTCCCTCTGTTCCTGTCAGAGGCCATCTTGTCAAACCTTCCCATTTTGCAGATGAGGAAACTGAGGCCAAGAGAGGAGCAATAATTTTACCCACGTTTACATAGAGAATAAGTATCAGGGGTGGGATTGAAATTCAAGGACTCAGTCCCCAAAGACAATGTTCATTCTACCTTAGCGCAAAGCACTGCTCAAGACCCATCTCTTTCAAGATGACACCTTTCCTAGCTCCTGTATGGCTTAAAGAGATCACTCCCATGTTACTCAGTCTTATCTTGCTTGGTTTTGACTCTACCAAACACCAAGTCTGGGGGTAAACTGATCACCTAAAATCTCATCGCCATGTTCGTTGACTCAGTTTTTGATACTCAATACCTTCTCCACTCCCTTGATGACATTTCTAAGAGCCCTTAGCCACATTGTTCAAATGTCAAACTTACTTTGCCTAAAAGACTATTTTATGGAGAACTTACACAAGGCAAGTGCTTATATAGAGGTTAGAAGAAGTGATAGAGGACACTCTCAAGGTCAAAGTCTCTTGGAAAAACTTTGGAATTGATTGTATGACATGGGAATCACTGGCATGGGACCACTCACTCAGCACCACTACCTGCATCAAAGAAGGTGCTGTGCTCTATGAGCAAAACAGAATTGCAGTAGCTCAAAAGAAATGTGAGACTTGCAAATGTAGAGCCATCTCCACTCCAAATATTCATGTGGACTATTTGTGCCCGATCTGTGGTAGAGCTTTCCAAGTTCATATTTGTCTGATCCACCATAGTCAGACACACTGTACCTTGACCCTGACATAGTGATGTCATTTTGGTCCTCTTTGAGCATGAAGGACAGTGACTACCCAGCTCTGTCATTCTGTGTTCTAAGGTCCCTTCCAAACTCTGATATTCTGTGTTCTATTCTCCTATCGCCAAGGTGATTGACTCAGTTTTTCATCCTCCATACCTTCTCCACTCCCTCCTTGACTTTCCCCTCTGATCAGAAGTCTGGAGAGTAGATCAAGAAAATGTCTCCTTTATAGTGGGCTCAGAACTATGGGACCAAGTGACTTTAAAAAAAACTGCCTCAGTTTCCTTAGCTGTAAAAAGAGATAATAATAGTACCTACCATATAGGGTTGTTGTGAGAATCAAATGAGATAATAGCTGAAAAGGGCTGATAATGGTACCCAGAACACAGGAGGCATTTAATAAATACTTTTCCCCTAACAATTAAGCAAAAATACCCAACACAATAACCACAATGACAGTGTATACAGTATTTTTCCTAGTAGCCCCCCATTTCTCTGCCATGAGGCAGAAGATAGGTTGGATTATCTTTCAAGGGGACCTTCACTGGTTTTTCAGTTAGCAGCAAAGCCAGGCATACAGCCAAGGCCCTCTGACTCCAGGGCTATCGTCATTCTACAAATCCACTGTGCCAGGAGCTCAGCAGAAATTCCAACAAATCCAAAAATGGATCCCAAGGACTGTTGGGGGCTCTACTAAGGAGCATAAAAACGCATGGTTCAGAATGTCCCCACCTTGATAGTTTCCCATCCAGTGTCGGCAGTGAGTTCCCACTAAGCCCTCCTTCCCCTCCTACCTTCTCTATTCCTAGAGAGGGCACCCTCAACCTCCCAGTCCCTCAGGCTCCCAACCAGGGCCACCTCCAGTCCTCCTGATCTATGTCTTGCCACTGGACCTAGATGGCTCTGGAGGAGAAAGTGAGGCTGTTGACTGCACAGCCCTGCCTCGCTTCGATCCAATTCACTTGCATGTCGTGGCATCCCCTCTTTCAGAATGAAGGACAGACAACAGCGGGTTCCCAACCTAGGAGTCATCCTGGACTCCTCACTCTCTCTCACTCCCCATATCTAAGCTTGGCCAAAGTCTGTCCATGTTTGTGACATTTCTCAACTCTGTCCTCTTCTGTCCTGGGACACTGCCCCCTCTCTAGTGCAGGCCCTCATCACCTCACCTGGGTTATTGCAATAGCTGCTGGGGAAGGGGGAAAGGAGAAGGGTGTCTGCCTGCCTCAAGTCACTCCCCAATCCAATCTGGCAGCGGGTGACTGAACAGAACCTTCCCAGGCCCAATCTTGAGCCCTGGAAGGGACCAAAAACCAATAGTCCAGAGTCAGAGGTGATTCAACTGTACAGAATTTTATTGCCAGAGAAGCTTGCAAGCCAAACTGCACAGAGCTAGTCTGAGGATTCTCTGGGATGGGATTATATCAGAGTATTTGAAGCTAAAAGCTATGATGTTACTATATTCTACATAATTTCCAGCAGCAGCCTTGCAGTTTCTAGGTACAAGCACCCGGTAACAAGTTCAGCCTTGTGGTTTCAACAACAGTCTCACAAAGGATCACTGGTATGCCAATCAGGAGGAAGGCTCTAGTTGGCTGATTCTGAGTTTTCCAGACTTTCACCTTCTCCTGGATGGTAGGAAGCTCAATCAAATCAAGAGGGTTAACACTCATTTTCAGTCTCTACAAATCCACCCTCCATTTAGCCACCAAAGGGATTTTCCTAAAGCACAGGTGTCATCACATCCCTCCCTCTCCCCACTCAATAAACTTCTGTGGCTCCTCTACAATCCCATCCTCCACTCCCACATACTCATCCATCCAGTGACAAAGGCCTCTTTGCAGCTCCATGAACAAGCCAGTTTATCTCCCTACTCTGAGCATTTTCACTGGCTGTCCCCATGCCTGGAATGCTCTCCCTTCTCACTCTGCCTCCTGGCTTCCTTCAAGTCCCAGCTAAAATCCCACCTTCTGCAGGAAGCCTCTCCTGATCCCCCTTAATTCTAGTGCCTTCCCTCTCTAGGTTATTTCCTATCTATCCTGTATAGAGTTTGTTTGCACATGATTATTTTCAAATTGCCTTTCTCTTTCGACTAAGGGCTCCTTGAGGGCAGGAACTATCTTATTTTTTATTTTTAGGCAATTGGGGTTAAGTGACTTCCCCGGGGTCACACAGCTAGTAAGTGTCCAGTGTTTGGTCTGAGGCCATATTTGAACTCAGGACCTCCTGACTTCAGGGCTGGTGCTCTTTCCATTGCATCCGAATTGGGAGGATGCTGTCCAGGAGCTGTCTTTTGACTTTCTTTGTATCCCCAGCACTTAGCACAGTGCTTGGCACTAAATAGGTACTTAATAAATGCTTATTGACTGACTGAGGTGTTTAACCAAGGGTAAGTGCTGGGACTAAGGCAGTCGGTTTGCCTGTTCAATCATCTGGCTTTAGACAAAAGCCACCAGGAGGATTGGTACAAGAAGTTCCTAGTCACTCTTTGATTTAGTATCACTTACTAGCTTTGACCTGAAGCAAATCACCTTACTTCCCTGGGCCCTAGTTAAATTAGGAGGTTGGATTGGATCAAGGTTTCTTAAAAGGGGTCCTTGGATAGATTCCTTGGGGTCCATAATGTTAAACGGGAAATAATCAACCAGCATTTATTAAGGGCTTACTGTGTGCCAAGTACTGGGCTTAGCACTGGGGATGCAAAGAAAGGCAAAAAACCAAGTCCTTTCCCTCAAGGAGCTTATATTCTAATGAGAAGACAACATAGAAATTGCATCTTTATTTTCATTAACCTAAAACTGAAATTAAGCATTTATTTCAACTATTGAAAAATAATATTCTGCGAAGAGGTTCATAGTGAAATGACCATTCCTTTTTATTAATAAAATGCTAACATTATTAAGTAAAATGATTAATTACCCAGAAACTATGTCTCTCTAACTTTTTAAACAGACTTCACCAAATAACAATAGCTAACATTCATACAGCTTTTACTAAGCATCAGACACTTATATAAATCTACAGACTTTACAATTATTATCTTGTTTGATCTTAATAAAAACCCTTGGAGGCAGGTGTTATTATTGTCCTCATTTTTTACAGAGGAGGAAATTGAGGTCTTGACTTGCCCCGAGTCACACAGCTAAGTGTCTGAGGCTGGATTTGAATTCAGTTCTTGACTCCAGGGCTGGTGGACCATCAATTGAGCTAAGTGCTGTCTAAGGATCCTTCTTGCTCTAAAGTTCTCTTTAAGGTCCCTCCCAGCTGGTGTTCACTATTCTAAGGCCCCTCCCAGTTCTGACATTTTAAGGTTTTTACAAAAACAATCTTTGTTGCGATGGAAAGAGAATTAAATCAGGAGCAAGGAGTTGTATTTTTGACCTTTTAGGGCTCTTCTCCACTAGAAACAGGATGTTATATCCTCGCTACCTAGCAATTCAACTTTGTTCCTTCCTAACATTCAACAATGAACCCTCAGCTTTTGTTGGAGAATTTCTATTTATCACTGATCAATCAACAAACACGGCCAACTGAGTAAGGAAGGCATTAGGCTAGTACCTAGGACAGCACAAAGCTTTTGTGCCTTGGAAGGGTCTGGACTCCAAGTGGGACTTGGCCATCAAATTCCACCTCTAACTACTTAGCCGTGTAACCTTAAGCAAATCACTTTACCTATCAGTGCCTCACTTTCTTCATCTGTAAAATGGGGAAAATAAGAACACCTATCTCCCATGGTTGTTGTGACGGTAAAATAAGATATTTGTGAGGTGCTTTCTAAACCATAAGAGAAGGTATGTGATGCAGTGGATAGAGTGCCCCCCCCACTTCCCCCAGGTGCCTGCCTGTCTCGGAACCCACCCCCAGTCAGTAAGACCAAAGACACTTAGAAGCTGTGTAACCCTGGGCAAGTCACTTAAGCCTGTTTGCCTCAGTTTCCTCATCTATAACAACGAGTTGGAGAAGTAAATGGCAAACCACTCCAGTACCTTTGCTCAAGAACACCCCAAATGGGATCACGAAGAGTTGGACACAACTGAACAACAAAATTCCAAACCATAGAAGCTATATACACATGCTATCGTTATCAACCTCTCTAGACTTCAGTTTCCACGTGTATCATACCATAATCCCTGTACTGGTTACTAACTCTTTGACCTTGGGTAATTCACTGGGTCTCTGAACTGTCTGTAAAATGAGGACTAAACATGGTCATCTCGAAAGTGCCTTCTGCATCAAACATTCTATTGTCTAAGGCCTCACTCAGCCCTAACATCCTGTGATTTACACGCTTTTACTCCAGGCAACCTGATACAGGGGACTAGAGTGTTGTATTTGGAGTCAGGAAGACTTAGGTTTGAATATTGCCTCCGTCACCGACTAGCTGTGTGACCGGCCAAATCATTCGACCTTCCTGGACCTGTTTCCTTATCGGTAAAATCAGACTCAGTGACCTTTAACCAGCTCTAAATCTATGATTTCCCTCTCTTAATACCACAGAGGGAAGAAAGAGCCTTTAGTTTGGGGGAGGGGGTTGCCCTGGTTTGCAGGTCCTCTCTTTCTTCTTTCTTCTCTCCAACTTTCCCCAAAACTTCTCCAAGGAAGGGTGGTGATGAAATGAAGGGGGAGAGAAAAGAGGAAGGAAATGGGGAGAAGGCTGAGGGAAGCTGAGAGGAGGAAGGAAGCAGGATCATTGAGAGGGAGGCATCCGAATTGGGAGGGGAGGAAAGGTCGGAGGTTGTTAATAGGCAGAAAAGGGGCTAGAGCAAGAAGGAGGTGGGGGGGGAGGATCATGTGATTTAAGGCCGCGAGAGATCCTAGAGAATATCGAGGTGAACTGATTTGCCCGCGTCTCACAGATAGCCTAGTGCGGAGTTGCGACTTGATTCACTTAACCCTCATTCCCACACTAGTGGCTTCTGAAAGACCTGGGGGGGGGGGGAGCACGAGATGGCCACGAGTGGAGTGTGGGTTGTAGAATGAGGCGAAGGGAAGGGGCTTAGGGCTAAGGCAGGAGACAGGGTCCTACGACAGGATGGAGGGTGAGGTGCGCGGGCGTCTCGACAGCCCTGGGAAGGACCCAGACAGGAGGCTGGCCGGGGCTCAGAGCCAGCCTTCCCCGGCCCGCCACCCCTGCTTCTGGTCGGCAGGGGGCACTGGGAGCCGCGTGGCTCGGACAGCTCCCGGGCTTTTCTCCTCCTCTTCCTCCTCCTCCTCCTCCTCCTCCTCCTCCTCCTCCACCTCGTCCTCCTCCTCCACCTCCTCCTCCTCCTCCTCCTCCTCCTTCTCCTCTTCCTCTTCATTCTCCTTGTCCTCCTTGTCCTCCTCCTCCACCTCCCTCCAGCCTGGGGGCGGGCAGGGGGCGGAGGAGGGGGCGGAGGGGAAGGGTGATGAGGGGCCGCGCGGCTTTCCCATCCCCTGGGACTGCTGCCTTTAAAAGCTGCAGGGGAGCCCGGATTGGGGTCATCTGCTCTTGCGTGCAATCCAGCGAGAAGGGGGACTTTGAACTCCGAACCCAGGACTCCGGGCTCCCAGTTCAGTTCAACTCTTAACGCCCAAGGTCGGCGTCCATCTCTAGCAAGAACAGGTAAGACGCGGGAGCAGGCTGCACGCTGCAGCCCCCATCCCTGTCCATCCAGGCCTCTTGGGAAGTTTGAGCACCTCTACTCAGTGACGGACGGGTGGCCTGGGCTGTGCGTGCGTGTGTGGTGTGTGTGTGTGTGTGTGTGTGTGTGTGTGTGTGTGTGTGTGTGTGTGTCTCCCTGGAAAGAATGGATGGAGGGGCGATGCTAGGCGGTGTTGTGGTGGCCACGCGACGGCAGGGACCGCCCGAGACTGTCAGAGGGGAGGATAAGGTCAGGAGGAAGCGTAGGAGGGGTGGGGGGAGTCTGAAGATAGCCGCAGGGAGTGTGAGCCGGCGAGGTCTAGGATTGAGAGCCAGACACCGTGGGAGAGCAGAGCTGGAAAGGACCCTGGCGGTTAGCTGGGGCACCTCCTGGACTTTGCAGTTAGGGAAATTGAGGCCCAGAGAGTAAGTAGCAAAGCCGGGATCCACACCGAGATCCACCGACTCAGACGCTGGGCTTTTCCCGCTACACTCAATCAACCCCGTGGGGGTCACCGGTGCTTCCAAAAGCAGGTTGTAGGAGAAGGCACAGTGATCTCATTTGTCCCCAAATGAGTCCCAAGTCCCTCGATGGGAAAAAGCTGTGAGAGAAAGTACAGTATAATAAAGAGGGTGAACTAGATGACCTCTAAGATCCTTACTAGCTCTAGATTTTGGAACCAGTGATAGTGATCATCTTGTGTCTAGGGCTACAACAGGAGGAAGAGATCAAACCGTGAGGGAATAGGACCTTCCCTAAGGCTACCTTGGGAGGTAGGGCCAAGATGAACTCATGGCTCTAGACAGCCACCTCTTCTCCCTCCTCCTTCCTCCTTCCCCATCCTCCTCCCCTGAGTTTTTCAACCAACCTCTTGGCATATTATTCCCAGAGAGACTGGGCCTCAGTTTCCTTATCTGTAAATTGAGAGGATTGGATCAGAGAATGGCTTAATGTCCCTTCCAGCTCTGACATTCTATGTGCTAAGACCTCTCCAGTCCATATATTGTATATTAGTCTAGATAGTCACCATCCTAAGAAAAAGCTGGGAATATAAGGATAACCGATACAGAACTTTTCATGACAACACTGTATAATGTGAATACTAGAAATATTACTCCCATTTCACAGATGAAGAAACTAAGAATCAGATTTTATTTAGTGACCCAGGGTGTTGAAATTCAAAGAGTAGGGGACAGCCTAGAAACAAAGGTATTTAGTATCTAGTTAGCCGGAACCACTATCTGATTTGATCTGAGGGTGGAGATATCAGTAAATAAGTATGGAGTAGAGGTGGGTTGGAAATGGAGCTCATAGTGTGTGTGTGTGTGTGTGTGTGTGTGTGTGTAAAGTAGAAAGTCACTTGTCTCTTAGACTATAGAGCCAGCATTCAAACCTAGGTCTTCTCACTCTAAATCCAAGGCTCTTCCCATTCTGTCCTTTAGAATGTAAGCTCTTTGAGAGAAAGGATTGGGTAATTTTTTTATGTGTCCCCAAATCCCAGTTCCTGGCATACAGTAGGAGCTCAATAAATTCTTGTTGCTGAGGGCCCAGGGCTCCTAGAGCCAGAGCAGGTCCTAAAAACTCTTCTTCTTAGTTTTCTAGAGAAGTTCCCCCACCAACAGGTGCCGTCTTCCCTTCTGGCCATCTATCTGATTGAGGGAATGGAAAGAGACTGCTGATAAAGAATGGGTGCTTCCCTACGTCTGGAACCCCCTTTGTGTCTCTCCATGATCCCCTCCTCCTTCCTGAACCTTACTGTCTTACCCTGTTTATGCTTGCCAGGCCAGCCTTACAGTCCTTCTCCCTTGTTAATTCTGGCAATTCTGTTGCCTGAACATTTGTCCTCCCTCATCCTCCATCCTTTTCAATGCTTCACCACCCTCCTCCCTTCCCCCCCCCAACACTTTACCCCAACCTCTATACCCTGAATGGCCAAAGACCTAAAAGTGAACTCAGCAAACCCTCATTTAGGAGCCTGGAGTTTTTTGAACCAGGAGCAAGCTAAGGAAACAACTTCTGCCACTGAATTCTTTCAGACAGTCTTGTGCCAAATGAGATGGTCTAAGCTAGTTGGCATGGAGAAACCAGGTCAAGAGCATGTTACTGGGTGATGTAGTAAAATTTCATTCATTTGATTTGTAAGCAGAGACGGGGCAACTCATGCTGTATTTTGGCTCTGAGGGGATTTCGGTTGAGGTATAGAGTTAGGCTAAATGTTCTGACACAATTCAGCTCCAGGATTGGAAGTTCTTTTCTGCTCCCTGATTTTCCTGATTTCTCCCACTTCCCTACAGCCCCTGAGGCTAATTGAATATTCAACACGCAAGAAGTCAGCATCCATTGGAGAGGATTCCTATTGAGTGGAAAGCACTACAGTCGGAATCCAGACCTAGGTTCGAATTCCTAACTCTATGACCAATCTCTTCACCTAAATCTTGTGCTTTCTCCAAGGTGGTTAGACTAGAATAAGAAAGCTAGAGCTGGAAGGGAACTCAGTCTAGTGCTTCCATTTTACAATTGAGGTCATCCGAGGTCCTGAGAGATTTAAGTTCACACAGACCTTAAGTGGCAGTTTTGAAGCCAGCCCCCTCTGACTCTAAAGCCCATGCCCTTTTACCTCCTGACTTCCACTGCCCCCTAAGGGTCTTCTAAGTAGAAATCCTTGGAACTCTGAGCACTCAAGTTAGAAATTCCAATTTTAAAGTAAGACCTATCAGGAATCCTTCAGTAATGGCTTCATGAATTGACTGATCTCCATTTGTCTCTTCAGTGTCCGAGCCTTAAAAAAATCATGAAACTACCCCCCCCCACACAGAGACACACACTCTACAATTTGGTTTTTTCTCCAGCTCATACAAGATATTGCTTTTCTAGCTCCCTTACCTCTACTTTATTTAATGATGTTTGGCTGGGTTTCAGCCTTACAAGTAATTCATTAGATCACCTTTGCATCTGACTTTCCTGCCTCCTCCCCATTCCTGGAGATGCTAATAGGCAATAAGGCAGCTAAAATGTAGATGAGCAGAGCCCAGGGCCCAGTTTGCCCACAGAGTAAGGTCTCCTGACCACCCCAACCCCTGAATGATGGCGTTTGGCTTATTTGCTTCTCATCTTTAAAGGAGGTTTCAGCAAGGCTAATGTAGCTTGCTGAGAAGGATGGGGGGGTGGTCAACAAAGCTTTAGTTGGGCAATCATATCAAGTTCCCTCCCTTCTATGAGGTAATAAAAGCATAATAGAAAGAGCACCAGGGTCAGTGTGGAAAAGGTGGTGTTATAGTCTTAACTGGATGGATGACTTGAAGGAAGGCCATTTAAGTCTGAGCCCCCCCCCTCCAATTCACCATGAGGAAACTGAGGCAGATGGAGATTAAGTGACTTGCCTAGGGTAACATAGCTAGTAGGGTGTCTAAGGCAGCATACGGAATGCTCAGGTATACCAGGATCAGTCTTTATTACCCACCCCACCTCCCCAACCTCTTTGTGTAAAACCTGAAGCATGGGAAAGGAAGAGAAAGAACTCAGATTCTCAGTAGGGAAATTAAGAGGTTGCCACAGGAATGCTGAGTTGGCCTGACAGTGCATGTGCACATCTGGAATTCCCCCCCCTTTTTTTCTTATTTCCCCCCCCTTGATCTTTAGACAGGATCCTGACATTCATTGCTCCTTATATCCAAGGTCTTGGGGGCTGTCAGGTTGAGACCACACACTGGTGCTGGGCCTATTCTCTGGCTCCTATATGGTGGTGCCTGCTTATCCCCATCACCCATCCCTTCATGACTTGACTTGATGAACACATTTGCTCCTGAAACACTCAAGTTTTCCATGTTGTAATTCTTAGCCTCTGTGTGATATGTAAGCCTTTATTTGCATTTCTCTGTGCGTTACCAACTTACGGGAAAAACTTGAGGGGTTAGTATTGGGGGGAAGGGGGAAATGAGGAACAAGAAGTCAAACCAGATGTGTTTTTGTCTAACTGTAGGATGGTGGTTACAACAGTCCAAGGAAAGCCAGCTTGCTTGCTGAATTCCAGTAACTTGAGTTCTGGCTTGACTCAAAATTGCAGTGTTCCTTTGGGGTTGGCTTCGATTTTATTTCCTTCTCATTATTATCATCATCATTATTATTTTACATTCATTTGGGATCTCAGGATCTGGGCATTGGAATTCCTACTGACCCCAAAAAACTTCCAAGAGAATCAGACAACAGGGGAAGGGTGGGATTTTCCAGGTCAAGAGGCCGAGAAAGCAGAAGCTAGAGAATCATTGGATTTAGAGCTAGAAGGGTCAGGTTATCTGGTCTGGTTGTCTCTTCAATAGCAGAATTCCAAGTCCCTGCCCTTTATTCTATTCAGGGAACATTTTTGAGCCCTGCCCAGCTCCTGAATCCCTCTTTTGCTTCAGCTCTGCCTTCCCCCCACCCCTCACTCCCCCTCCCTATCCCCAAGGGTTCCAAATAGTAGAAAGCACAGTTTATAGTGATTAATTGAAATTAAGGACAGGAAGGCTCAATTCACTGGTTCCTAGGATCTTAGAGTCAGAGCTGTCAGGAACCTTAGAGGTGAGTCCAACCCCCCTCATTTTTCACGATCACATAGCTGATGACAAGCCCTCTATTCAATACAATTTGATTCATTCATTTCTTCAAGAATTTTCTGAACATCTATGTGCTTAGCATGGTGTCAGACACATAGTGAATGATAGATAGTAAACCCTTGTTGATCAGTTTGACTATGCACATAGAGAAATAAAGATGAATACAATTGTACAATCAATGAGAAAAACTCATTGCTTTTAAAATCATCATGAATTTTCTCCCCCACTGGAAAAAAGGAAAAAAAAACCCACTTAACAAATAGGTACTGATTGGCCCCTTCCAAAAAAAAAATGTTGTTAAATTCTTTATCGTGAGTTTGTGCCCTCCCTATCAAGAGACAGATAGCATGCTTCATTGTTCTTCTGGGATCATGGTTAGTCATTGCCTTAACCAATGTCCTTTAAGGCTTTCAAAGTCATTTGTTCTTAGTATGTTTTTAACATATAAATTTTCCCCTACATCAGTTCAAACAAGTCTTCCCAGGATTCTCTGAAATTATTCCTTTTCATCATTTCTTACAATGCATTAGTGTTCTCTTATAATCACACACCATAATTTGTTTGGCTACTCCCCATTTGATGGGCACCCATTTGGTTTCTGGTCCTTTGCTGCCATGCAAAAATCTTTTTTGGTGACTTTTTGATCTTTTGGGGGTATAAACCTACAAGTGATGTTACTGGGTCAAAGGACATGCACAGATTAGTAACTCTGGGAACATACCTCCAAAGGGTTTTCCAAGAGACCTCATCTATTCCACCCCAACCCTTATTATTCAGTCATTTTTAGGTTTTTTTCTGGTGGTGTCCCAACTCCATTTGGGGTTTTCTTGGCAGAGATACTGTAGTGGTTCGCCATTTCCTTCTCTAGCTCACTTTACAGATGAGGAAACTGAAGCAAACAGGGTGCAGTGACTTGCCCAGGGTGACACAACAAGTAAGTGTCTGAGGCCAGATTTGAACTCAGTCAGGTCTTCCTAATTCCTGGCTTCGCACTCTATCCACTGCTCCACCTAGCTGCCCAAACCCTAACCCATACCTATGAAAAATAATTTAGTCTCCTTTTAAGCAACTCCAGTGATGGCCAGTTCATTACCAGTGAAGTCAATGCACCTACTTTTGGACTTTTCCGTTACTTCAAACCTAATTTGGCCTCTTTGCAACTTTGTTCCATGACTATTGCTCTTAATTCTGGCCCAAGCAGAACCTGTCTGAGTCCTTCTTCCTCATAACGATCCTGCAAATATTTGAAGACAAGTGAGATCTTGTCTTCAGACAAAGGTGCAAAGGTAGTGGGTATGTGGTGTTGAGGACAGTTAGTTCTGGTCTTTGGGCTCTCTCCAGGAGTGCTTCCACATGGAGAAAATCCCAGAAAATCCCCAGAGGGGCAGTAGTGGTAATCCTTTGTGTACTCATGCCTCCAGAGGGGATGAGGGATATCCTGATATCAGTTATTCATTTTCAATATTAAAGACCTCCTATGGGTACTAGGTGCTGGGGATACAAAGTTCAAAACAGTTCCTGCCTTCAAGAAGCATATCTTCTACTGAAGGATAGAAGAAAGACACAGTAATAATGCAAGGACATTTCAAGAGGGAGGAAAAAAATGTGCTAATAACTATAAGCAGTGCTTAAGCTTTTGCTTTGAAAGGAGCCAGGGATTTTGCCAGACCAGGAGATCATTCCAGACTTGGGGATCCCTTCTTTCTCTTTCCCACTTCCACACCTTTGCTTATATCCATCCCTCATATCTGGAGTGTACTGCCCCCTAAACCCTATAAAAATAATTCTCATTGGCCATCTATCTATCATTTATTTTTCTCTCCTGTGTACCAGATACTGAAATATGAATAATCCCTACTTACAGGAACTTAGCAGCCTTTTAACAGAATAAATATGTGTTGAAGCATTTTGAGAATTCTAGAAGTGCTTACTTCACAATGACACTCCTTTTAGCCCCATTTCCCAGAAGAGAAATCCAAAGTACAGAAAAGTGTCCCATTTTCTTAGTCTCATACTTCAGAGATGGGGCTGAAAGCCTTTCTTCCACTCACTCCACCTGCTCTGCCCTGTCATTCTTTGAAGGCCCAATTTCTGGGGCTACCTCCTCCATGGAAGGTTGCTTCTCCCCTCTCACCCACTGTCTCTCTAAGTCTCATTTCTCTTGGTACTTTGCATGGACTTTCCCCTTGCACTCATTCCACTCTCCTTTGTACCAAAGGTAATTGTGCATTTTGTGTACTCTTCTCTTGTTAGAATAGACCTTTCCTTTACTCTCATATCACTTTCCTATTATCATAGGTATTTGTGTACCCTTCCCCCTGATGGGTTAAATTTGAAACTGGCTGGGACCTCCCCAGCTTTTGCAGCATGTTCAGTGTTTGAACTATTGAACTAAGGATAGCACACCTGGTCTAAGATTTAACAGAATCCCGCCTCTTTCCCACCTCTCTCAACCCCCAGGCTAATTGAATATTGGAATTCGGGCACCTAGTGAGGCCAGAAGTGGCCTGATAGAATCTAGCCTTGAGAGGGTGACTAGGGACTGTCAGCATTTAGTTTTGGGGAACTACTTGGAGGTCAAGAGTGAGGAAGGTGCCAGGATATCTCCTGGGTTCAATTCAACAAACTTTTTATTAATCACAGTGTTCAGGGCCCCTGAACTCCAAGCATTTATTAAGTACCTACTATGTATCAGACACTGGGATACAAAGAAAACAATCCAACCTGTGTATATCTAGATGTATACAAAATAGATACAAGGTGGGGGGGCACTAATAGTTAGGGGAAAGGCCTCTTGTGGAAGGGAAGCATTTGAGGCGAGTTGAAGGATTGATTCCTTCAGAAATGAGAAGGAAGTACATTATTGATGTAGCTGACCAGTCATTCAGTTGTGTCTGATTCTTCATGACCCTATTTGGGTTTTCTTAGGAAAGATATTGAAGTGGTTTGCCATTTCCATCTCCAGCTCATGTGCCAGATGAGAAAAATGAGGCAAACAGGGTAGAGTGACTTGCTCATGGTCACATAGCTAGTGTCTGAAGCTGGATTTGAACTCATGAGGACAAGTCTTGCTGATTCTCTAAGCCTGGCACTCTATCCACTGTACCACCTAGCTGTTCATAGATTATTGACACAGGAGACAGCAAAGGTATGGATATAATATGTGATATGTCCTGTATAAAGGTTGCTAAGATTGTAGAGCAGTAAAAAGGAAATGATTTAGCAGACATTCATATGGCATTGTAAGTTCTCCCAAAAGGTAAGGATCTCTGACTCTGGAGTCAGGTTCTGGGTTCAAATCCAACCTTTGATCTATAAGACTTTAGGCCAAGTCACTTAGTTTCTTAGGATAGATAAGGAAATTGAGGAGGGTTGGCTAGTTCCGGGTGCTGTGCTGTATATTGCTTGCATACAACTGTGGTTCTGAATGGAACCCTGAACCAAAGAATGAAAAATGTCTTTTTACTGTAAGCTATAATTTTGTCCCCAGGGACCTCATCCAGCTAGCAAGGAGATCAGATAACTATAAAACAACAATGGGAACACCCAGAAACCAAGAGCTCTGGAAGGGGGAGAGGGGGAGGAGGGGAGGTCATGACTGACCCAAGGGAGAAGGGCAAGTTTCCCCATGGAGATGGCATTTGAGTTCTTTGTGTCCTGGGGCCATTTCCCTGCTATATTTGTATCCTTGCTACTTAGCATAAGGCTTTGGCACATGGTAAGCACTCATTACATGCTTTTTCATTCATTCACTTATGTAATGAATTTATTATCAACAATAATTTCCCCATCATTTAGTACAGTGCATTTCATATAGTAGAGACTTAATAAAAAGATGCTGTTTGAATGAATGGGCATCTAGTCCAACCATTCCCCTTCCTCATTTTATGGATTGGGAAATTAAAGTCCACAGAGGGCTAAAGTCACATAAGTGAATGACAGGTCACCTCCTTTCACAAACGTTTGGGTAATGCAGGAATAATGGGACCCCAGAATGATCAAACTTGTCTTGGTTTGGGATTTGAGTGACTAAAGAACAAAGATAGAGTTTATATATGCTTAAACAACAAAGAGGGGGGCCGGTAGGGGAGGATTTAGGCCAAAGGAGATTGGGAGGGGATCAGCTGTTTGATTAGATAAGATACCAAGCTGATTCCAGATATCACATAGGCTACCAAGGATACCCAAAGTCATCAGTTGAGAGACAGGCAGTCCAGGAAGCCTGTTCAACATCCTGGGCAGTTGCTTGAGCTGTGAGCATGCAGTTGGACAAAGGCAAGGGAAAGGGACACTGCAAAGGGTAAATGATCACCAAGAGCTGCAACTTTTACTGCGGAGTCCACATAGGGCATTACCTGCAGACACAGGGTCAGATAAAGAATGGGCCTGGCATTTGCAGATAGCAAGGTCTCACGGTAGCAAAACTGCCTCTTGCAGGGAAGAAAGATATGGGTGTCCCAAGGCACTAAGGAATCTGTTTCCAGAGTTGTCCAAAAAGTCAAGCGCTAAACCGAAGGCATAGCGGCTGTGTAGATGTCAGCAAATTAGATGCTGCCCTTCTGGTAGGCTTCAATTAAAATGCTACCTCTGCTACTTGTCACTGGACCTATGATATCAATTACTCGGAATGAATATCATAGGGCAACTCTGAAGGGGGCTCCTAGCAGATCCACTTTTTTGGTTCCAAGTCACTAGCAAAGATTTCCTATTTAATGTTACTAAAATCTGCCCCTAATGACTAATACAATTTGGCACAACCTCCTAAATTTGTTTTCCAGTAAGTGGTTGATGTGGTGAAGACCAGTTCAAAGCTGTGGATATACTCCTATTAACAATAGAGCTATAAGAACATTAAATTAGGAGTCCATAATTCACCTGAAACTTTCAATTTTTATATACCACTTGCTGTTTTCTAGCTTTACCTGATCCCAGTATCTGATATGGACAATGTCATTGATAGGTTGAAGGAAGAATCTTAAAGGATCCATGATGACCTCACTTGGAAAATGAGCCCTGTCTCAAAATAGGAAAAAAATTTTTAAAATTTCTTGATAATTATTAATGCAATTTTATATGTAAAATCCTTAATCCAATTTTGAGAAATTTTTACTAAAACATACTCAAAGCCTATATTTTCCATTAGAAACATTTGGAAATCGACCGTTTATATATATCCTAGTGACTAGAACAGGACCTGGTCCTTAGATTTCTACAGTATAATCTTGCTGCTTTCTCAATTTATGACTCCATTAATTTTTAAAAACTTTTACCTCTTGCTCTTATCTCCCTCTTTTGAGGATATATGTCATTATATATATCATCCTCAGGAGTTTTTCCTGCTGTTTATGAGGTCCTGTCCATGGTAGCCACTCAGACTCAGTACGCTCAGGACATGGGCAAAGTAAGAAAATTTAACTTAATAATCCATCTGTGGTTGAGCTAGAGGTGAAGAAATGAATTCAAGTCTTGGCTCAGCCACTTACTACCTGGGTGATCGAGGACAAAGTTATGGGCCTTGGTTTCTGTACCACAAAAGAAGCCGAAGATCTGTCTGTATCAAACAATGGGCCAGGAGCTGTGCTGTAGGGCTTCCTCCCAGCAGGTCTCTATGTAACATGCCATAGCATGTAAGCTCCTTGAGGGTTTGTATCTGTATACCCACCACATATCAGTGATCAATAAATCCTTGGTGGTGTTGGAGCTGTAGGAATTGGTCCAACCATTCTGGAAAACATGTAATGTGACTGGAAGCACATGCCCCAAGGAGGTCAATGGCAAAAAGAAAGGTCCTATACACACAACCAAGCAATTGGAGCATGGCTAAATAGTAGCACATGAGTATGTATTTGTTGCATTTAAATAAAGTAACCCAGCTCACCTTTATATTGTGTATTAAAAGGTTGCATGGTGCCTTAAATGCATACTCATTTGATCCTTTCAACAGCCTGGGGTAGTAGGTGCTGTTATCATCTCCATTTTATTGAGGAAGCTGAGGCTCAGAGGTCACTCAGCTGACAAGGACCTGAGGCAGGATTCAGATTCAGACCTCTCTGACTTGATTCAGTGCTCTCTATCCCCCTACCCCAGGGCTGGCAAACTCAGCTGTACAGAAACAAGATGGCAGGCTGAATTTGGCCTTAGCTCTCTGACATGAGTATTGCCTTTTGGACAAGGAAGCACATTTCACCAGGAACAGCATCAGGGGAACTTCAGGTAGGCTTCCTAGACTGTATCAGCCACTTTTCTTCCTCATCTCTCCAAGTGTTGATGCTGAAGAGTTTTTCCATGAGTAAAGGACAGAAGAATCCAGTTTTTCAACACAGCTCATCTTGGGTGCACATTCCTAAGTGGCAGTCACTAAGTCCAGTCAGTGGGACCGTTGTCTGAGAGGCACAGTCATAGGGTTCAGAGGGATCTTCATCTATTTTTTTCTTTTGGTGAGGCAATTGGGTTTAAGTGACTTGCCCAGGTCACATAGCTAGTGTCAAGTGTCTGGTCTGAGGCTGGATTGGAACTCAAGTCCTCCTGACTCCAGGCCCAGTGCTCTATCTACTGCACCACCTAGGTGCTCCATGAGATCTTCTTCATGTAGCCCCCTCAGCCAACTGAGGTGCCCAGGCTCACCTGACAGAGCTGGAATTTGAACCCCAGGTCTTTTGGAGAGAGAATTCTGTGCCCCTCATTGCTCGTTAGAAGGGCAAAGATGACTATGGTATGGCAAGGATGATGTGAGGATGCTAGGCTTTGTAGATCTAGTCTCTGCTTGGAGGCACTGAGCAGTGCTCTGGAGGAAAGCATGCCTGGCCTCAACCATCTACCTCCAAAAGGTCAGGGCTATGGCCTCTGTACCCACAAATCCCTTAGTGGGGACTTGGTAAATTTGAAAGAATCCTGAACTGAAAGTTCAGGGGTCTTAGGTTCAGGTCACAGTGCTGCCACCATGACCTTCTCTAGGCCTCAGTTTCCTCATCTGTAAAATAGGTTTAATAATATTCATGCTACTTAGGCAGCAAGAAACAGGAAATCTTGGCTGGACATGGAATCTCAGAGGACCTTGGCTTAATGGATAGGACACAGAACTTGGAGCCACTTACAAGCTGTGTGGCCTCAGGCAAATCACTGAGTCTCTTAGTGACTCAGTTTCCTCATCTGTAATATGAAGGTATCAGACCCTAGTGCCCCTTCTAGATCTAAATCTAAGATCCTATGATCCAATGCTAAAGGAGATGCTAAAGTCCTTTCCAGTTCTGGATTCAGAATCCTGAGGCCTGGGTTCAAATCCAGCTCTTACTTATTGGCCTGTAAGTCATTACACCCTTCTCAGTTCCCTTCTGTGAAGTGAGGTTTGAACTAGGTGGCTGCTCTTGGTCTCTGTCTCACAGGGTTGACCCTTAAAGCGCCAGGGAAGTGGGATTGTTTTGCGGTTTTATCATCTAAGAATTCATCCTTCAGTTTAGCTGTGTTGATGAAGTAATAGGGTCAGATAAGGCTCTGGGCAGGGTTGGTGGGATGACCCAGGAAGCAGTGGAGACTACATGACTTTAAGGATTCTATAGAGACTTTTGTAATGGAGTGAGAGCCAGGGTTGAGTTCTCCATAATCCACCTACCTAATCCACCTCAGGCAGTGGAGCTGGAGAAGGAAATGGCAAACCACTCACTATCTTTGCCAAGAAAACTCCAAACGGAGTCACAAAGAACCAGATACCACTGAACAACACCCAGAGCAGTAGATGCTGTGAGGACGCACAAGCTGGTTCTGTTTGGAGGTCTGAGCAATTACCTACTTGACTGGGAAGGGAGGGGGAAGGGGGTGTTATGCTCGAAGAAACCATCAATTTGGATAATTGGAGCCCAGAAACCTGTTTCCTGAATCAGCTGAATAATTGCCCTTACTTTTGTCTTCTTCCCTGGCCTGCATGGACACAGACTTTGTCTTTGGTTCCCAGAGCAGGGAGAGAATGCCACAATATCAGCCTGCTTTCGAAAGAACTTGGCCCCAAACATTGGTTGTCGCAGAAGCTTCCTCTTTTTGAACTTAATCTCTTGAGGTTGTAGCAACTGCTTCCCTCTATCTGAGCAAGCTGCTTCCCCTCCTCCTAGGTGGTTACACCTTTCGAAGAATCAGATGTCTCCTAGCCTGGCCCTCATCCAGCCTTGTAAGGTAGTGGTGGTGTCAGCACTCTGGGCTGGGACAGCGTTCCCTCCCAAGTAAGTTCGAAGGCCCAATTAGTCTGGCCAGAAGCAGTTCCAAGCAGTATCTTGGCTCCTCATTCCCAAGCAAATGGATCCCAGTTAGCTATTGGGATTGGGGGAAGGGGGAAAAGAAAGGAATATGTGCAAGAGTGGGCAGGAAGGGTTAGTTTGGGGAAAGGGCTTTCTTTGCTTTTCTGATCTGGTTTTGAGGGCTTCCTGGAGAACTCTCCAGGAACTGGCAGTCAGGAAGCAAGTGGAGATCTGACATAGAGAAGAAAGTCAGAAGGAACTGGATTAATATTGCTAATAGCCTACTTTACATCTACCCAATTTTCTTGGCAAAGATCCTGGAGTGGTTTGCCATTTCCTTCTCCAGTTCATTTTACAGATGAGGAAAATGAGGCAAACAGGATTTTTAAGTCACTTGCCCAGGATCACACAGTAAGTGTTCAGGACCAGATCTGAACTCAGAAAAATGACTTCCTGACTCTAGGCCCAGGGCTTTGCGCACTATGGTGCCAGCCAGCTGTGAAATAGAATGGTAGATACTTGGAGTACAATAGGTTATAGTACAGTAATGGTTATAGTAGTAATCTTGTGTTTGATAAATGTAAAGATCTGAGCTTTGGGGATAAGAATTCACTACTTGGTAAAAAGTGAAAAAATTGCGGTTGACTCCAGGCCCAGGGCTCTACCCACCTGGCCACCTAGTCGCTCTAGCCGCTAACTAGTCTCACTGATTCCAATCTTTCCCTTTTAATCTCTTTTCCACAAAGCTGCCAAAGTTGGTTCTAAAACCCAGACCTTGCCTCATCCATCCCTGCTTCTGGCTTCTGGAATAACATAGCAAACTTGTTAGACCCGGTCAATCTGTTCTTACCTTTTCCTTCTATTTCACATTGTTCTCTTCATTCTTGAATGTTCCAGCCCTGTCAGACTGCCGACCTGAAGTTTCCATGCCTTGTGTTATCTTTATCTTTGTTTCTGTCCAATTCCCCCCAAATTCCAGGAACTGGGATCATTTGTATCCCAGAGCCCAGCACAGGGTCTTATGATAGTGGGCATTTAATAATTGTTATGTAGTTATTTAAAATTATAAGAGTCCGGTTGGTGTTGTAGCCCACAGCTTTCTCCAGTTGGCAAGACTCCCACAGTTTAACCCTTTGTTTTCCCCTCTTCCCCTCCCTGTTATGACACCCCCCACCCATGACTCCTGTGTTGGGATGGGATTTCCTCTTTTATTTAGTTAGGTTCCACTTGAATAAGAAAGAAATAACACTTTCTATCTAGCTAGTTTAAAAGTAGTGAAGGCATTAATGATTACTGAGAAGGCATACTGAGGGCTAGGAGACCGTAAACATGAACTTATTGATGACAATCAACACATAGAGATAGGCTGAATGTGATTCAAACTTCCCCTTCAAAAAGCACAGGGCAGTCTTTTTTTTTTTTTTTTAGTTTTCAAAGAAGTCAACTGAGGCAATTTTAACTGTACTTTTATAGTATGCCCTAGGCAAGAGGCAGCTTCATTGTGGTAAACTGGACAATACCGGAGACCGGAGCTGTCACCAGTGATTTGAGTGCTTGGGATATACAGAACAAAACCGACAGGAGATGATCTTTCACATCAGTTTTTAAAAATAAATTCCAGATGGTATCATGTGAAGGGGAAAGGCCTGGAGTTTCAGGGAGGCCACAGCTAGGAAGTAGAGTGGGCCCGGCCCAGAGCAGAGGGTAGAGCACCATTTCTTACCTTCTTATCTTAACTGATTACTCTTGTTAACTGGGTATAAACTAAAGGAGTACAAGTGATTATCTAGGCCCTGGGACAAAGCTTCAGTCACCCTGTTCTAATGACTGTGATGGAGACCAAGATAAAAAGAGACAGACTTACAGAATTGGAGTTGGGATTGACCTTAGAATCCATACTATCAGAATATATGTCAAGGCTGAAAGCAATCTTAGAATATAGAATGTTAAGAGCCATTCCCCAGTTGGAAAATGGTCGGAGGATATGAATAGGCAGTTGTCAGAAGAAATCAAATCTATATCTATAATCATGAAAAAATGTGCTAAATCACCATGCAAATTAAAACAACTCTGAGGTACCACCTTATACCCATGAGATTGGCCAACATGATAGACAAGAAATAATTATAAATATTGAAGGGGATGTGGAAAAACTGGGACACTAATACACTCTTGATAAAGAGTTTGTGAATGGTCTAACCATTCTGGAGAACAATTTGGAACTATGCTTAAAGAGCTATAAAACCTGTATTTCCTTTGACTCAGCGATAATACCATTAGTGTGTCTGTGTCCCAAAGAGATCAAAGAAAAAGGACTCATGTAGTAGCTCTTTTTCGCAGTGGCAAAGAATCAGGATGCCCATCAATTAGGGAATGGCTAAAGAAATTTTGGTACATGATTGTAATAGAATACTATTGTGAAATAAAACAAGACAAGGGAAGGGGAGGCAGCTAGGTGGCACAGTGGATACAGCACCAGCTCTGGATTCAGGAGGACCTGAGTTCAAATCCAGCCTCAGACCAAACACTTGACACTTACTAGCCATGTGAACTGGGGTTAAGTGACTTGCCCAAAATGCCTAAAAAAAATTTTTTTTTAAATTTGGAGAAGGGAGTCATAGGCTTCAACAACTGCCAGTAGGTCCTAAAACAAAAATGGTTCATAACATTTTTTACAGATGGTAACATGAAGAGGTTGACCTTCTGACCAATCCTAAATCCTTCCATCGTAAAAGATCAATCCACCAGATGGCTGCTTTTGCAAGGGCCCCATGTCCCTTCACTCCCCACTCACCTCCAGCTTTTGGACCCTACGTGATGAATGCCCACCACCCTATCAAATCCATTAGAAAGGGTCTTCTTCCAGATCCCAAAGTGCTGGAGTGGGAGAAAGAAGGGGACCCCAGAGAACAGCAGAAGGAGAGGGGAAAGGCTGTAGGGGGGACCAGAGGCCACAAGACAGAGCGCAGAAGAGCATGAAGGAAATCAGCCCTGTAACTTGGGGAAACTATTTCCCTGGAGAGACATGAAAGCTCTTTTCATCCCATTCTGAATTCATCTGTGGTTTGGTCAAACATACATTAATTACTTGGTCAATGATTGATGTTTGTTCTTAACTGGCCTTTTGGAAATCCTTGGAATGTAGAATCCTAGAATTTTTAGGGGTGGAAGTGACCTCAGAGGACAGAACGTCCGCATTGGAAGGGACTGTACAACATAGCAGGCCAGAGCTCTCGCTCACTTCACCTGCTTCCTTTCTCAACCACGACCCTATCATTGACCCTTCTCTGAGCATTTTTTAAGTGTTTGCTATGCACCAGATGCTGGGATACAATGACAAAAGAATAGTCCATGTACACAAATGAGGAAATGCAGCCCTAACCCCGGGGAAGAGAAGGAAAGGTCTCATGAAGGGGGTGACACTTGAGCTGAGCCTAGGAAGTGATCTTGAACTATGCGGGTACAAAACAGTCAAGGGAGGAGAGGGGAGCCAGTGTCAAAGGCCCAGATTATCACTGAGCTGGCCTCCTGCCCCACCATCAAACTGAAATGGCTCTCACAAGGGTTACCAATGATCTTTCAGTTTTAGATTCTAAATTTCCAAATTCCTGAGACTCTGGCTTTGGATGCTACCATTTACTCCCTCTTCTTGGACACTCTTCCTTAATCTATCTGACCACTACTCAGTCTTCTTTGCTGAACCTTAATTCATTTCCTGCCCATTTAGCAGATTGCTCTGTTCCAAGGCTTGGTCCTGGGTCTTCATCTCTTTCAATTCTCTCTCATCAGCTCATCTCATCAACTCCATTTCTATCTCTATACATGGTTTTTAAAAATTTAATCTTTTTTAGGCAATTGGAGTTAAGTGACTTGCCCAGGGTCACACAGCTAGTAAGTGTGTCTCTATATATATGAAGCTATAAGCCTAGCCCTCTCATCTGCACTGGACCCTCCCCCTTGGCTACCTAATTGGAATCTCATATGCACTTATTTTTCCTCCTCCAAAGATTTCTTTCTCATGAGGACTCCTTTCAGTCAGGTCTGCTACCTGAGTTGTCCTTGACTCTACCTGTCCCCCTATTGCTTTTGAATCTATGTAAGTAAAAATGTAAGTATTTTTTTTTAACTATGTAAGTAAAAAATGGGTTTGGAATTTTTTGAAGCTTAAAAACTTACATGATTGGTCAGTTAGAATGGAAGTACCAATAGAAGAGATACTTTATACCACTGTCTTCCCATGCATTTTTTTTTTTGAGGAACATAGGTATATATCAGTGTTTCCTGTTCCACCTATTCCCTTCCACACATGACATTCCTATTTTGGGGTTTCTTCTGTGCACTCAAGATCATGTGGCTAATGGACATTGTTCATTGTTCATGTGACAGTTCCATCCGTGTGCCATTATAAAGAAGGTACTCTTGTTAACAAGTGTTTGTAGTTGTTTTAGGGGCTTAATTATCTTCCTTCATTTCAGGTAGGGCTGGTTGTTATTTATGAAGGCTTAATTCCTTGTACGTTTCTGGGAAGCTTCTGGACAAGGCTACTCATGGTCCAGGAATGCTTTGTGATGTCCTAGAGTGAAGGATGGATACTTAATGTTCTATCACAAACAGTGGCCAAGCCATCTCTTCTAACAATCACTGAAAAAGGAAGGGGGGAAAATAACCATCTTAGCAAAACTAAGCAGCATTTCAATTGCCTCTGTCATTATATTCTATACCCAAAGCCCTCACTTCTGCAAAGACAGGAGGAAGGTCTATTTTCTTATCTTTTCTGGGACAAGTCTGGCCGTAATTATGTGTTCTGTACTTTCACCTAAATAACTGAACACATGGTGGCCAGCCTGTCTTGTTTTGGAATCTCTAGTGCCTTACACGCAGTGGGCACATGATATTAATTGAATAGAATTATTGAATTAGAGCTAGGACTGGATCACCTTGCATGTTGGAGCTGGAAGGGACCAAAATGCCTTCTTGTTAACAGATAAGGAAACTAAAGCAAAGTGAAGGTTAAAGGTTGTATAGACAGTCTGGACTAGAATGCTGGACTCTGCATTCCTGACTCACTGTCATCCAGGGCTAAGTATGAGGATGTCCAGAGACTTCCTTGAGGCAAGGATTGACTAGAACTGGCCTTACTTCCTATATATTTGTTTGCATGTTGTTTCTCTCATTAGATTGTAAACTCCTTAGGGCAGAAGAATGGCTTTTGCCTCTTTGTATCCCCTAGTGCTTAGCACAATGCCTGGCACATAGTAGGCACTTAATTGAATTACCTTCATTTCAGTTAGGTTAGGGTCAAACTTTTCCCCTAAGGGCTTTGAGGCTTTTTGGGAAGTAAGAAATGTCCTGGATTCCCTCTCTTTCCCCCCACCTTTTCCTCAAGGTAAAATTGAGTCCAGAGGTGTTTGAGAGAAAGGAAGCAGACTGGTGCATACCAAGGTGCATAACTCATGAGGGAGGAAACACCAAGTCTGGGCCCTGAAGGAAGTGAAGGCATAGATGGAATGGAGGTCTGTCTCTTCAAGCCATGGAATGGACAGCTTCCCTGAGACTAGAGGAGAGAGCAGGACAAATTCAGAGGACAGAGGCCAGAGCTCACAAAGCAGAGTCATAAGAGAAGAGTCTTGCAAAGGTAGCAAGGAAAAGTGGGATTTGAAATCAGAGCTTCTGGATTTAAAACACCACTCTACTAATCAACTTGTTTTGTGGCCTTGGCCAAGTTGTTGACTCTGGGCCTTGGACTGGATGGATTGTAAGGACTCTCTCAGCTTTGACACTTTCTCTTCCAAGATCTATTCCAACTTGGATAGAAGGTGTTAGATCCTGTGAGGAGAAAAGGTCAGGATGGAAACAAGGGCATAAAGCACATTAGTGCCAGGTTTCCTGGGCCCTCCTGCTCCCCTCACCACCGGGTTTACCCTGCAAACCTCAAGTAGACCCTACTCCAATGAACACTTTGCTGATTTCCATCCCAAAGAGGCCCATGGCTGGCATGAGTCTCTCACATTCCGGGAGCCCGACAGATCTACTTCCCCATGGGCCATTGTATAAACCTTTTGGCCAATATCTATTGATGTTGTTCAGTTGCGTCCAACTCCTCATGACCCTATGTACCATCACACCCATACTGTCCATGGGTTTTCTTGGCAAAGATACTGGAGGGGTTTACCACTTTCTTCTCCAGTAGAGGCAATCAGAGGTTAACTGATTTTCCCAGGGTCACACAGCTAATAAGTGTCTGAGGACTGATTTGAACTCAGGTCCTCCTGACTCCAGGCCTGGCAGCACTCTATCCGCTGTGCCACCTAGTTGCCTCCAGCTATGACCCCCTTATTTTATAGATGAGGAAAGCTGTAGCCCAGAGAAAGGAAGTTTCTTCGTCCAAGGTAATAGAGGCTGTACAGGCCTAGACCCCAGCCTAGATCATCTGACTCCAAGGTCTGTGTTCTTGTCATTATACAATACTGTGATTATGAAATTACATACTTATTTCCAAGCCTTTTAAGGCTGTAGTATTGAATGTCAGGCTCTCACCTGCCCCACCACTATCCAGAATGTTTGTATGTATGGAAAACAAATGGTGACCATCACCAAACAGGTTGAACTGCTTTCCCCGACAAACCACAGTAAATAATAATATCTGGGTGTCCTCATGAGTAAACCCAGCTATCTATACTCAATGGAGAACACCCAAGGAGTCTGAACAAGACCAGAACTGCCAACTTAAGTGCCAAATGTTTGAAACCAAAGCTCCAAATGCCTTTTTCTTTTAGGACTCTCACTTAGAGTTTATCAGCTCTTCTAATGAGCCTAGCAGTTGAAATTCTTTCTATGAAAAGAGCTCTGGATTGGAAGCCTGGCTCTGCCACTTATATGACTGTATCTATGACATTCAGCAAGTTAATCTCCCTGGGCCTTAATTTCTTTTTTGGACTAGATTGCCTTTGGTCCAGCTGTAATGGAACTGATGTGATGTAAGCATCTTTACATCATTATATCAGTTGTTGACTGACTATGGTTACCAAAAACATGGTTCCTGCCCTCAGGGACCTTACATTCTACTGGAGAAGATACAAGTACAAAATTGTAGCAGGGAGAGAGTAGTAACTGGGATGATCTGGATTTTTAGAGTTGAGAAGAAACAAGATTGAATCCTAACTCTGCCCCCTTGCTACCTTGGGTAAATTACTTTGCCTGAGCCATCCAGTGAAGAAGCTGGTCTCTATTCAGCTAAATCCTAGGATCTAGTTTTCCTGCCTACAACAGATTAAAATCTGAATTTAAAAGGGGAAGGGGAAAGAAAACCTTGCCAGGTAGGGTCCGTTACAATGACACTTTGACTTCAAAGGGTTGGTAACACTAAACAAATTAGTGAATGAATGAATGAATGAAAAAGCATTTACTAAATGCTTACTTACTATGTGCCAAATTCTGTGCTGAGCTCTGAAGGTAGCAATAGAAAAAGGGACACATTCTCTGACCCTGAGAACTTACACTCTAATTGAGGAAATAGTACAATAGTAGGAGTGGTGGCCAAAGAGTTGGCGTATGGGTTTGGAGAGTGGGTTGGATCCTTAAGGGAGTAGGTTTGATACGTTTTTTTTCCAAGAACAATAACAGAATATGGTTTAAGAACTGGAAAGGGAGAATTGTAAGGGGAGGGGTGGGGCAGGACTGGTAGAACTGAGGCTTTCTGACAAGAGAATAGCCAACGAGTGAAACCTGGCTGGAGCCAGGCTTAGATATAGTGAGCAACTGAGGCACCCACCGGGACAGGAGTCTTCAGGAATGAAAGGGCCAAGCCCACCAGAACAATCATCCTTATACACTGTAGTAGACCCTGAGCACACTTACACCACTGGGCAGTAACTCCAGTAATGGGGTTTTTAGATCAAAGAACCCTCCAGATCAGAAGTCTGGAGACCTGGGTTCCTTATCCTTGTGGTTTTTGGGGTTTTTAGACATTATCTCTGGCCGCAGTTTTCTCATCGGTAAAAGAGATGTTGGACCAGAACATCCCCAAGATCCTTCTCATTCTAATTAGGGGCCCCACGGTCCCTTCCAGGTCTACCAGTAGGGCTCAGAAAGGGATCTTGAGAGTGATAGAGCCCAGATGAAAGAAGTGAAAAGTGGCACAAGAAGCTGAGTCAAGCTGGACTCTAACCATCCTGGGTATGGTTAATGTGTGACCTGTGCTGTTGCCCTCTGCACAGCTGACTGAGTGGGAGGTTTTGGACAACTGGCTATGGTAGAGGGTTCCTTTTGCCCCGAGTCCCCTTCCAGCAAGTGAGTACAGCAAGGGGGCTTTCACGTTGTCCTTAATTCAGCTCTTTGACCTTAGAGATGCAGTGAGTGACATGTTGCAGTGACTGGGGGTGACCATGCTACAGAATTGCCGTAATCGTGCAAATCTGGAGGTACTTCAGAGAGGCTGTTTGTCAAGCCAAAACCAGGAATCCCTACCAATAGTCTTCCCTGGAAAACCTGCAGTGACAACAACACACCACCTCCAGAGGCACAGACCATTCTGCTGAAGAAGGTTTTTCCTTATATGAAACCCAAATTTGCCTCTTTGGGACTGTCATCTTTACTTCTGGCTGTGCCCTTGGGGGCCGAGCAGAGCAGATCCAGCCATGGCCATGGATGACAAGCAACATGATATTATAACATTTATATAGAGATAGTAGATATAATATATTATAATTTATATAGAGATAATAGATGATTACATCTATTATATTAATAACTAACATTTATATAGAGAGAACTGTAACAGTGCCAGGCACTGTGCTAAGTGCTTTACAATGATCTCATTTGCTCCTCCTCACAACAAACCTTGGAGGTAGGTGCTATGATTACCTCCATTTTACAGATGAGGAAATTCTCTTAATAGCTGCAGTTCCTCCAACTATTTTCTTAGCTGAAATCTTGTCAGCCATTCTGAGGGGCATTGCTAATCCTCTGGACATACAAAGAAAGGGACAATGTCCATATCCCATAATTCAAAAAAGAGGTATCCTTAGAACTGGGGGGCAGTGCTAGTTCAAGGAGAGGGGAAGAAGAGGGAAAGTCTCTTGTAGAAGGTGGGATTTAAGCCAAGGAGCAGAAGAGGGGAAGTATTTCAGATATGGGGCAGGCAAAAGCATGGAGTCTGGAAATGAAGTAGTAAACCTAATCTGGTCACACCGTGGGAAGCTAGCATTTATAGAGCACTTCAAGGTTTGCTAAGCACTTTGTAATATCACATTTGATCCTCTCAACAGATCTAGGAATTAGCTATTATTATCCCTGTTTTACAGCTGAAGAAACTGAGGCTAAGTGATTTGTCCAGTGTCACACAACTAGCAAGTGTCTTGTGGTCAAATCTGAACTTCTGTCTTCCTGACTCCAAGGCAGCTAGATGGCTCAATGAATAGAGCGCTAAGTCTACAGTCAGGAAGACCTGAATTCAAATCTGGCCTCAGATTTACCTTTTTGGAGAACTTTTACAATGCTATGTGAATGTCAGCTAAATTATTTCCTTTTTACTGCTCTACAATCCTAGTAACCTTTATACAGGTCATACCACTACCACATCCATGCCTTTGCTGTCCCCTGTATCAATCTATGGGCAGCTAGGTGGTACAGTGGATAGAGTGCCAGGCTTACAGAATCAGGAAGACTCATCCTCATGAATTCAAAGCCAGGCTCAGATGCTAACTGTGTGACCCTGGGCAAATCACTTCACCCTGTTTGCCTCAGTTTCCTCATCTGTCAAATGAGCTGGAGAAGGAAAAGGCAAACCACTCCAGTTTCTCTGCCAAGAAAGCCCCACATGGTGAGTTGGTGACATGACTGAAAACAGTTAAACAATGACAATTCTTTTTTTTTTTACATGTGTTTTTAAAACTTTGGGTTCCAAATTTTCTCCCTTCCTCCCTCCCCACCCACCCTCATTGAAAAGGCAAGCATCTCTATACAGGTTATAGATGTATAGTCAGGAAAAGCACTTCCATAGTAGTCATATTGTGAAAAACTAAGTATATTTCCCTTCATCCTATCCAACCCCCCATTTATTCTGTTCTCTCTTTTGACCCTGTCCCTCCTCAGAAGTGTTTGCTTTTGATTATCCCCTCCCCCAATCTGCCCTCCCCTCTATCAACCCCCTGCTCTCCTGTCCCCTTCCCCCCCTTATTTTCCTGTAGGGTAAGATAGATTTCCATACCCCATTGTGTATGTTATTTCCTCCTTAAGCCAAATCCTATGAGAATAAGATTCACTCATTCCTTCTTGCCTTCCCCCATTTCCCCTCTACTGTAAAAGCCTTTTCTTGTCTGTATCATGTGAGATGATTTACCCCATTCTACTTCTCCCTTTCTCCTTCTCCCAGTATAATCCTTTCTCACCCCTTAATTTTATTTTCCAGATATCACCCCTTCATCTTCAACTCACTCTGTACCTTCTATCTATCTATCTATACATACATATAATTTTTTTCCCTCCCACTACCCTAATACTGACAAAGGACTCATGAGTTACAAATACCATCTTTCCCTGCAGGAATGCAAACAGTTCAACCTTAATAAGTCTCTTATGATTTTTCTTTCCTGTTTACCTCTTCCATGTTTCACTTGAGTCTTGTATTTGAAAGTCAAATTCTCTATTCAGCTCTGGTCTTTTCCTCAGGAATGTTTGAAAGTCCCCTATTTCACTGAATGACCGTTTTTTACCTTGAGACCATTCTTGACTCCTTGTCAGTAGAACACAGAATGTCAGGGCTGAAAGGGACCTCAGAGGTTATCTGTTCTAACATCATTTTGGGGAGGTTTTTCACTAATCCAGGCTGGATCAGCCCTTCCCTCCGCATAGTTTCAATGAGGACATTGTTCTTCTGCCATGGGATGGTTTGCCCACCGGGCATCTTGGATAAGCCCCCTTGGGATAGACAGATTCATTGGGTAATTCCCAGGTAGCCGAATGTGGAACACCCAGACAATATTTTAATCCCCAGATGATATCCCCTCTGCCTCAGCATGTTTCTGAGTTATCTTCCCATGGCTTTCCTGATCCCTGTGTCTTCAAGAAACAGACCCATTCGGTTGTCTATTCCTTTATTCCTTGGGATCCCCAATGAAGGGACAAGAATACAGATTCCCTGCACATGGAGTAAGCAATCCGTCTTTTCCATTCCTCCTTTATTATGCTCCTATCTGTTTTTGGTCCCTCACTCTCTGGTCCATATGGTTCCATATCAACCATTTAGATGAGGAAAACATAAGTGAAAAGGAGATAGTTTCAGGGGAAAAGAAGATCCCTGAATTCGGGTCCTGACTTTGCCAGGTACTGACCACAGCAATGGGCCTTGGGCAAGGCACTTTTACAGTAAAAAAAAGGCCGGCAGAACTGGAAAACTTGAACCCATGGTGACTTCAGCCATAAAACAAAGGAGGTCGGGGATTCTTTACCTTTTACATGCCCTGGACTTCTTCAGCAGTCTAGTGAAGCCTCTGTAGGATCCCCAGAATCTTTTTTGGTGTTTCTTAAAATTTGTTTTTAATTTATGGAATAAAACAAGCATTTCCATAACATAGTATAATAAAAAAGATGATTACACACAAAACTGTAAATCTACCATGTACAACTTGCTATTTTCAAATAGACAACAATTATTATGTAAATTTCTATTTTTCCCTTTTTTCTCCCTCCTACCCTAGAGATTAGACACAAATATGTTTTGAAATGCATAAAATAAATTATATTGAAATGCAGTGATAAATCATTGACTATCCATCTCAAACAGTTAAGGATCTCCACATTAGGTAATCCTTGAGTTCCCTTCCAGCTCTGACATTCTGTTCTTTAGGTAAATCGACTGCATGATTACCCTCATTCCCTGTCTCCCTCCCCCCGCCCCATCCAATGTGGTGGAATTGTAGTTTTTCCTCTGGCTTCAGAGCTCTAGCTCTGGTTTGGGCAAGTTATCCATTCCCAGGGTGATGCTGTATTTCTCTGCGATGGATTGGGTGGAGTTATGGGGCCTTATCTCAAGGAACATCACATCCCCAGGAAACATTAGCTCAGCATTGCACTGGCTGTTCTAATGTCACCCAAGCACCCTGCTGTATGGCACCCTAGGGTAATGTCCAGCTGCTACAGGCCACAGCACATTCATACCAAGCTTCCACAGAGACGGTTGTTTGGAGTTCACTCTTCTTTCTTCTTCTTCTTCTTCTTCTTCTTCTTCTTCTTCTTCTTCTTCTTATTTTTTGGAGTTCACTCTTAACTGTAGCATGTTGGAAGAGCATACATGGAATTAAAACATTCCTGGGGAAGGAAAGGGGGCAATCACAAGAGTTACAGGTGGAGAATCCTGTGAAACAGTGATAGCATCTCCCTCACCAAGATCAAATGAGCTGATATAAACCTTTTTTATTCAGTTGTTTCAGCCATGTCCAATTCTTCATGACTCTATTTGGGGTTTTCTTGGCACAGATACTAGAGTACTTTGTCATTTCCTTCTCTAACTCATTTTACAGATAAGGAAACTGAGGCAACCAGGGTTAAATGACTTGCCCAAGGTCACACAGCTAGTGTCTGAGGCTAGATTTGAACTCCAGTCTTCCTGACTCCATGTCTGGCACTTGCTGTGCTATGTAAACCTTTAAATGTGTGCTATGTGACCAGTGATTTAATTGGTGTAGGGAACTCCTGGTATGGCGTTTAATGTAGATCAATACTTTCCCTGCAGGTTGTCTTATCCAAAGGTGGGGGAAGGGCCATGGGGCACCTTGCTCTCCTCTCCCTTAGGAACGTGCCTGTCATTCGAAAGGCTTCACATAGTATGCCCCATTATCCCCAGTGGAGTCTTAGATCAGAATGACTCAGAACTCAATGTTCTTTTCCCAGACTCCTTAAGAAGAGCCCTGTGCATTCATGGAGTGACCCCCTATGAACAGCTATCCTTGCTTATTCCCAGGCCCCATCCCCCTTTCACCCAACCAGTGAACAGACTGTTTCTTCTCCCATAGCATCATCCCCCTGTTTTCTGTTCTTATTGGTGTAGTTCAGACTCATGGCTGAGGATTACAAGATGCTGTCTGGTGGGCAGAGCCAATGCTCTTACCACCATTTAGAAGTGTGAAAAGTGAGGTTAAATACCTTAGTGACTGCTGACAGATCCTGGTCTCTCGACTTCTTCCTAAGTCAGTGTTAGGGTCAAGATCAGGACTTCTGCTTTCTGGGTGGGCCTCAATTTTCTTAACTATCCAGCTCTGACATCCAGTGTTAGAGCATTCTTTATTCTAAAGTTTCCTCCAGTCCTAATATTCCTTGTTCTGTGCTGTTTTAGACATTTTCAAATTTAGAGATGACTGGGAGGAATCCAAAAAGATCTTGGCAATACAGAATGTTGGGATGGGTATAATAAGTAATACAGTAACAAGCCATATAGTGTTTTTGAGGTTTGCAAAGCACTTTGAGAATAGAATCTCATTTGATACTCAACAACCCATTTTGCAGTTGAGAAAACTGAGGCAAACAGCATTAAGTGACTTGCCCAGTGTTACACAGCTACTAAGTGTCTGAGGCTGGATTTGAACTGTGGTCTTCCCAACTCTCAGTCCAATGCTACTATCCCACATCAATGCCTCTAATGTAATGGGACTTAATGTAAAGGTTTATATTTGGATTAAAAAACAACTTCAGGGATCACTTCATCTGCAAAAGAACAACGACTCTTCTGGTTGAATGGCTAGTCAGTGTGGTAGAAAAGCTAATGCAATTCTAAATTGGCTTTAAGAGAATCCAGAAAGAAAGCAGGTGTCCTCTCCCTGGTCAGACCACATTTGGAGTATGGTGTTTCACATTTAAGGAAGAACATGGATAAATAGAGAGGAGGGTGGCCAGAAACAGGAAGGGATTTGAGGTCAAATAGATCATTAAAGGAATTGGGAATGGTTCACGAGGTGGTGCAGTGGGCAGAGCCCTGGCCCTGGAGTTAGGAAGATGAGTTTCTTGAGTTTAATCTGGCTTTGCTAGACACTTACTAGACTGAATAAGAAGTCTGAAAGAGGAAGGTCACGAGCTATCAATATGAAGGGCCAGCGTGAGGGCTGCAATCCCATGATCAGGTGTGTTCTGTTTCTGCCCAGACGAAATTAGGAAAAGCTTTCTAGGGGCAGCTAGGTGGTACAGTGGATAGAGCACCAGCCCTGGAGTCAGGAGGACCTGAATTCAAATCCGGCCTCAGACATTTCATACTAGCTTGTGTGACCCTAGGCAAGTCACTTAACCCCAATTGCCTCACAAAAAAAAAAAAAGGAAGGAAAAGCCTTTCAACATGGAATGGACTTCCTTGGGAGGCAGTTGGATTTCCTCTTTCTCTAAACAGTGGCTGGAGAATCACATTCTTTCTGTGCAATGCATTTGGACCAAGGGGCATCCAAGCTGAAGATGCTGGGTTCTATTCAGCTCTAAAAATCTGTTCATAAAACCTTAGGATAATGATAAAAAGGATTCTCTGTATTTTATTGTAAGGCCCAGAAAGATTGTGACTTGTTGGATATAGGGAGGAAGGAGAAGAGCTAGGATTTAAAACCTATACTTCTGCCGGTTCTGACATTCTGTGTTCCATTAATTAACCTTAATAATAATCTCTATATTAATAATATATAATTAATAATCTTTAACACCGTTTTCTCACAGTTTGTGTTGAAGGTTCTCTCTGTGCTGAAAGTTCTAAGGTCTTTACTCCTATACCCTGTATTCTAGTCTCCATAGAGCTATCTTCTCCAGCTCCTCAGCTCTGACAGCCTGTTCTAAGGGCTGTTCCAGCTCTCATATTCTGTGTTCTAAGGGCCCTCCCAGCTCTGACATCTGTGTTCTAAGGGCCCTTCCAGCTCTGACATCTGTGTTCTAAGGGCCCTTCCAGCTCTGACATTCTATTCTAAGGGCACTCCCAGCTCTGGCATTCTGTGTTCTAAGGGCCCTCCCAGGTATGACATTTTTTGTTCTAATTAAAAAAGTGGGAATGCCCAGGGTCACAGGTCTATTTAGTTAGTATTCCCTGCTCCATCCTCCAGCCTTGGTTGCTGCTGGCCCAGGAAACCTCCAGTCTTCATCCTGAGCCCTGGGTGCAGCAGCTGATCTGCCAGTACTATTCAATAGGGCCTGAGCTCTGGCCCAGGGGTGGGAAGAGAAAAGGCTGTTTGTTCCATCTACTGTAACTTTGGACCCCAAATGCTCCAGGTCACGGGAAGCAGGAGGGTGGGCACTCAGCAAAAGGCAGTGACTAAAAGTTATATTTCAAGCCCCAAGGTCAGAGACAGCACAAGCAAAGAACATTGGAATTGTTTTCAGCAATGATCCACTTAATCGGTACCTAGATGCTGTGACTTTAATTCATATCTAGGTTTATTTACAGACTTTCTGAAACATGTGAAACACAAGACACAGGAGTGAATGTCCAATACGCTAAATGGGCAGGAGTGGTGGGGAGAGGGCATGCCTTAGCACATGGATTTGAACTCAAATCTTCCTGACTCTAGGTCGGGAAACTAGCCTGAGTTATGAGTGGGAAGCTTTCGTCACCAATTGACTTTAATCTTGGACAAATCACCCACACCAGATAGATACTAAGGTTCTAGCTCTGACATTCTTTGTTCTAAGGCCCCCTCAGGGTAAAGTGATTTGCTCAAGGTCACCCAGCTAGTAAGTGTCTGAGGCTGGATTTGAACTCAGGTCTTTCTGATTCCAGGCCCAGTGTCTGAGCCACCTAGCTGCCTCATCCTGTTGTGATTATTGTATAAATTCTCTATGTCCCTGCATAGGTTCATAAAGGTCTGCCCATTTTCCTCTGACATAATTTCTAATGATATAATAGTATTCCATTCCACTGGCATTTCCTAATCTGTCTCGTCTTAGTGGGCTGCTATGAAAAGAACTGCTATAAATTTCTGTGCATAGGGGTCGTTTTCCTTTTTCTTTGATCTCTTTGGGGGCAGTGTGCGCGCTTTCATGACTCTGGACATATTTCCACCAACGATGTTCTGGTGTTCTCCTGCATCTCTCCAACATCGGCATTTTCCTTTTTTATCTTTTTACCAATCTGATGGTTTAAGGTGAAACATCAGAGTTGATTTTCATTTCTGTGTCCTGACTTCTACAGAAAGGCTTCTCTGTTCCCCTTTAATGATAATGCTTCATTTATTATATAATTTTATATATATATATATATATATACACATATGTATAATATATAAATGTATAATTTTAAATAAATTTAAATTTAAATATATAATTGTAAATTTTATGATTACACAATTAATTAATTATATAATCTTGTTTGCACATAGCTGTATGTTGTCTCCCCCATTAGAATGAGAGCTCTTTTTCATTTTTCTTTGGATTCCCAATGCTTAGCACAATGTCTGGCACGTAGTAGGGGCTTACATTTGTTTATAAACATAAAAAAAGTTAGGTCAGGTAGATTGCCCCTCACTCTCCAATCCAAAGAAGTCTGCAAAGACTTTGGTCCAGAAGCTTCATGCCTGGGACTCTTGGGTCTCTGGACCTCTGGATACTGTGTCTCCTTTGGAACTGGGATTCTTTCCGGTTTCTCCTTGACCCAGGATCCTCAAGAGAAGATCTCTCTCCCCTTGGTCAGCTTTGGTCAGAGTGGGGCTGTATGGGAGACTTTGGAGGAATGTGCTGACAGAGTCCTTTAAAACCTTAATCAGTCACTTGGTCAAAGTACACTGCTCAGATGGCCTCATAGAGGTGCAGAATTGGACACATGTCATGGAAAGAATTTGGAATCAGAACACCTGGGTTCTAATCCTAGTTCTGCTACTTAACTAGCTTCTATGACCTAGTCTGCTTTAGACCATCTGTAAAACAAGGTAGTTGAAATTGATCTTCAAGGGCCCTTCTAACTTTGACACCTTTTTCTAAGGCCTGTCCCAGCTCTGACATTCTATGCTCTTAAGGGCACGTGATCCTTGTCCTACCATCTTGACAGAGTTGGGATATGCTCAGTATTTCAGTGATCTAGGTGTGGGCATTTTCACTCTTAATCTGTTTTAAAAAATGTACCCCTATGACTTTTTAGATAGTCTTATAACTTACCCAAGCAACTTAAAGATGGTGGCCCTGCCAAGGTTCACCCTTTCTGTTTGTGCCCTTGAGCTGATCCCCTCCCATCTCGGGAACTTGCCCCATTGTTATCATTGAGTAGTTTCAGTCATGTCCAACTGGCAAAAAGTCAAGGTAATTCCCTCTCTTCCACCTCTCCCCCAGTCCCATTTTTGTTGTTCAATTATGTTGTCAATCAGTTGTTGCAGTCTTATCCGACTCCTGGTGACCCTATCTGGGGTTGTCTTGGCAAAGATACTGGAGCAGTTTGCCATTTCCTTCTCCAGCTCAGTTTTTAGGTGAGGAAACTGAGGCAAACAATGTCTAAGGAGCTTGCCCAGGGCACACAGCTAGTGTCTGAGGCCTGAGTTGAACTCGGAAGATGAGTCGCTCTGATTCCAAGCCCCGTGCTCTGTCCATTGTACCACCAGCTGAGTCCTCAGTCTTTAATCTCTCCCTGACTATTAACTTCTTGGGACACCTACAAAGATGCTTAAGGCTCCTTGATGCTGCCCACCCCATTCTATTTCTTTAAATGACAAATTCCCCTTTGTTTTCCTCACTTTCCACTATCCATTCATTCTCATCCCGAGTTCCCATCTCGCAACTGAACCTGCTCTGTCCAAGGTCATCTATTTCTTAGCTACTCAACTTTTCCTCAGTGCTCATGTTCATTCACCTTTCACAGGGCTCTCTCCCTGCACTTCAGAACATATACAATCCTGGTTCTCTCAGCATCCTCCCAAGGCCTGCAGGGCAGGCACACAGAACCTAGTGGCTAGGAAGTCAGGAAGACCTTTGTTCACTCACTCTTTGACACCTTGCAAGACTTGGAGCCTCACTTTCCCCATCTGTGGAATGGGAATAATAACAATATCACTTCCCTCCCAGGGCTGTTGGGAGGATCAAATGAGGTAGTCCATATAAAATTATGTAAGTGCTAGCTATTGCTAGGAGGCAGGATGGGGTTAGGAAGCCCTGAGATCAAGTTCTCTTTGAGATCAATCTCAAAGTGCTTCAGGCAACTCTAAGACCATAAGCAAGCACAGGTCTAGGCCCTAAAAACAGAAGAGGAAACAGGCCCAGAGTGCCTCAGGTCATGAAGGAAGCTAGTGATAAAGCGTAGACCAGAACCCGAGTCCCTCCCTCACTCTCTCCCTCTGCCTGGTGACTTTCACTGGAATCTGTGAGCAAGGTCAGTGGTGAAGGTCAGATGTCTCTGTCTGACCCCTGAGCTGGCCCCAGAGCTCTTACTTGCCTTGGCCTAATCCAATAGTATTATCTCCCTGAAATAAAGTCCATTAGGGGAGGTGCTGAGTCTGCACATGAGCAGTCAATGAGCTTTTTCTGGGCCTGACTCTGCATTGCTCTCTCCTGGAGGGTGGAAGCTTTAGGGGTTTGGAGTTTCAGGAAGTCCCACCTTCCAGGCCCAGATCCCAGCATGGCCCTCCTGTCCAGTACTCTGGACTTGGCCCTTACCACAGGCTTTAGCATCCTGTTTCTAATGCTAATCCTAAGCCTTCTTTGTTATTTTACATGCCGCCTGGCCCGGCCCCTCAGGTAGGTGTGCCCTGTCTCTGTCTCTGTTTCTCTCTCTTCTGTCTCTCTCTCTCTCTCTCTCTCTCTCTCTCTCTCTCTCTTCTCTCTCCTACCTTCTTCCTTCCCTCCTCCCTCTACTCTCCCTGCATCTCCACCCTTCTCTCTCTTTCAGCTCACTTATCCCTTACTTTCCCCATCCTCTTTGTCGTTCTCTCTTCTGCCCCATCATTTCTTCCTCTTCTTGTCATCCCTCTTCCCCTCTCCCTTTTCTCACTTCCTTTTCCTTCCCATCCCAGATATGACTTCATTTGTCCTTCTTTACATTCATTTAGAGGTGAAAAAAAAAGATGGGATGGGGAAGGGGCATCTCTGAATGACAGGTGCCCAGCATCACAGAACAAGTCCAAGGAGAGGTGGATTGGAACCCTGCCATTCCGAGAGTTTGGACCACCCCTCTGCTATGTCCACTCTCCCTTGGCCCTAACAGGTCCCTCTTTTCATCTCATTGTTTGAGCCCAGCAGAGGGGTTACTGCCATTACTAGTAGGTAATAAGTAACCAGCACACGGAGAAAGGAAAAGGGAAGGGGGCCCAGGCTGGGAGGGGAGGGGAGGGTGGTGGAGGGGGCAGGGAGGCCTGGCACTCAAAAGCTCCTATTCAAGGCCATCAGAGCATTGGCAGAGGGGATGGACTGCTTTGGGCTGCACACAGCCCTGTGATTGGGCGTCAGGGAGCCAATCAGCAATGCGCAGCCAGTGAAAGGGCTGCTACATCTTCAGGAGACAAAAGAAACTTGAATCTGGGCATTGGTCATGCCCTGTGGCAGGGGGTGAGATGGAGGTGGGGGAAGTTATGCAGACTTCAGACATTACCTGAGGAGAGAGCATGAGCACCTTGTCAGGATGGCTGAGTTCATTGTGCCTGGACTCTCCCTGCCTAGACTTTCTAGCATTCATCTAATCCAGAACATAGTTCTGGGACATAGAACATGTTCATGAAACACAGAACATCAGATCTGGAAAGTACCCTATAATATAGAAAGTCAGAGCTGGGAGGAACCTTCACAGTCAACTCCTTCAGACGAGTAGACAGAGGCTCAAGTCCAAACTGAGACGGAGAGGTAAAACATTCCAGGTCAAGATGAGCGAAGGATGAGAATGATACAGCCAGGGATATTAGTGTGACAGGGGCAAAGGCAAAGTCAGGGCCTAGATAGTTGAGGGGAGTGGACTGAGCCCTTTCCTGTCTGAGGGCCCATTGCCCAATCAGCCCTCTCTTTTCCACAGGATTGGCACGTCAGTGAACATCTGACCCAGCTACGCCTCAGATCTCCAGGCTAAGTCTGGTGGGCAGACCACAGACTCTACCATGCTTCTTCTCCTCCTGGGCCTGATGGCTGGAACCTGCCTCTCCTCCTTTGTACCAGGTAAGATGGGAGGTAAGGGGAGGGATAGGGCTAATGCCCTGGGTGATCAAGATGGCCAGAAGTTAGGAGGTAATAGGGAGCCCCTGAATTCTTGAGCTGGGGCTGCTGCAGTGGGATCCTTTCTGAGCATGGAAATCACTTTTTCCTAGAAGCTCTGTTCAGACTCCTGGGACAGGGCTCTGGGGAGACAGCCTTGGCAGCTTTTGGCAGATGTCCCAACTGCCTTTTCATTCCTGGCTTCAGGAAGCCCTTAGAGCTGACTATGAAGGATTATATGTAAAAGAAAACCATGCCTGTCTTGGGTGTCTGCCTGGGCATGGCTCATGAGCAGGGGAAGCCAAATTTACTCCCACCACCCTCACCCCGATCTTTGCAAGAACCTTAGTGTTCAGAGAAGGTTCCCTCAGCTTGGATTCATACCCCAGAAGAGTGGGAACTGAGAGACCTCTAAACCAATCCCCTTCATTTTCCAGAGAAGGAAACTGAAGCCTGTGAATTGTGAAAGGTCAGGCATGCACATATACAGCTAGGCTTTGAACCATTGCCTCTGCCCTCCCCACCACTACTGTTCTTCCCACCATATTGCTTCTTCCCTCTCTTCCAGCTGGTCCTGGCAGGGGTTAGGGTCAGCCTTGGGCAAGATAGCTGCTCACCCCAGGAAGATTTAAAGAAAAATTATTTATAACATTTATAAAAAGTTCTAAATTCTCTCCCTCCCCCTCTTCTCCACCCATTGAGAAGGCAAACAATATGATACCCATTATATATATACATATTAAGTCATGCAGAACCCATTTCCATATTAGCTATGTTGCCAAAAAAAGCAAGAAAAATAAAAGGGAAAAAAGTAGGCTTCAATCTGCAGCCCCATCAGTTCTTTCTCTGGAGGCAAAGATCGTTGTCTTCTTCAAAGTAGCTAAGTCATTCAGTTGGTCATCATGCAGTATTGCTGTTAGTGTATACAGTGTTGTCTCAGCAGTGTTCCGCTGCCCATGTTTTGTGCTCCAGGCTACAGGGCAGCAGAAAGGCAATTCTCCCAACTGGCCTCCTGGAGCCATGATTCTCCCTCCTAACCCTATGGCCCAGCGGGACCAGAGAGTTGACTTGGGACCTGAGATTCTTCTTAATTCTTGCACCAAGATTGAAACTAGAGTTCTCTTGTAGACCAGGTAGGGCAAGAAGATTGGAAAAAGATAGGCAACTGGAGTGTCCCCAACAGAACCAAGCTGGGAGTCAAAGAGGCCCAGAATTAGTAGTTATGGTCAACTCATTTTCTCTTTGTGAACCTTATTTTTTCTCTCCTGTAAAAATGAGAGGTGTGTACTGGATGATCTTTGTGTTGCCTCCAACCTCAGGGTGGACATCCTGGAAGTATAAGAAAAGGAGGACATGGTCACCAGAACTGGAAGTATCTGACTGGGCTGAATCATGGAACCTCAATCAGGGGCAGTTCTATCATCCAGTGTATGAGGGATATCACGCATTGTGTCTCAGTGCAAACCAAGGAGCAGCTAGAAGGAGGAACTGCCTATTCCTGATCTTCATGCAGGGGAATCTATCCTTATTCCAGACACAGGCATCCATTCTGAACAGTAGGCCCACGATTTCCATAGGCCCTTCCCATTGAAGCCTCTCCTGGGCATTGTCTGGGTCTAATCCCAGAAACTTACCACTCTTCCTCTCCACAATCGCTCTAGGTTTCCCCAAGATCCTTGTACATCATTGCCAGAGCTGGGAGAGATTGTAGAACACAGAAGGTCAGAGCTAGGATACAGAATATCAAAGCTGGGAGGGCCCTTAGAGCAGAGAATGTCAGAGCTGGGAGGAGCCTTAGGACACAGGATTTCAGAGCTGGAAGAGCCTTTAGAATTCAGAATGTCAGAGACGGGAGGGGCCTTAGAACACAGGATGTCAGTACCATTGGTGGCTAACCTGTTAGATTGTCAGAGCTGAGAGGGGCTTGAGAACCACCGTCATATTATGTTATAATATAGAATGTCAGACCTGGAGGGATCTTATGTTATGTCAGCCAAACCCCTTATTTTAATGTTAAGAAAATTAACATAAATATGGTCTCAAGAAAGTATATGTACTTTTATATATATATATATATATATATATGCATATATATATATATATGCATATATATATATATATATAAACCTATGCATTTTATATATACTCTCTGTATATATAGTATATATAAAATATGCTCTAAGAAAATTAAGGAAATAAGGAAAATTAAGGAAGGAAATGCCTTACCTGTGGTCATGACTAGTTTATCCCTTTTTTCAGGCCTGGTCAAGGTAGCTTATCAGTGTTTGAGAAACTGGGCATCTTGTCACCCATCCTCTTCCCTCTATTTTCTCAGAACTAGAAGGGGGACCAGGAAAATGCTTTTAGTGATACATTTCCTTCACCCCCATTCTTCTTTACTTCAGGCAGGAAATCAGCTCTGTCTCTGATTTGATGTGTGATCTGAGATTCGTGAGCCTCAATTTCCTCATCTGCCAAATGGGTTTAGTATTGCACTCTTTGTCAAGATGTTGCTTGTGAGGATATTCCTTGCTAAGCCTTTAGGGGCTGCTAATCAGAAGTCAAGTTTTCACATTCCTCTCCTCAAGTCTTCCTGAAATGCCTCATTGTGGCACACATGTGGTCCTGAGCTCTCAAACTTTTTGCCAGCAAAGCCCAGCCAGCCTGTGGCAGGCCCTACTAAGAGTCCAAGCCAAGGCTGTATGCCTATCCTTTAGTGAACAGCTGAAATGCGGACTGGTTTGTCCATCGCCAGTAGTATGGCCTACGAGATGGCACAGAGAATGTCAGTCTCTTCTGACTCTGCCTGTGGAAACTTGCTCAAACTGCTTCACTTCCCTGCGTCTCTGACTCCCCTTTTGTAAAAAGCAGGGGGCTGTCTGAGTCCCCTTCTCTCTAGATCACAATCTCTGAACCTCTCTGGGTTTCCCCAGTGATGGAGCTAGGCTGGGTAGTGGTTTGTTTGGTTTTTAAGTTTTCAACGTTCTCTTTTATAAGATTGAGTTCCACATTTTTCTCCCTCCCTCCCCTCCCCAAGACGGCATGCAATCTGATATGGGTCACACATGTGCAATCATGTAAACATGTTTCCACATTAGTCATGTTGTGAAAGAAGAATCAGAACAAAAGGGAAAAACCACAAGAAAGAAAGGACGAACAAAAGTGAAAATAGTCTGCTCCAATCTGCATTCAGACTCCATAGTTCTTTCTCTGGATGTGGATAGCATTTTCCATCATGAATCTTTTGGGATTGTCCTGGATCATTGTATGGCTAAGAATAACTAAGTCACACACAATTGTTCATTGCAAAATGTTGCTGTTACTGTAGATGATGTCTTCCTGGTTCTGTTCACGTCACTCAGCATCAATTCATTAAGTCTTCCCAGGTTTTTTCTAAAATCTGTTTGCTCATCATTTCTTTTTTTTTTAATTTTTATTTTTTTAATTTTTTTTCCATATGCCTTTGAGTTAAATTTTTCTCCCTTTTTCTCCCCCCACCCTCCCCAAGACGGCGCACAATCTTACATAGGCTTTACATTTACATACCCATTAAACATATTTTCACATTAGTGAAGTTGTAAGTAAAAATTAAAACCAATAGGAGGAACCATCAGAAAGATGAGACAAAACTCAACAGAAGGTAAAAATAAGTGAGAGCGATTCGAGTTCCATAGTTCTTTCTTTGGATGTGGACAGCATTTTCCATCCCGAGGCCTCTGGAGATGTCTTAGATCCTCGTAATGCTGAGAAGGGTTCAGTTTAACAGTCTTAGTCATTGCATAACGTGGCTGCTATTGTATACAAAGTCCTCTTGGTTCTGCTCACTTCACTGAGCATCAGACCATATAAGTCTTCCCTGGTTTTTCTGAGGCCAGCCTGTTCATCATTTCTTATAGAACAATAGTATTCCGTTACATCCATATACCACAACTTGCTCAGCCATTCCCCAATGGATGGGCATCCTCTCAATTTCCAATTCTTTGCCACCACAAAAAGAGCTGCTATGAATATTTTTGTACATGTGGGTCCTTTTCCCATTAGTTTGATCTCTTTGGGATAGAGCCCTAGAAGTGCTATTGCTGGATCAAAGGGTATGCACATTTTTGTAGCCCTTTGGGCATAGTTCCAAATTGTTCTCCAAAATGGTCGGATCATTTCACAACTCCACCAACAATGCTCATCATTTCTTATAGCACTATAGTATTCCATTATATTCATATACAACTTTTTCAGCCATTCCCCAACTGGGCACCTAGGGCAGCAGTTCTTGTTTTTGCCTTTTTTTTTTAATAAAGCTATTTGCAAATCTTTTTTTGTTTGTTTGTTTTTTTGTTTTTGGTGAGGGCAATTGGGGTTAAGTGACTTGCCCAGAATCACACAACTAGTGAGTGTTATGTGTCTGGGGCAGGATTTGAACTCGGGTACTCCTGACTCAAGGGCCTGTGTTCTATCCACTGTGCCACCTCTCTGCCCCAAGGGCAGCAGTTCTTAATGGGCCCTTTTAGCAGTCTGAATAAAACATATAAGATTACAAAATAAATCAGTTATATTGAAATACAGTTTTCAATTTAAAAAAAACCACCACAACAATCCCAGGTCCCAAGTTACTAAGAGAGAACTGTAAGACTGGGTTAGAGAAGAGTTGCCAGTTTGCACCAGTGGAGGGAATTTACACATCTGGGAGTCCCTCAGGATGCAGGTCTAGACTGAGAAGGACTCCAAGAGTAGTCATTGTTGGACCTTTTTTTCCCTCCAAACCTTGGGCCCTCAATGCTAATTCGACTCCCCTTCTCTAGAGAAAGAGAAGAATCCTCAGTATTGGAGGGACCAGGCACAGCGGACCCTCCAGCATGCTCTAGAGCTCCAGAGCCTCAACACCAACATAGCCAAGAATGTGATCTTGTTTCTGGGAGATGGTGAGTGTGGGGAACAGGGCAGCCAGGACCACATGTGGGGGTGGGAGGAATTGGAGGACCATTGCATGGCAGGCAGGGAGCTGATGGGTCTCCAGATATGGGAATCTAAAGAATTCTCCTGGAATTCTCCAGGGAGCAGGGCACAGTGGGGAAATAACCTTTGCCCTTGAGTTCAAATCTGACTTCTGACCCTGATCACTGATCACTCACCCACCTGCCTCTGTTTCCTCACCTAAAGGTGAGGGTGTTGGTTTGGGTCGGTCTCTTTCCAGTTCTTGTATGTGTGGGATATGGGGGGATGATGACTCTTTGGAGCCCAGGGCCCAGATGGGGGAAGAATAGATCTGGCAGGCAGAGCTCAGGCCTCTTCCCCTAGAACTCAGACTTTGTTCTGACCACGGGTTCCCATGAGCCTGGGGAGTCCAGCGCCCTAGTTGCCGCTGCTGTGGTTTGTGGGGAAGCCTGGGAGGGGCCAATTAGCTGCACTGAAGCCTGGGAAATCCTCACTCCAAGGCACCCACAGCCTGTGCCTGCCTCACAAGGGGGTAGGCAGCAGCTGGAGGTCATTAATGCCCACATGGCCACATTACTCCGTGGGTCCCAGCTTGGGGCCTGTGGGGAGGGAGGTTCCCGGCGCCAGAGGCCTTGGGAGGAGGCCTCAGAATATGCCGCTCACCCCCTGCAGGAATGGGGGTGTCCACTGTGACCGCTGCCCGGATCCTCAAAGGCCAGCTTCACCACATGCCCGGAGAAGACTTCCAGCTTGAAATGGACAAATTTCCTTTTGTAGCTCTGTCCAAGGTGAGCATGGTCTCCGTCCTCTCCTTCCCATCCACCCAAGTGGGAGAGGTTCCCTTGCCCTCACTCTGGCTCTCTGCCTCTGCCTCTGTCTTTGTCTGTCTCCCTCTTTCTCCCTGTCCTTGGTCTTCCCATCCCTTTCCATTTCCTCCTTCCTCATCCCCTCTCTAGGCTGACGGTCAATCTTGTCGCTCTACCACCACGATTTCCTTTCAGTTCCTTTGCTCTGTTACAGAGAGAGGGAATCCAGGCTTCTTCCGGCCTCCATTCTGAGACCTCAGGTCTTTCTGTCCAGGGAGTCCTGCGTTCTACTCTTGTGCTGTGTTGAGCTTTCATCTTGCCCCAGATAGAGCCTCTTGACTGAGTGATCAGGTGGGGCAGAAGGAGAGGGGTGTGTGTGTGGACGGAGGCGGGGGTGGGGGTGCTAGATGACGTATACCAGCCCTGGAGCCCTTTCCTTAATCCTGTGTTCTCGAGTCTCTCTGTCCATTCGGCTTTGAGCTCCAGGGGGGCCAGCCACCCTCCTTACCCTCCCTACCTCGTAAGGCCTTGGCCATAAGCCAGTGGGCCTCTCATCTGTTCCATCGAAAGGACCCATGTTAGCAGGAAATGCTGCCTGGCCTCTCCTCTAATCCTGGAGCCCTGTGACCTGAGGCCCACCTGGCACTGATCTGGGGAATCTTGGGCCGTAAAGATAGATGGCTGGAGGGGCCATGGCACACATGTCTCAGCCGGTCTGTGTCAGGCACAGGAAGCTTTGGTTTTTCTTCTTACTCCCTGTAAGTTACCAGAGAGTACCAGGGGGGCAGGCCTAGACCTGTGCCAGGCCTACAGCATGAAACAATTCAGTCAGGGCAGTGGGGCGAGGGCCCCTTGCAAAGGAGGAGGAAGAGACAGGTGGCAGATGCATTCAGAGCACTGGGCCTGGTTACGTGGTATATCTCCATCTCAATTTCCTCATCTGTAAAATGAGGATGGTAAAACTTCATCTACTACCCGCTTTCTCCATCTGTGTGTCTGTCTCTGTCTCTCTTCCCATCTCCCTGTTTGCCTCTACCCCAGCTCTGTGTCTGTGTCTGTCTCTGTCTTTCCCCTCTTCATCTCTGTCTTTCCCTGACCCATCTTTCTGACTGTGTCTCTATCTTTCTCTTTTTCTCCTCTGTCTCTCCTCTGCCTGTGTCTCTGTTTCTCATCAGATGGTTTGTGCCCCTCCTCTTCAGTTCTGCCTGCCCTTATTTCATAGTTGACATCCCAGACTGTTAGAACTGAAAGGGGCTTTAGAGACCATCTAGTTGAAGCCCCTCTTTTTACAGGCAGAGAAACTGAATCCCAGGCCACCCACAAGTAAGTGACAGATCCCAGTCCAGGGCTCTTTCTCCTATGCCTCGTAGCATCTCCTCCATTTAGTTCTAAGCTCTGAGAGCAGGGCCTATGAACCTAGCACAGGAGGGCCTCACCCAGTAGGTACTTAAATGATTTTTGGATGAATGACTCTTGGCACTGGGACATGGGGGTGGTAGGTTAGAAGCCTTTGTGGGGGCATGAGGTTGTACCTCTTGCTCTTTCATGCCCCAGAAGCCCCTTAGGTTTGGGGGACAAGATCCTCACCCGGGATTGCAGGTAAGCTAGCAGCATGAGAGGGTCTAGATAGCCTTTGGCATCACGTAACAGAGCCTCCTCTGCCCCTAGACATACAACACCAATGCCCAGGTTCCTGACAGTGCTGGCACGGCCACCGCCTACCTCTGTGGAGTGAAGGGCAACGAAGGCACCCTTGGTGTGAGTGCTGCTGTCATCCGGTCACAGTGCAATACTACAAGAGGCAATGAGGTCACCTCCATCTTACGCTGGGCCAAGGATGCTGGTGAGGAGTGGGGGTAGGCATGGATGGATACCCCTGGTCTAACTCTTTCCCCAGATTCCTGTGGCGGCCCCACCCTGAGAGGCTCTTTGGGCCTCAGCTTCCATCCACCTCACTTACAGAGGGCTCTGATCTATGAATTGTTTATTAAGCACCTACTGTGTGTATTCGATGGGGTTCGAGGGGGCTGTGAGCCACACCCTCCAAGGAGCTAATGTTTGTTTACTTAGCAGCTCTGCGGGGCTTGTTTTCATCTGGTCCTGGGGCTGCATTAGTTTTGGGGAGCCCCATGCCTAGAAATAATCCTCTTTCCCTGACTCAGGCAAATCTGTTGGCATTGTGACCACCACCCGAGTGAACCACGCTACGCCTAGTGCCGCCTATGCACACTCTGCAGATAGGGATTGGTATTCTGACAACGAGATGCCCACCGAGGCCTTGAACCAGGGCTGCAAGGACATTGCTCACCAGCTCATCCACAACATCCCCGATATTGAGGTGAGTGCAACCCAAGAGGAGGGAGCCCCACATGACCACGAGCCCTGGGGGAAAGAACCATGGAATACTAGAATGTCAAGAAAGGCCTCTAGATCACAGAATGTGAGCTCTGGAAGGGCCCTTAGAACGTAGAGCTGAAATGGATTTTAGAACACAGTGTCAGAGCTGAGAGAAGGCTTAGAACACAGAATGTGAGCTCTGGAAGAGACCTTAGAACATAGAATGCTAGAACTTAGAACTTAAAGAATTAGAAATGGGAAGGATCTGGAACAAGGATGGTGGAACCTGCAGCCCCGTCCTTAAGTGCAGCCTTTTGACTGAATCCAAATTTTACAGAACAAATCCCATGTTCCCCACCCCTGATCTAGAACATAAAATGTCAAGAGCTGTTCGAAAGCTCACTCTACTTAAACCCCCTCTTTGGGGACCAGAGAAGGGGAGTGACATGCAGCCAGTTTAGTGGTAGAGGCAGGTAGAGGCACCTGACTTCTCCTGACTTCCACTGCCTGAGTTTGTCTTAGAGACCTCCCCAGAATATCTCTTCAGCAAGAGGTAGGGACAGGTGGAAGGAAGGAACTAAACACATTCTTGAGATGAATAAGTGTCTCTTTTCCACTTCACTAGATGATGTGGGATGAACATAGGTAGTGGAGTTGAGAGAAGGAGATATGGGTAAGAAGGAAGGGAAGAGGAGAAAGTCCCCCCCACACACACACACTTCAGTTATGGTTGCAGTTGGGGGAGCCTCCAGCACAGAGCAAGCACTGGGACCTCATCATTTGGGGCTGGGGGTGTGGCCAGCAGCCTGCCTTTCCAGGGGCCTCAGAACGGAGGGCAGCGCCCCCACAGCTTGCCATGGGAAGAGCCTGGGCAGGCTCCCCACGCAGATCTGAGGGCCACCTGGGCTATTAAAGGATTTGAGGTTAAAGGGAAGGAGACAACTGAGGGGATTTGCCCTGGGGCTGGGCCAGGGGTAAACAGTAATCTGGAGCCTTTCTGGGCTCAGCAGATGCGGTGTGGGGAGGGGGTTCAGGCAAAATAAATTTTTAGCCCTAGCAGGCTGGGACCTGGCTATATCTGGGCAGGGCTTAGGGAACAGGCCTGCTTGATGACCTAACCAGCCCTCCTTGGGCTCATGACATTGAGGCTTCAGGTCCTGGCAGAAATGGGGTAGACCAGCATCAGAAGACCTGGCTTCAGATCCCACCCTGGCACTTTGACCTGGGTGATCCACTAAGTCATGTCATCCGTCACCTGGTTGGATAGAGAGCTAAGATGTCTTGTGTCTGTGATCTTCTGATGCAGCACTCAGAGGCCCTAGGTAGGCTCAATGTGGTCCCAAGGGAAGATCAGTGGATGTGGGGTCCGAGAGGAGCTACTTAACATCTTCTCTGGCCTTAAGTAGACCTGAGGCAGCTAGGGGGTGTCGTGGCGCACAGAGCCCTGGCCTGCATGCAGGAAGACCGAGCTCAATTTGACCTCAGACACTCACTAGCTATGTGACCCTAAGCAAGTGGGGATGCTTATAGCTCCTACCTTCCAGAGTTGTGAGGATAACATGAGAAGGCACTTACTGAATGCTTATCTTCCTTCCCTTTTTCGGTTTTACCCTTTGGCTTGGACCAGATGATTTCTAAGTGCCCCTTTTCACCAAATTCTATGATTTTCTTCCCATTCCTGGCTATCTCTCCCTTATCCTTTCAGCTCTGATCTCCTTATTCCCCAAAGACCCTGGAGTTCTCTTTCCTCTCTCCCTATCTCTTTTTTGTCTCCTTTCTCTTCTCACCCCTTCTCCACCTCCCCCAATTTCCCTAGTCCCCACGCTGTGGATGAAACAGAAATTCTGGTGTCCGCCCTATAAATAAATATCTTTCGCTTTAAAAAAAAAAAAAGACACCAAACCCGAAAGCCAAACATCAACTCTGTGATTTGGGAGTTTAATGAGCCTGTGTGAAGTCTCTGCCTGGGGAAGGAATGATGGTGTGGTGGGAGCAGATTGGGGGGTTCATTTTTCCAGGGCTGGCCCTGTTACCATAAAGATCCCAAAGGTTCTGGCTCCATGGGGATGGGAAAAGCTGGGATCTGGGGACACATTTCCTCTCCCTGCCAACCCTCCGGTTCCTGAGGCCTAGGCTGGGAGCCCGGAATGTCTCTGGCCAGGTGTCCACTAGGAATCCACACTGGGCCTGTTTCTCTGTCCCGGGCTTCCTTGTGGAATCCTGGCTCCCGCACTGCCCTGCAGGGAGTTGAAGCTAGACTTAATGCCTCTGTTTTCTTATCTGTAAGATGGAGATGGGAGGGTTGTGGTGAGGAGTGAGCTTTAAGCTTCAGAAATAGGAAGGTTTTTTTTGTTTTAATTGTATAAGGAGCAGCTAGATAATGTATAGTGGAGAATAGAGAACCTGACCTGGAGTCAGGAAGACCTGAGTTCGAATCCAGCCTCAGACACTTACTAGCTAGGTGACTGGGCAAGTCACCTAACTCTTTGCCTCAGTTTCCTCATCTGTAAAATGAGCTGGAGAAGGAAATGGCAAACCACTCCAAGAAAACCTTTGCCAAGAAAACCCCAAATGAGGTCACAAAGAGTGGGACAGGACTGAACAAGAATTAGTTTCCTTTCTCTCATTTTACTGATGAGGAAACTGAGGTTCAACATATTCAGCTGAATAAATTCAATAAACATTAAGTACCTATTATGTGCCAGGCACTATGCTAGGTGCTGCCCTCAAGGAACTTACAATTTAATGAACAGTCACTTGTCCAAGGTCACAGATACTAATATAACTGGCAGAGGATGTTATTTTTTGGTCCAAAAATCTTCAGGGTCTCTCTGTGGTGTCTATGACAGAGGATGTTACTTTTGTATCCAAAATCCTTCGGGATCTACTCAACAGCATAACTCCCAGACCTGCCATTTATGGTTGGTTCTGGCTTTCAGCTTAGGGCATAGGCTAGTGGGTTTAAATCTCAGCTCTGCCTCTTACTACCTAGACTTCTGTGACTAGGTTACCTCCCTCCTCTGGAGCTGAGAGTTTGACAGATATTAAGACCCCTCTCATAGACTCTAACTGAGGGTCTTGGGAAACCAAGTCCACCTGAGCACTTGGTCTTCAAGCCCAAACAAGAGGGCCAGGGAAGGAAGGGGACAAAAAGATAGCCAACCCTAGCCATGTGTCTTCCTCCAGGCTCCGTCTGGGCTGGTGTCACTTGGGGGCAACGTCCTGGGCCCCGTGCCCTGGGACCTGGGGCCGGGTCGGTGACAGGAGGACACCGGTCACTGTTTTGCTCTTCTCCCGAGGTTAAAAATAGCCAGAACTTCAAACACCAACTCCCAAGGAAAACAAACACTCCCGCACCTTCGTCTGTCATCCCCGTGGACGGCTGGTGGTGGTGGGATAAAATTAGGGTAGCTTTGATAAACAGACAGCATGTCCTCAGCTCGCCCTCCCCTCCACCCCTCTTGTTGGGGTGCCTGCTGTTTGCCCAGGGCTGTGGTGGGGATGGTTCTGGTCAGAAGCCAGACTGCCCATTCAGACCTCCCTGGTTCAGGACTCCCAAGGCAGAGAGAGATGGGAAAGCCAGCCCAGAGCTGGGGTTTTCTAGCTGGGAATTTGGAGGTTTCGTGTCTTGTGCCATTCCTGCATCCCCTTTACCTCATGTCCTTTGAATGCCATCTTACCCTGCCTGTTCTGGATTGGGGGGCGGGGTTGTGCTGAGGAGCAGTGTGTGTGTACTGTGGGAGCAGGACAAGACACATATAACTTCTATCTACCTCCTGTATGTCTTCCAGCTAACCTAAACCACAGCCCTGCCATAGATGCATGATCTAATTAACCCTCCCATTCAGGGCATGCTTTTTCTCCTTTGAGACCTTGAGGCCCCAGAGAGGAGACTTAGGAAAGGTCATGCAGCCATCCAAGCGGCAGAACACAGAACCAAACCCATAACTGTCAGATCAGAAAAGGACTTTTCTTTCAGTCTTTGCATCCTCCAGGTCAAAAAGCCCAGACATTTTACTTGCCTTCTCGTAGCAGATCCACACTGCTTTCTGAAATTCACAGCTTAGCCAGTCTTTAGCCAACAGTGTGCCTATCTTTCCCTAGCCCTTCCAGCAATGACTTCTTCTTCTCTTTTCATCCTAGATGTCAATTTATTTTAATTTGCATTTCTCTTATTAGTGATAACGAGTTTGCAATTCTTCTTTTAAGAACTGTTAGGGAAGGTTCTTGTTCTTATACATTTGTGGTTGTATTTGTTTGTACCAGGCCAGTGATTTCATTGGTGTAGGGCATTCTAGGTGAAAAACTTCTCCTTCAATGCAGAACCCAGGACAAATCCAGCAATTATTCCACTAGACTGTTTGTGACACCTCCCCCACAAACTGTTTATCAGTCAGCAAACATTTATTAAGCTCCTATGTGCCTTGAGCGGTCCCTGTTCCATCCTAAGGGCCTGACAGTGCTTTCTCTTTGTTTAGGTAATCATGGGTGGAGGCCGGAAATACATGTTTCCTAAGAACACAACTGATGTGGAGTATGGGGATGATGAGAAGGCAAGAGGGACAAGGCTGGACGGGCAGTTCCTCGTCAATGTCTGGAAGGAAAAAAAGCCTCGGAACAAGGTACCAAAGCCAGTGGATGAATAATGCATTTATTCCCAGATTCTGCTCCAGAATCCAGAGAGTTGGATAATGGGGACTGAGTCAGCAGTGACTCTGCACCAGGTAGGCAGGGACTGAAAAGAAAACTTAAGTGTTAAAGCCCTATTCTTCCCTAGAAAGGTTGCCAAAAAGAGGGAAAGTGATGTGATGAGAGGGGGATTTGTATTAATTTAACAATGAAGTGCAACTGTTGCCCAGGGGCCCCAGGCTTGAGAGCCCCATTTCTTATAATAAAATGCCTTGTAGATGATGCTACCCCAATACCATATCTATACTTACATTAGACCCAAGCTGGATAAAGGGAAACAGATCTTAGAGCAAGAAGGGACATTAGAACATAGAATGTCATCCCTCGAGACCTTAGAATACAACATCAGGTTAGGAAGATATTTAGAACATGTCAGCTGGAAGTGTATTTAGAATATAGGATGAGCAAAAAAGGGACCTCAAGTATCTAGCCCAACCCCATCATTTTCCAGAGAGTGGTTTGGCCCAGAGTGGAGCAGCTGCTTAGTAGCAGAGCTGGGATTCCAACCCCCCTCTGCCCCTCCAACCCAGGGGTCCTCCTGCCCTACCATGTTGCTTTCCAATGGTCACAAATTCCATATTCCACTCCTTGGGAAAGGGCTCCTTGCTGAGGTTCACCTTAGTGACTAGCAGACCTTAGGCTCTGGAGGGAAAAGTGACCTGAGGAAATCTTGGGTGAGGGATTACCCTTTTCCAGATCTATAAAATGATGGGGTTAGACTAGATGACGCTTAAGGTCCCTTCTTAACTCTTGAGCCTATGATTCCTAGGATCTGATTGGAGATACTCAAGTCCCTTCCAGGTCTGATGCTCTATTATCCTATGAAACTTTTCCACTGGATCCTTCCAGCAAGATATCCTTAGGTGGCCACCCAAAGAGTCCCACCATGTGAGCCATGGAAGTTAGCTCGCCCTTTAAATCTGGTGCTCCCCAGGCATCTGGGTGGGCACGAGGGGAGCCAGGAAGGTGGGGGAAGGCCAAGAGACAGGGTCTGAAAATGACTGTGGTCAAAGCTGCTGAAGACAGTGGTAAGCGGTTGTGGTGGGGTCAGTTTTGATGTGGCTGAAAGGTCCTTCTAGGATTATATTTCTAATTGTTCCTGGCATGACCCCCTTCTTCTCCTTCCCCACTAGTTTGGGGAGGGGAGAAGGCCACTGATGGGAACTCAGCCATCTGGAGTGGGGGAAGGGCTTCACATGCCTGGAAATAATTCTCATTATCAGATAACGAGGTTCCTAGGCCATGGGAGAGGCAGGATGATTACTGACACTAGGATGCGAATGGTAAAACAATTCTGCGCCTATTTGCTTGTGTTTTGCCTATGCTGTGTTTGCTACCTAAAATTAGCATGTCTCCCCTACTTCCTTCTTCCCCTAGTTCCATAAGTAGTGCTCATATTTTCTGAATGGTATGAAAAAGAGTAACCTGAATTGGCAGTTAGGGAATCATGTTTGTCTAGTCCTAGCACGTACTAGCTGTGGGACTTTGGGCCTCATTTTTCTCATTTGTAAAATTAAGGAGGGGATAGCAATGAAGGCTCCTCCCAGGTCCAACTTACGTCTGACATGCTGTGTTCTAAAAGCCCTCTAGCTCTGACATTGTGTTCTAAGGTTCCTCCCAATTCCAACATTCTTGTCTTCTAAGAGCCTTCCAGCGTCTAGCTAGCTAGCTCATTATTCTGTGAATTATAAGACATAAGTCACTGTACCTTCAGATAAGCCCTCAGACAAAGCTAGTCGAGTTCTGATCAGATGCTCTGGGCCATGGCTTGGCTTCGGGACATCCTGTGGGCCTGGCCGATTTCTCTACTGACTCTGGGCTGTCTTCTAGCTCTTAGACTGCCTCTGACCATCAGTGTTTTTTCTCCTAGAATGCCCACTATGTCTGGAACCGCATGCAGCTGCTAGAATTGGATTTGGACCGTGTGGACTTCCTCCTAGGTGAGTAAGAGAGAATGGGCCAGTGAACAGGATTAGGCTTGGGAGTAAGGTCTCCTATTTGTAAGCAGAGACAGCCCAGCCCATTACTGAAGTCTTGAGGTATCTCTCTTGTTTCAGTCATTTTCAACTCTTTTTTTGATGTCTTCTTGACAAAGGTACTGCCATTTCCTCCTCCTGCTCATTTTACATGTGAGGAAACTGAGGCAAACAGGGTTAAATGACTTGTCCAGGTTCACACAACTAGTGTCTGAGGCTGGATTTGAACTCTGGTCTTTCTGCCTCCAGCCCTGGTACACTGTGTCACTAGCTGCTCCACCTCCCTGGTTCTTAGGAGCATAAGATTCAGAGCTAGATGGCACCTTGAGGAAATATCATTCAACCGCCTCACTTTACAGATGAGAGACTACTCAGAACTGTAAGGAACCTTAGACAAAGAATGTGGAGCTGGAGGAGGGGGGGCACACAGAACCTAGAATGTTGGAACTGGAAGGAACCTTAGAACTCAGAAAATGAAAGCTAGGACCTTAGAACACAATGTTGACAGGTGCAAGGTATCTTAGGACATAGATTAACCCTGAAAGGGCTAAATTCATTAGGGAGTATTGAGAGGAAGGTCTAGGTCAAGCAAGGGTTGATTACCTCTGAGTTCCCTGTGTATATGTTATGACTTTGATTCCTGAGGAGGCTACTAAAGGGTAGGAAAGGGAAGTGATTTTTTGATAAGTTCACACAGTGGAAGGCAGAGGGTGCCAGGGGAGGAGTAGGGAGGGGAGCTCCCCCTGGGGACAATCCATTATAGCCACCAACAACTTTGAGTCCTGGGCCAGGTGCACAGAGGAAAATCAGATTGGGCTCTTCTCCCATATAAGGCCCAGTCAGGGAACTTGGACCACCCCTTGAAGATGCAAATACAGGGAGGGGAAGGGCAAGAGAACAAGTCAGCTTGTTGACTACAAGGGAGCCTGGGTCAGGGGCTGTGGGAGGTTCAGGGTACATCCTACCATGTGGCAGAGAAAGAACATTAATTAGACTTGGAAGACCCGAGTTCTAATTCTGGCTATGTTTCCTGCATGTGCAAATCTCCCTGGGCTTCCCAGGCCTCTTCTTGTAAAAGGAAGGGTGTGGCCTCTCAAATCCCCCTCCAGCTCTTAAATTCCATGATCCATCCTCCCCAGTTCCAACAGCACAGTTCTTTGTGAATCATACCTCTTGGGAACTGAGCAAGTCCCAGCAAGGTCACTAACAAAGCTTCCTTTGGCAAGGAAAGTGATGGTGGTGGTGGTGGTGGTGATGATGGTGTCCTTTATACTTTGCAAAGTGCTTTCCTTAAAATACCTTGGTGTGAGGTCAGAGTATCACTAAACCCATTTTACAGATGAGGTGGCTGAGGTTGGCAATGTAAAATGACTTGTCCAAAGATTCTTTGTCAATCGGTTTCTGGGTCTTAGTTTCTTCCTTTGCAAAACGGGGCATTGGACTGAGACGCATTGAATTGTGTATCTGATAGCGGGGCCATGTTCGCACGTTCTTATCCAGCCTGGGCTCATCGTGTACTGTCAGCACCAGGGGACAGAGGGCTGATTATTCCTCTCCTACTGTGTCCCCAGTGCCTCAATTCCCGAGCCCTGAGCTAGTCTCACCAAGGTCTCTCTACGCATGATAGGCTGTCTTCAAGGAGTTGAAGAGTAGACCTCCCAGGGGAGAGCTGGGGACTCTGCCAGCAGGTAGATGCAGGCACTATATCAGGGGAAAAAAACTTTCCAGCACTGACAGCTTTGGAAATGGGTTGCCTCTTTAGGGTAGTGAGTTCCCCTTCACTAGAGGAATTCAAGCAGAGGCTGAATAACCATTTATCTTTTTATTTTATTTTATTTACTTTTAATTTTTTTTTCTCCCTTCCAGCCCCCAGTGTAAAAGAAAACAACCCTTGCAACAAATATATGTACTCAAGCAACAACTCCCCCCTTGCCTGTGTGTCTTATTCTGCACTGTGGCCATCCCTTTGTCAGGGACTGGGCAGCAGAGTTAGGGTCATCGGCTGGTAGAAGTGTGCTAGATGATCTTTGAAGCCCTTTCCAGCTGTGAGATTTGTCGAGTCTAACACGCAGTCCCGGGAAGCATGGGCTGCACTGAAGGGTGCGCCCTCAGTGAGATTAGAAGCTTTGGCATGGCAACAGCCTGTGAAGGAAGAGAGACACAATGTCTTCTACCACAGATTATTCTTTTTTTTTTCTGTATACTACTGTTCTTTTTTATATTTTTTTTATTTTTTTAATTAAAAAAATTTTTTTAAATTATTTTTTTTCCATATGCTTTTGAGTTGAAAATTTTTTCTCCCTTCCCCCCCCCCAAGACAGCGCACAATCTGACATAGGCTTTACATTTACATACCCATTAAACATATTTTCACATTAGTGAAGTTGTAAGTAAAAATTAAAACCAATAGGAGGAACCATCAGAAAGGTGAAACAAAACTCAACTGAAGGTAAAAATAAGTGAGAGCGATTTGACTTCCAAGTTCTTTCTTTGGATGTGGACAGCATTTTCCATCCCGAGGCCTCTGGAGATGTCTTAGATCCTCGTAATGCTGAGAAGGGTTCAGTTTAACAATCTTAGTCATTGCATAACGTGGCTGCTATTGTATACAAAGTCCTCTTGGTTCTGCTCACTTCACTGAGCATCAGACCATATAAGTCTTCCCTGGTTTTTCTGAAGCCAGCCTGTTCATCATTTCTTATAGAACAATAGTATTCCATTACATTCATATACCACAACTTGCTCAGCCATTCCCCGATGGATGGGCATCCTCTCAATTTCCAATTCTTTGCCACCACAAAAAGAGCTGCTATGAATATTTTTGTACATGTGGGTCCTTTTCCCATTTGTTTGATCTCTTTCGGATATAGCCCTAGAAGTACCACAGATTATTCTGCATGTACACACTATGCCTCCTAGCCTTTGCTGCTGAATTGTACTGTGAAATAGACCTAGAGGTCAAGGACCTTGGTTTTTTTGTCCTTTTTTCCTCAGTGCCATGTAGCCAGTAGGGGTTTAATAAATGCTTGGTGGATTAGATGACCATTAATCATTGTGCTATTCAGACCATACTTAATTGCACCCAGGCTGTGGTCTATATTCTGCATTCTATACCCTAGGCATACAGAAACCAGTGCCCATCAACATTTTTAGGCAAGTTGGGAAAATGCAACACATTCCCTGCTCTCAAGGAGTTGCTTACATTCAGCTTGGAACTGGGGGATAGATGGTATCGTTTTTATTTTTTATCTATTTGGTTTTTTTAGGCAATTTGGGTTAAGTGACTTGCCCAGGGTCACACAGCTAGTAAGGGTCAAGTGTTTGATCCGAGGCTGGATTTGAACTCAGGTCCTCCTGACTTCAGGGCTGGTGCTCTATCCACTACACCACCTAGCTGCCCCTAGATGGTGTCATTTTTTAGTTGTGTCTAACTCTTCGTGACCCCATTTGGAGTTTTCTTGGCAAAGATTTTGGAGTGGTTTGCCATTTCCTTCTCTAGCTCATTTAATGAGGAAACTGAGGCAAACAGGGTTAAGTGATTTGCCCTCGGTCACACAGCTAGTAAGTGTCTAAGTCCAGATTTAAACTAATGAAGATCTTTATAGATCTATCAGGTGCCTGGTGTGCCACCTAGCTGCCTGGGTATCAGGTAGGAGGAATGACCCGTACAAATGTATGGTAGGATGAAAGGACAGGATGAGACTAAAACAGTCTTATTTGTCTCCATCACAAAGTTTGAGAAACCAAGGTAGATCGGAGCCACACAGCGAAGAGCCTTGAATGCCAGGCTAAGGAAGTGGTATCTTATCCCAAAGACAACAAGGCACAGGAGCAGGAGGGTGGCATGGCTGGGGTTCTCTGCCTTGGGAATATGAATTTGGCCATTGGATGGAGAATGGATTTGGGTAAAGGGTGAGACTGGAGGCAGATCAATTAGAAGGCCAATGCAATGGTCCGGGTGAGAGGTGACAAGGGCCTGAATTAGAAGGATGGGCCGTGAGAATGGAAGGAAGAGAAAGGAATTGATTGTGAAAGACATGGAGGTAGACGGGCAGTAAAGTACCCCATACTAATGTGATGTGGCATCAAACACCTTCATCTGTCATTCACTCACTCGTTTATACTCACTCCAGCATTGATTGTCTGCGTGTTATTCACTGCATTCTAAGTGTTCTATTAGCCGGGACATCCGAAGGAGAAGGGAAGTCTGGTGCCACCGGCCCGTGGTGTCCAGTTATTCCTAGCCTTCTTTGGCTTGGAACAGGCCTTTCCACCTGTTTCCTCCCTCCCTTTCCTTATTCTCCCAGAGCTAACCATTCTGTCACCCTCTTTAGGGCTCTTTGAGCCAATGGATATGACGTATGAACTCAACAGAAACAATCAGACAGACCCATCCCTGACCGAGATGGTGGAGGTGGCCATCAGGATCCTGAGAAGGAACCCCAAGGGCTTTTTCCTGCTGGTAGAAGGTAGGAGCCTGATGGAGCCCTGCCATCCCTGGGCTTGAATAATACTACACGTTCAATCTTTACTTGTTGAGCAATTATTAGGCACCTACAATGTGCTAGTTTCTTAGAGAAGTTCAATGGGCTGCTAGTGGACTGGGCAGATCAGGGAGAGGCTGGCTTTTAAGGCAGATTTTAAAGCACAGGTAGAAGGAAATTCAACAGCTGAAGCAAGGGAGGGAGGCAATTCCTGAAATAGCAAACAGTAGAGAGGCAGAAGAATCAAGGTGTGTGTACTTGGGTGACAGAGTTGTCCACTTTTTAAAAAATCTCACTCTGTGTTCTAAGGTCCCTCCCAGCTCTGACTCTAAAAACCCCTGGGGATGGCCCCATGAGACTCCCATAGAATCAAGAGTCTCCCTACTGTTTGGAAACCAATTGGAAGCCACCTCAATCTCAATAGGATTAGATTTGGAAAGCCCCCTCCCCAAGTGCTACTCTCCCTTGACCAAGGAAATGGCTACCAAGGTCTATAGCTTGGATTGAATGACTGGTGATGGGTCTCCCTGGGCTGGGGGTTTGTAAGGGACATGTTAGAGAATGCCACCCCAACAGACTATGTCCAATTGGCACAGTAAGGGAGGCTGCCTTATTTGGGATACTTAAGGTGTACTTAACACAAGGATGACTGGTCACGTCCCTCCCATGCCTGGGCCCTGTCAGCCCTACCACACAAGAAAGGCGGGCCGCTTGGGTTACTGGCTCTTTACCCAAACCAAAGGGTTAGTGCTAAGCTCAGCGGTTTCAGCTCTGGCCACAGAATCCTCCCGCCTCTGTGGAACCTACGGTGGAGCGAGGGGTCTCCCAAGGGAGTGTGGCCCCCTTTGTAGTGGGATCCAGGAATGTGGGGCCAACATGGCCTTGCTTGGAGCTGAAGACCACAACAAAGGGAGCCAGGCCCTCTCAGCTCAACCGCTGCTGGACCAACTCCTTGGGCTGGCCAGGCCGCCTGGAGCCTGAGGCTGGCAGCAGCAGGAGGAGGCAGAAGGGAGCCCTGAGGGACAGCAACAGTGTGGAGAGTTTGCTCTGGGCCCTGCACTGAGCCGGGGGATGGAAGAATAAAATCTGAGACAAGCCCTCTCATGGATGTCAGCTCATCTTGGAAGAATGGTTTCCTTTTCCCGAGCAAATGGTTTCCAGGAATCCTAAATTATTATAGCTAGGAGGGCCATTAGAACACAGGATGTCAGAGCTGGGAGGACCTTTAGAACAGAGAATGTGAGAGCTGGGAGAGCCCTTAGAACACATGGTGTCAGAGCTGGGAAGGGTCTTAGAACACAATGTCAGAGCTGTGAAAATCCTTTCCAACACTAGATACCTGTGTATATGTGATCATCGGCGAGGTCCTTATGGGTCTCTTCCCTTTGATACCCCAGGGGGCAGGATCGACCATGGCCACCACGAGGGAAAAGCAAAACAAGCTTTGCATGAGGCGGTGGAGATGGACCGAGCCATCGGGCAGGCCGGCACCCTGACCTCGCTGGAGGACACCCTCACTGTGGTCACAGCTGATCACTCCCACGTCTTCACCTTTGGTGGCTACACTCCCCGGGGGAACTCCATCTTTGGTAGGTTGGGCTGGGCTGGGGTGGAGGGCAGAGGCCACAGGGACTCAGGCACAGGAGAAAAGGGAATGGGACCTGACCTTGCTCTCATCCGAGTGGCTGACCCAGTCTTGCCCCTCTTTAATTCGAGGTAACATGGCAATATAAGGGAAAAGCACTGAATTTGGAATCAGGAGCCTGGCTTCATGTTGAAGTTCAGCTGCTTCCTCCCTGTAAGACCTTTGGGGGACTGGGGGGGTGGGGCACGCTCTTCTCCTCTCTGGATCTCAGTTTCCTGAGAGGGCTGGACAATCTTCTAAGGCCTCTTCCAGCTACACACCCTAGGATCCTAATTCAATCCAATAGCCTACTAAACACCCCCCATGCACAGTCCTAGGCTTTGTGCTAAGCTCCTACAGACAGGCGAGGTAGGAATGACCCAAACCCTGCTCTCCATCCTCTTGTTCTGCAGCCTGCAAGTCAGCAAAGGGGCAACTGGCTGGACAGGCCTCTAGTGAAATGGGGCAAGGGGCTATAGTAGAAAGGGCACTGAATTGGGTGTCAGGCCCAGGGCTCAGCCCCAGCTCCGCTTTAGCCTAGTTACGTGTGACCTTAACAAACCACTTCCCTGTGTGAACCTCAGTTTTCTCCTAAGATGAGGGGATTGGACTACTGGATGTCTAAGGGCCCACCCAGCTTGGAATCTTATTGGATTCAGGGGTCAGGAGGGATACACAACATATAGAGGTGATTTAAGGAGAGATGTAACTCTTGGTTTCTAGACAGATATCAAACAGGAAGGAGGGGACAGGTGGATGAGTATTCACTCATCTTTTGAGCTATTTATTAATTATTAACTATTATTATTTATTTACCATCAATTGATCATTTATTAAACATTCTTTATGTGCACCCTGTTAAGCACTGTGGATACAAATACAGGCAAACAAAGACTGTCCCTGCTTTCAAGAAGCTTACATTCTAAGAGGGGGAGACAACATTTCAGGGAGGGGGGCAGCCAGGGAGGAGTGTCACTTGACTGCACAGGATAAGGTGAAGAAAACTCACCTTGTCTTGGGTGAGGTAAGTGGAGGCTGGGGAAGGGAGCTGGAGACATGGAAAAGTGGAGGGAGAAGAGGAACTAGCCTGGGGGCATTAGGATGATCTGGAGAAAGGGCGGAGAAGTTGAAGGGACTGTTGGGAGGAATTGGGCCTGGGAATTCTGGCTCTCTGATTCTGAATTCTCCCTACTGCAGGGCTTGCTCCCATGTTGAGTGACACAGATAAAAAGCCCTTCACCTCTATCCTGTATGGCAATGGACCTGGCTACAAGGTGGTAGCTGGCGAGAGGGAGAATGTTTCCACTGTGGACTATGGTAAGACCCATAGACTGGGAAGGGATTCCCTTGATGGGTTCAGAAGATGCACTCTGGTGGATGAGAGGTGGGATGGAATGTGAGATGCATTGGGAGAGAAGGGGCTCAGGGTAAAGATAGGGGGTTTCCACACAATATGTGAGCATAGCTATGCTTTCCAGATGTTGGTGTGAAGGGAAGGAGCTTTGTCCCTGGCCTCAAAGATTAGGGAAATTCCAAATTCCAAATCTCCACACCTCACTGTCCAATTTTGTCTTCTCTCAGCTCATGACAATTACCAGGCCCAGTCAGCGGTACCCCTGCGCCATGAAACCCACGGAGGTGAAGATGTAGCTGTGTTTGCCAAGGGCCCTATGGCTCATCTCCTGCATGGCGTCCATGAACAAAACTACGTTCCACACGTCATGGCCTACGCATCCTGCATCGGGGCCAACAAGGACCATTGCCAGCTATCATCAGCAGCCAGGCTGGGCTCACAACCAGCACTGTTCCCAGGCCTTCTGACCGTTTTCCTCCTGCTCAGCCTCTTCTTCTAAGGCCAGCTGTATCCAAGCCCAGGACAGCCGGCTTACCACCCATAGCTGGGGCCCCTTTCTGACACTGCCCTTGATGCTCACTGGGCCTGAAGACTCAACCCCCATCATCAACCTTGCTTCCGGAGCGCCTCAGGGCAAATGTCCCATGTCAACATGGGGCAGAGTGATCAGGTGGCAGTGGTTGAAGGCCCCACTGCTGCCCATGGCTACAGGCTGCCATGCTCCAACCCCTAGAAGGAACTTAGGGGACGCCACAATACCGAAGTCTGAGGCCCAACTCGTTGCCCTCTGGGGCATGAACTTTAAAGCAACAGAATCCCCAACAAGGGGGAACAGGGAGCAGTGCAGGCCTGTTCCATCAATCAGCTGGGTCTTTCCCTACAACTACTCTGGAGAAAAAATGAACAGGACAAGCACCCTGACTGACACATGGGTCCCCTCACTCCCGTGGTCCCCTAGGGAAAACTCAGACCTGGGGAAATGCCCAGAGCCTCTTATTTTGAAAACAGATCTTCTTTTACCCTCGAGGATGCTGATGGTTTCTTCCTCACCACATGGTGTGAAACAGATTCCTCACCCTTGCCCTGGGGAGTCACCTTGTCCCTTCCTCTGGCCCCACATTTTTAGCCCATGAGCCTCACCAGGAGGGCAAGTGGTACCTGCAGAGGGCCTAGCTTGTCTTCCTTGGCAGTACCAGGACATGCCAGTCCCCTGGGCTTAGGCTAGGTGTAGGGGACGGACGTGGTTCCAAAGGAGGAGCAGTCTCTTCTGTAGGTCTGCAGCCTGGATCTTCACCCTCTAGAGAGGACAAGGCCCAGCTCCCTCCAGCCTTCATTGTCAGTCCCGCTGGGGCAGTGAGCTAGGAGGGTAGAAGGAGAGGTGAGGGCCCAGCAGTGACTTGGGTCAGACAGACTACCCCTTCTCCCTCTCTTTCCCTCTCCCTCCACTCTAGTCCCCTAATGAAGAGCCGGCAGACTTGGTATGACTGGAGTGGAAAGAGAGGGACAGATGAGCCCTGGGAGGGAGGGGAGGAGCAGGGATAGGGCTGGGCTTCTGGGATGGCCATCTCTCTTCTTCCTTGCTGATGTTATTGCCATTTTTAATCTCCCACAAAATCCTGTTAATAAAAAAATTTTTCCAAAATGTTCTGAGAGCAGAGCCCAGTCCTTGTGGGCAGCGAGGTGGACAGAAGAAACAGTCTGCTCTCCCAGGTCTGCCTTCCGCTGCTATGTTTTTCAGGAGAGGGAGGGGGTGGTTGTCATGACAATAGGCTCAGCCTGCCCCCCTAGGGAAGGGGAGTCCTGGGGCTGTGGGTTGCAACCCGTGGGTAGTGAGTCAGTTTCCCAAATCCTAGCTCCTAAATTCTTAGATCTGGAAATCTGAAATCACCTAAGCCAACAGAAACCGAGGCTCAGAGAGAAATGAATTAAACTAAATCACGCAGTAAATGACAATTAGGAGAAGCCTTCTGTTGGAAACCTGAGTTGGCGGTGCGGGTGGGGGTCAGCCACAGCTGACCCGGGTCTTTGAGACCCCAACCCTCCTCCGTGGGGCAATGAGATTTTAAAGTGAAAAAATGTGCCGGTTTGGGAAATGGGAGCCCTGGACAGCCAGTCAGTCCTCGGCAACTTTGGTGTGAATTTGGGCAAATCCCTTCCAGTGCCAGAGCCAGGTCCCTCAGATTCTAGGGGCAGCTGATGTAGAAGTGGGGGAGGGGGAAGCTAAGGTTCTGGTATCAGGTCCAGGGTTCAATCCCAACTCTGCTTCAACCTGCTTACGTGTGACATTGACAAATCACCTCATTGTCTGAACCTCAGTTTTCTCCTCTAAAATGAGGAGATCGGACTACCAGGTGTTATGGGCCCACCCAGCTTGGAACCTTTTTGGATTCAGGGGGCAGGAGGGATACACAACCTACAGAGATGGTTTAAGGATAGACATAACTCTTGGTTTCTAGACAGAGATCAGGTAAGAGCTGTAAGAGGTGATAACAGCTGTCCCTGGAGCCCTCCCAGCCCTTCCCTCTTCTTACCTGTCTTTTTCCTGATCCAGATTGAGAAGATAATGAGTAAATAAGCATTCTTCCTCTGGAACAGTATTGACCTGGGAGTTGACCCTGGGTTCAAATCCCAACAAATTACTAGGTGGCGTGACCCTAGGCATAGCATCATAGATTTAGAGCTGGTGGGACACTTGGAGGTCATTAGGTCCAAACCCCTTATTTTACAAAGAAGGAAACTGAGTCCCAGAGAGGTCATAGAATCATAGTTCTAGAGCTGGAAGGGATCTTGCAGGTTGTCTGGTAAAATTCCCTCATCTTACAGATGAGGAAATGGCATAGAAGTGAATTGATATGGTTCTATGTGGCAGGGCTGGCCTTTGAACCCAGGTCCTGTGACCCCAAATTCCATGCACATGTTCAATTGTAACATGCTGCCTGTCTCCTGAACTTCATTTTCTTCATCTGTCAAATGGGAACAATACTTGTAATCCCTCACAGGGTTATTGTGGGGTAAACACTAAAGGCATGTGAATTAGTCTTACCACTTATCATAATTATAGCTAGCATTTATATACACAAAGTACTTCACAAATTCATATTTTTGTCCCCACAACAATGTCATGTGGTCCTATTACTCCCATTCTACAGATGAGGGAAATGAGGCTCATGGAAGCCCACTTTGCCCATAGTCACAGAGGTCCGGGTGTCCGGGCCAGAGCTCTATCTCTTGGGCCACTCAGTTGCCTCTGATATGATCAAATGTATCTGAAAAGTCAAGAAGAAAGACTGGAAGAATGGGAGGAGGGCTCAGGGAAGGCTTCCTGGAGAAAGGGGCACAGATTGGAAGGGATAATGGGCCTGCTGTTGGGCAGGGAGAAGGCTCGCTCCTGGGCAGCATACCAAGGCCCCGGGACTGCGTGATGACTCGGAGTCCCTCAGCCCAGCTGGCTGCATTTGGTGACCAGATGGAACTTGTGTCTTTCTGGGCCATGTTTACTCCACAATCTCTAGGGGAAGAAAAGGAAAAATTGTTGCCATGGCTACCTCAGGAAAAGCAGAGGGAGTCTTTCCTGAGGGATGAAGATGTCCTCTGCTGCCCAGGAAGGGGGTGCACATCTAGAAGATCATGGAGAGGAACACCAGCCCTAAAACTGAGCTTCAGCAGCACTTAAGAGCTTAGAACAGAGAATGTATGAATTAGAAGGACCTTAGAACACAGGATGCCAGAGCTGGGAGGGGCCTTAGAACACAGGATGTCAGAGCTGGGAGGGGCCTTAGAACACAGGATGTCAGAGCTGAAAGGGCCCTTAGAACACAGAATGTCAGAGAGGAGCCTTAGAACCCAGCATGTCAGAACAGAGATGGGCACAGAACATGAACAGAACACAGAACAGAACATAGAATGTCAGAGCTGAGAAGGAAGTCATCTAGTCCAAGCCCCTGATTTTATTGATGAATAAAATGAAGCCAAGAAAGAGAGGGGAAGTGACCTGCCTCAGGTCTCATTAGAACTGTCACTAGAACCCAGGTCTCAGCTTCCAGTTTCAGGATCTTGCCAACACACCAATGCTGTCCTTACTTCTCCCAAATGTCTTTAGCTCTCCTCTCTCTTTCCCTCCCTCCCTCTCTCCCCCCCTCTCTCTCTCCCCCTCTGCCTTACTATACCCCAGCTTTCTGTTACTGCATCCTCCCTCCCTATGTCCAGATGTCCAAGGAGGATCACAAGCCTAGTAATGGCTGCTACCAATTCTATTGCACCCCCTAAGGTTTACAATGTTTACCTCAGTGTGGGCCTGCTCATTTTGCAGAGGAGGAAACAGTCTCTGAGCAGGGGAATGATTGGGCACAAGGATGTGTAGCTGGGAAGTGTCAGACCCTAGACTCAAGCCCAGGTTGCACACCTGTCATGGGTAGCACCCCCAGCCCCACCTTGGTCCTCCGCCCCATTCCAAGGATCAGGCTTCTGACAGGAGGCTAATCCTCGCTAGTTGCTTCCCCCCCCCAAACATCCCCTTGACTTGTAGCCAGGCCTGTATCATGTTACCTGAGTCTCAGTCTCCTGAGGTTCCCTAGGACTCTCTCCAGAGGAGAGAGAAGGCAGAGGCCACCCGAGTGCCTGGGATTTGGCAGAGCCCCGTGGGGCCGGTGGCCACTCCCGGTGCTTGGCGAGGCCCAACCCGGCCTGTGGTCTGGCCCAGCCAGCTCAGGAGCTGCCCAAAGGGAACCACTTTCTGTCTTTGTGGGGAAGCTGACTTGGAATCTCTAGAACAAACAAGCAAGCCACAAGTGCCTGTGGAGGGGGTGGGGGGAGTGGACTAGAAGCAAGGGGAGGGCTTGCATCATTGCTCTGGCTGCCTGGGGTTTTGGCAGCTTCACAGGCTCAAAGCCCCCTACCAAGCTCACTCCAGCTTACTCCAGACTATAAATGACTACGGTCCACTACACAGGCTAACCCCTTCACTTTTCAGGTTAGGCAACCGAGGCCCAGAAAAGAGGAATGTCTTGCCTGAGGTCACGCAGCTAGCGAGTCACAAAGCCAGGACCTCTGAGAGCAGACTCAGGGCCACACCATGCCACAGCTGGCTTGACTCTCATCAGCAGACCTCTCTGCCTTCAGTGGCCGAAGGCCAGCTCCCCTGCATCTGCTGGGGAGTGGGGTGGGAAGGTATAGCAGGAGCTTAGCCTATTCTGAGAAGGAGCTGAAGGAGAGGGAAAGAAGAGAGCCCCAGGGCTCCAGAGGCAAAGAGGGGAAAGAGCTTTGCCAGTTGGGGGGAAGGGAGGAAACAGCTACTTCCCACATCTGGCTGCCAGACCTTGGCAAGAAGGGGGAAGGGCTCAGACAGGGATGAGACTAGCCTGTAGGTGACCTGGGAGGTGTTTGCCCTTGTGCTAGTCACTTTCCCCCAATTTCTTCATCTGCAAGAGTTTCAATTAGTAGAGCATTGAGGTCCCTTCCAGCTCCGCCATTTGGGAATTCTGGGACCACACTCAGCCTGGCAAGGGAATCCAAGGGAGGTATGTGTGCCTGAGGGAGTGGGGTGGGGGGTGGAGGATTCCTTTCTCCAGTCAGTGTTTAAGGCATCGGCCCGAGTTAGGAAGGGGGGCCCCCTTCCCTCCAGCCAGAGAGCTGCTGGGATGGCTCAGGGAGGTCTAGGACCACCCCTGGGAACCCCGCAGGGAACGGCCGGGCTGGACAGCACCATCTTGCTGATTCAGAATGACCAGGGGAGGCCAGCCTAACTTCACAAAGCCCTCAATTAGAGAACAACGGGAAGAAACATGGTGTTATTCCTTCCCAGGACACAGCCCATCATAAGCTAAGATAGACATGGTTACTAATAGGAAAAAAATAGCCAGTCCCAATAAGCCCACATAACATAATAACATATCAGCAACAGAAAGGGTCTTTTAACATTCAAGAGTTGTTTGCTGGCCCAGAAACCAAAAGCACATTACAGGAATGCACTCCCCCCACCATCTCCATGCTCCCTCTGTCTCCGCCTGCTGAAATCCATCCTGTCTTCCCAGGCCCGGCTCGAGGAAGCCTTCCCCAATCTGCCCAACTAAAAATGGTTGGTCCTCCTTCACCTTTCCTTATAAAATGCTTTTGTGCATTTACTCATGGTGGGGAGACTCTGGAATTAGAAGACCTGGATTTGAATTCTACTTCAGCTGTATGACCTTGGGTGAGTCACTGTGCCTTTGTCAGTCTCGGTTTGCTCATCTGTAAAACATAGGTATATTTGCTTGCCTCAAAGAACATGCTGGGATATGAAAGGCAGTATGGTGTGGTGGATAGCGAGCCATCCTTTTGGTCAGAAAGACCTGGGTTCAGATTCTACCTCTGAGAAGTATGGCTTATATTCAATGACTCTGAGTCATTTAACTTCTCAGGTGATGTTGTAAGGTGTAGAGCAGAGACCAGCCATGTTGACAGAGGGGCTTCCTTCCCCTAGGGTTCCCACCCATCTGGTCCAAGCAACAATAAAACAAACTTATTAAATGTACTGTATTAAATACTCCGTATTATTGAGTGAGTGTGCTAAGTGCGGGGAAACAAAGAAATGCAAACACAGTCCCTGCCCTCTGGGAGCTTCCGTTCTAATGGAGGCAACAACACGGGACCTACACTACAGGCACACAGTAGTACTAACAGGAAGTCATCTCAGGGGATGCCTGTGTAGCCTGTCTTCTCTCCTGCTAGAGTGTCAGCTCCGTGAGGACAGGCAGGTCATCGTTGTATTTCCCCCAGCACCTGGCAGAGCAGTCCCTGATTTTTAAAAAAAATTTATTTTCAGCACAGATCAGTTCTCAGTTCTGAACAAAGGGCCTAGTCAGGATCCCCACGCCTGCCCTCCCCTCCCGAATCCCAGACCTCATCACCACCAGACCCACAAACCGACCACGAGGATTGGTTGTAGGTAGGATGGTGGCAAGGGTATCTGCGTTGGAACGCCTGGGGTAGACCTGTCGGCTCTAAATCCTGTGATTCCCCAAAGCTGGGCAGCGTCGGCAGCGGCCACGCCTGCTTCCGGGTCTGAGATGGAGACTTTGAGCTAGTTCTCTCTCACCTCCGGCTTTTGTCCAGCACACCGGGGAATGTTTCCTTTTGGTCTTTGCCCCTCAGCACTTGCCTGGCGTGTAGTAGGCCTAGCTTAATAAATGCTTATTGATCAATAGTTAGGTAGATAGATAGACTGATTGAGAGATTGATTGCTCAGCCCCCAAGCTCTGCCCAACAGTCAGGCCAAGTCTCCTGCAACCTGTCCTCCATGCTGGCAGCTTAGTGACCCACTGGGCCTGCTCAAAAGGGCCTGGGTTCTAGTTCACTAACCCTGGGGACAATCTCTTTTGGTGCATGACAACCAGGTGGTACAATGGGGTAGAGCGCTGGGCCTGGAGTCAGGAAGACCTGAGTTCAAATCTGGCCTCACACACTAACTGTATGACCTTGGCAAGTCATTTCATCATTTCACCTCTGTTTGCCTCAGTTTCCCCAACTGTAAAATGGGGATAATAATAACACTGACTTTCCTAGGGTTGTTGTGAGGATCAAATGAGGTAATCCTTGTAAAGTGCTTAGCTTGTGCTATAAAAAACGCTTCTTCTCTAGCCTTCCCTTCAAATCCCACCTTAAACTCTCACTAGCTGTTGGATCAGTCGCAAGTCCTTTAATCTCTCTCAGTCTCAGTTTTCTCATCTGTCACATGAGACTAATAATAACACAGAGCTATTGTGATGGGTAAATCGAGACAATCCCATTATCGTGGTTTGCGATTGTCAATGTATTCTGTATGTGATAGGTTTCAAGGTAGGGTAAGGAAAAAGAGAAAAGGCTGCAGGGTCCATTGGGAAGACCTGGGTTCAAATCCAGCCTTTGACACTGGATGACAATGGGAAAAGTAGACTCTAGGGATAATACAGAAGGGACCTTGTTGCTGTTGTCCATCCCCTTTATTTTAGAGATGAGGGAACCGAGGGCTAGTGACTTGCCCAAGGTCACACAGGTAATCAACATCAGAAGTGGGACTTAAACCTGGGTCCTCTGTCCCTAGAACCAGAGCTCTTCCCACAGTCCCACACTGCCTTACGGTCTTATTGGGAGGCTCAAATAAGACAATGTGTAGTAAGTGCTTGGCCAACTCTGAAGCACTTGCTCGGGGACAGTGATTAATTTTTAGACAGGACGGGGGAGTTCTGTGGGGAGGTGGTTAGGCAGATAGACCACCACCCCTGGAGTTAGTAGGACCTGAATAGGACCTAAAAGAAAGAAAGAAAAGGAAGGAAGGAAGGAAGGAAGGAAGGAAGGAAGGAAGGAAGGAAGGAAGGAAGGAGAAAAAGAAAGAAGGAAAGAAAGAAAGAAAGAAAGAAAGAAAGAAAGAAAGAAAGAAAGAAAGAAAGAAAGGAAGGAAGGAAGGAAGGAAGGAAGGAAGGAAGGAAGGAAGGAAGGAAGAAAGAAAGAAAGAAAGGAAGGAAGGAAGGAAGGAAGGAAGGAAGGAAGGAAGGAAGGAAGGAAGGAAGGAAGGAAGGAAGGAAGGAAGGAAGGAAGGAAGGAAGGAAGGAAGGAAGGAAGAAAGAAAGAAGAAGAAAGAAAGAAAGAGAAAGAAAGAAAGAAAGAAAGAAAGAAAGAAAGAAACGAAGAAGGAAGGAAGGAAGGAAGGAAGGAAGGAAGGAAGGAAGGAAGGAAGGAAGAAAATCTGTGGGACCGGGAGTCAGGAGGGACTTGAGTTCAAATCCCATAGCCAACACTTATTAGCAGTATGACTGAAGGGAAGTCATTTCATCTCAGCTGCCCGAAGACCTCAGCATAAATTCCACTGGGGCACCTGGAGGCTTTAGCCAAGTTACTTCTCTCATGACTCAGTTTCCTCCTCTGTAAAATGAAGGGGTTAGACTTGATGGCCTCTAAGTTCCCATCTAGCTTTAAATCTATGAGTCCATCCACGATCCCAGAGCGGGAGAGTGAGCTTAAAAGAGACAAAGCATTTTGTAAACTTTCAAGTGGTTCTATCAATGAGAACTTTAAAAATGTGTATTAATAAGGCAGGATAATGGTGCCCTCTGCTGCTGGCGGCTAGGGCAGGCACTGGGGGGGACAGTGTGCAAGGGTGCAGCCCACCCTCAGCTCAGGGCTCAGGGCAGCCATGGCAGGAAATTCCATGAATCGGTAAGAGTGCGCTTCAGCCAAGCCTTCCTAAGGGGAGTGCCAACTCTGCCTCTGGGCACTGACAACCTCGCAGCCAGGCACAGCCAACTCCATACTTGGGCACTGACCATTCAGGCACTGGGGGGTGGGATTAGCACCTGCTTCTTGGAGAATGCCTACCCTTATGACTGTGCCTCCACATTCAGACTGGATGCTTCCTGAGGGCAAGCATTATGGCTCTGGAATCTTGGGTGTTACTGGGGAGTGGGGGGTTGGGGTGGGTGGGCAGGAGGAGGGGCCTCTCAAGACATGGGGCCTGGTCTCTTCTCTTAGACTCCAAACTCTTAGGGTACTGGGACGAAGAGCAGTAGCTGTGTCTCCCCCTTGCACTGGGAGATCCCTTTTTCCTCTGTCTCTCTATAGCGACCCTTAGCCAGGGCTCATTGGGAAGCCAATGTGGGAAGTCACTGGAGACCTGGAGTTGGGGGGTGGCGTGGCTCCATCCTGCACCGAGAGCTGCAGAGACGCCAGCCCGAGCCTGCTGCCGCACCCCAGGCTGGCGTCTCCATACCTCCCTCTGTCGGCTCCTCACAGCCCTGGCGCCTGCTTGGAACAGGGGAGAAGTGTCAAGGCAGCAGGAGCCTGGGGTTAGGCAGAGAGCAGCCATCTCCCATCAGTCAGAGAGCCAGCCAGGCCTGAAGCACAGGAACTTGGGGAGCTCTGCTTCTTAGCCCTGAGAGAACAGAAGGCGGAAAAAATCCCATTATCTCCCTTCTGAGCCTGCCCTGGGCCAGGCCTGACATTGGCAGCGTCCAGGCCTCTCTCTCCTAACCCCCTCTTCCCAAAGACATTGGCCCATGCTGTGTTACCTCCCACCACCCCAGACACACTCACATGCTACCCAGGGCTCACCTGCCAGATCCTGGAGATAGCTCTCACCCCAGGTGTCTCCGAAAAGCCAACTAAATCCCCTGAAAGTTCACGGCAGCCTAAAGAACCCACCCCAGGAGCTGCAGGACTGACCCAGGACTCAAATGAGAGAGTATCAACACAAACAACATAATTATCATTAAGGAATGTGCCAATGAGGCAGAGGATTCACTCAGGGTCTGAGGTAAGCCTGAACTGAGCCAGTACCTCTGCCCTGCCCCAGACCTGACCTGATTCCCCTCAGCATGAAAAAGATCCTCTCCAGATCCCCTCATATGGGAACATTATAGAATGTCAGATCTGGTGGGTCCTTAGAACATAGGACATCAAAGCTGGGAAGGCATCTTAGAACACAGAATGTCAGAGCTGGGAGGGGCCTTCGAATATAGAATGTCAGAACTGGGAGGGTCCTGGGAACACAGGATGTCAGAGCAGAGAGGGGCCTTAAAATAGAGAATGTCAAAGATGAGATGGGACTTAGAACTTAGAATGTCAGAGTTGGAAGAGACCTCAGAATCTAGATTGTCAAAGCTGGGAGGTCTGAGGACTTAGAACACAACATATTAGAACTAAGAATGTCAGAGCTGGAAGGGTCTTTAGAACTTAGAATGTGAAAGCGGAGGAACATAGAATGTCAGAGCTGGAAGGGATTCTAAAGCATGCGATGTTGGAGTGGGAATGTCTTTAAATGTCATCTGGTTTTTCAAGCTCCATACTTCATGAGTGGAGGAACTGAGATCCAGAGAGAGAGAGAAAGTGGCTGGAGCAAGGTTACCCATCAAGTTCTTGGCAAAGCTTCTTGTATCTCTTGTGGACACACAGTCCCCAGAGACAGTCACGAAGTGGCCAACCTTATGCTCAAGGCCATGTTAGCCAGTCCAGGCAGCCCAGACTCAACCTGCATTTTTGTGCTGCCCTGGCTCCTCTCAGTCCATATCCCTGGGACCACAAAGTATTGGAAGTGAGAAAACAAGATGATGTCTCTGAGGTTCAGCACAGACAGATCTGACACTCAAGAACCCAAACATTTCTCTCTCCTTGAGCCTATCACAGCCCATGCTTGATGGCTGAGACCAGGCTGGGCCTTCACTGACCCTCTCTGAATGCTCTCCAGCTGTTTGACATCTGGAATTAGGAGAGCTGCCCCCAGGCCCTGGACAAGGCTCCCTCCCTGGGCAAACATAGGGACATTCATAGGTTCCCAGAAAGGCGTATGGCGTCGCCAGCGCGGCTTTTAAAATTAGTCTCCCTGACCAGAGGCAGCTATTTCGGGCTGGGCTGAGGTCCCCTGGCCGCACAATCCCAGGCTGTCCTTTTGGCACAAGGGGCTTAGGGGGTGGAGCAGGGTGGGGTCCCTGGGCAGGGGAGAGGGAACAGCCCAGTACTTTCCCCAATCAAACTTAGGCTGCATTCCTCTGCTCTCCCACCTTCCCCAAGCCAAAGTTCTAGGGGTCAATGAAGATCAGTGAAGACTACTGGATTTGCAGTGAGGAAGCCTGGGTTCAAATTTTTACCTTGGGCAAATCTGAATCTCAGTTTCCTCTTCTGTAAAATTATGGAGTTAGAATAGATGTTGTTTAAGGTACCTTCTAGTTCTAAATCATGTGAATTCTTGCCAAGTGGGTACTCATCTGGCACCTTCTGACCATCCCTCATGGATTGAACTCTGGGTAACTGAAGCCCCAGCTGCCTCTCCTCAGCAGAGCTGTCCCCTGGCAGGTGAAGGAGTGAATGCTCTGACCTGAGGACAGAAATGAAGCCTGGGCCCCCCTATACCTCCATTTCCTTGTCTGCTAAATGGAAATGACAATACCGGCCCTGCTATTTCCCAGACTGGCTGTGAAGAAGGCATCTTGGAAACCCCAAGGCACTGAAGAAACGGGACCTAATGTTATGGGAGCTAAGAAGGGAGTCGCTTTTTCCATCCACAGAAACTATTTCCAGGCAGAGCCCTGGGCTTCCCGGAGCAGGGTCCCTCCCCCTCCCCACCTCAGCCTAGGACATCGTGGTCCATCCCTCCCTCCCTCAGAACCCCAGCTGGCCCTGGGACAAAGGAAACAAGCTGAGGCTGCTTTGATCTGGGGGACAGGATGACCTGAAATGCCATTCCCCCTCCCAGCTGGACTGGGGGGAATGTCAGGAGGGCCTGGGCAGAGGTCTAGATGAGATGACACCCTCCTCCCCTCCCTGCTCCCATCCTTGGACACCCCCAGGGTCACCCCAGGATGGGAGAGCAGGAAGGGTCGGGAGACGAGGCCCCCTTGGGTTCTCTGCGCCTCCACTTGGTGACCCAAGCCTTGATGGGACGTGGCTTCTTGCACCTCAAACTGTAGGATCAGGGCATTGAGAGCCGGCAGGCACCTTCAGTGTCATTGAATCCAACCCTCTCATTTTATGGATGAGGAAACTGAGGTTTCCTGTGCTAGACACACAGTAAATGGCAGAGATAGAATTTTAACTCGTGTCCTCTGACACCAAACCCAGTGTTCTTTCCATTAGTCAATTTTTTTTAATACAGGAAGAAATGGCAGCCCTGAGGAAGAAGTCACACTGATAGTAGTCGAGAGTCAAGCCCAGGCTGCCTAATGGCCAGTCCTCTACACCCTGTGCTGCCTCCCCACCATGGTACACAAACCTCAGTTCATAGATTTTCACAGCTGGGCAGGGCTCCTCTAGTGCACTCTCCCTTATTTTACAGATGAGGGAACTGAAATTCATGGTGAGAAAAGAGTACAAGCATTTATTAAGCTCCTACTATGTGCCAGGCACTATGCTAATAAATGCAACGCAAACATTATCTCATTCAATCCTCAAAACAACCCTATTTTAAGTGCTGTTATTATCCCATTTTATAGTTGAAGAAACAGAGGCAGAAGATGGTATAGTGACTTGCCCACGATTATATAGCTTGTAAATGCCTACGGCCAGATTTGAACTCAGGTCTTCCTGGTCTCTAGACTCAGCACTCTATCCACTGTGCCACTAAGTACATTTGTGCTTGGTCCTGGGCTGATGACTTAGATTACAGCATAGATGGTATATTCATCCCAATAGCAGACGAGACTAGGCCAGGAGAGACAGATAGATACCATGTTGGATGAGAGAGCTGAGTGAGATTCAACAAACCTTGATAGGTTGAACTGAGCCAGATCAAATTCATTAGGGATAAATGTAAAGCTTTATATTGTGTTAAAAAAAATCAATTTCACCAGGACCAAGTGGAAGGGGAATGGTTAGACAGCAGCCATTTGGCTGGAAAAAATCTGGGGGTTTTTGGCAACCTATAGTCTCAATATAAATCAACAATAACTATGAGGAAGAAAAAAAAGGTTTTTGTTTTGAATGCTAGTTCTTTTTCTCTAAGATAATATCCAGTTTTTCCCTTCCTATATATTGTTTGTATGTAGTTGCTTGTATGTTATTTCTCCTATTAGACTGTGAGCTCCTTGAGGTCAGGCACTGTATTTAGCCTTCCTTTGTGTCCCTGGCACTCAGCATAGTGCCTGGCCCAGAGTAGGCACTTGACAAATGTCTGATGCCTTGACTTGCAATCTTGGGCTACTTTGAGAGGTATAACTTCCAGGAATAAAGAAGGAATAGTTCTTCTGTACTGTCCTCTGGGACAGTACTACATCTGGCATACTGCACTCAGTTCTAGGGGCCACAGATCATTGATGGCCTGGAGATCATCCAGAGGTGAGGAGCTCTGAGCTGGTGTCAAATGAGGATTGGTGGGAGGAATTGGGGATTTTCAGCCTAAAGAAAAGATGAGGGGCAGCTGGGTGGTACAGTGGATAGAGCACCAGCCCTGGAGTCAGGAGGACCTGAGTTCAAATCTGGCCTCAGACACTTGACACTTACTAGCTGTGTGACCCTGGGCAAGTCACTTCACCGCATTGCCTAGTCAAAAAAAAAAAAGATGACCCAAGAAGGACATAAGGGCTTTGTTGAAATATTTGAAAGGCTCTTACAGAGCAGAAGGATTGGGCTTATTTTGTTTGGCACCAAAGGCCAGAGTCAGGAGCAATTTGTGGAAGTTACAAAAGACAAATTTGGGCTCAATGTTGGAAAAAAGCATCAGAACTGTTCAGAAGGGGAATGAGGCTGCATTAGGAGGCCGTGAATTCCCTATCATAGGAGGTCTTAGAGCAGAAGCTCTGAGACCACTGTTTGGTACATTACAGGGAGGACACCTTTTGGGAATGGTTAAGACTAGATGGCAGCTGAGGTCTTTTACAATTTTAAGACTCTGATTCTATAGCCCTTGGGTAGGTTCTAGAGGAGTGGGGGCTTGAGGGCTTTCCTCAGCAGAGGGGCAGAGAAGAGTGATTGGAAGCTCTGGCAGGTGAACCCAGAAGACCAGGGAAGCCACTAGCTCTTTGGGAAGCTCACAGGCCAGACATCCCCTTGCCAAGGCAAATCCCTCTATGTGTACCCTTGATACCATGCCATCTAGCCTTCTCTAGCAGATTGCCTCCTCTATCATCTCCACTTATCATCTCTCTCTAACCTTTAGTCTTTTTCCGTCTGCTAGATCCTTCCTCACTGCCTACAAACATGCCCATGTCTTCTCCATCCTTGTAAATAACCAGACTCTCACTTGATCCTACCATCTCAGATAGAGTTTGTACTCTATCTTTCCTCCCCTTCTTGGCTAATCTTCTTGAGAAAGTTGTCTATACTCGCAGCCTCTTTCTCTCCTCTCACTCCATTCTAAACCCTTTACGTAATTTGTTTTCTGACCTCATCATTTGACTGAAACTGCTTTCTCCAAAGTCTCCACAGATCTCTTAATCACCAGATCTCGTGGCTTTTTCCCAATCCTTATCCTCCTCAATCTCTCTGCAGCCTTCGGCACTATTGCCCATCCTCTTTACCCTAACACTCTCTCCTCTCTAGTTATTATTGACACTGCTCTCTCCTTCTTCCAGCTGCCTGTCTGACTACTGCTTCTCAGACTTCTTTGCTGGGTCTTCATCTGGCTCACATCCATGAGACACGGGAATGCCCCAAGAGTCTGTCCTAGGCTTCTCTTCTTCCACTACACTGCTAACTTGGCCATCTCAACAGCTCCCATGGATTCAATATTCATCTCTATGTGAAGGATGGTCAGATCTATATGTCTTTTACTCTCCTGACCCCCAGTCTCAGAATCTACAACTACTTTTTGGATATCCTGAACCCTAATGTCTCAAATTCAACATGTCCCAAATGGAACTTATTGTCTTTCCCCCAAACTCTCCCTTCTTCCCACTTCTCACTTACTATTGATCATATCACCATTCTCCCCCAGGCTCACAAATCGGGGCTCATCACCTTGACTTCTCTCTTGTCTCCCCTCCACACATCCAATGTTTCCATGTCTTGTTTCTACCTTTACACCATCTCTCATATATGGCCCCCTTCCTCCCTTTATTCTAGTTCAGGCCTCATCATCTCATGCTTGACTGCATGGCTGGGGGCCTTAACAGTGGCTTAGAGGAAGAGAGAAGTCGCTGAGGTTGAGCCCCTGGACAGAATCATCTAATGCCTGGACTATTGCCCCCAGTCTCTCTTCTAGCCCATTCTAGCCCATCCTCCACATAGCTGCCAAAGTGATTTTCCTAAAGTGTTGATCTGACCACATCACCTCCCTACTCAATAAACTGCACTGGCTCCCTATCACCTCCAGGATCAAATAGAAAATCCTCTGTTTGGCATCTAAAGTCCTTCACAACCTGGCCCTGTCCTACCTTTCCAATCCTCTAATATTTTACTCCTCTCCACGTCCTCAGTGACCCACTAACTCTGGTCTCCTCACTGTCCCTCGTTCCTGATACTTCTTTTTTAACTGTCCCTTATGCCTGGAATGTTCTTCTTATCCCTACCTCCTGGTTTCCCTGGCTCCTTAAAGACTCAGATTGACTCCCACGTTCTAGAAGAAGCCTTTCCTCATCTTACCTCCCTCCCCCACACATGAGTGCCCTCCCTCTGAGATCACTTCCTGTCTCATATGGAGTCATTTGTAGGTTGTTTCTCCCATTAGAGTGTGAACCTCCAGATGACACAAGGACCATGTGTTTGCCTTTCTTGTATCACTGGCACTTAGCACAATGCCAGGCACATAGTAGCCATTTAGTAAATACTTAATGACTGACTGCCACTTCATGCTCAGCCCCGAGCCCAGGCTCAGTGATGACCAGTAGCAATGGCAATGACCAGGTGCTGGATCAACGGGGCGCTTAGAAGAAGCTGTGGGTTCATCTGTCTGTCGTCTTCATTACAACCATAACACGCTCATCAACCTCATTGCTCATCTGAGCCCCACTGTTTCCAAAGAGCTTGAACACCTCCATGAGGCTTAAAGTGGGGTTAGTGGAAAGAGCAATAGAGTCAGAGTCAGCGGGCCTGTGTGCCAGGCTTGGGTCTGCCATATACTAAATGTGTGTCATCAGTGAGTTACTTTACTTCCTTATCTGTAAAATGGGGGTAATATAGGCCCTATCCTAGGGTCATCATGAAGACAAATGAGATGATCCCTGTAAAAGCTTTGGAAAATACAAAGGGTGTAAAAACTTTTTATGATTTTGTACTAATATTCATTCTAATTATTAATAACTGTGTGTAGCAGACACACACAGAGAGGATTCTCTGCCTCCCTGGCAGACTAGGATTTCCCTGGTTTCTTCTAAGTCCCAGCTAAAGAATCAATGGACTCTAAATGCAGACAGAAGCATATTTTTTCACTTACTTTATTCTTGCTTGTGTTTTTTTCCCCTTTTGCTCCATTTCTTCTTTCACAACTGTGACTAATACGGAAATATTTTTTACATGATAGCACATGTATAAACTATATCAAACTGCCTGCTATTTTCAGAAAAGAGGAGGGGTGGGAGGGAGGGAGAAAAATTTGGAACTCAAAATCTTGTAAAAATGAATGCTAAAAGTTTTTTTGACATGTAACTGAGGGAAAAAAATAAAATACTTTAAAAAACAAAATCCAACCTTTTACAAAAAGCCTTTCCTGATCCCCCTTAATGTTGGTTCTTTCCTTCTGTTGATTATCTTTAATTTACCCTCTACGTATCTTCTTTGAACATCAATTATTACTATTATTATTGCAATAATCATTATTATTATTATTAAGTGCAAACTCTATTAGAGTGTAAGCTCCTTGAGGGCAGGGATTGTCTTTTGCCTCTTGTTGTACCACAGTGTCTGGCACACAGTAGGAGCTTAATAAATGTTTATTGACTGACTGCTAGGACAGAAGTCTGAGGGTACATGAGCATAAAAAGTTGTGAGTTGTTGGGAGAGAGAGAGAGCCATGACAAGGAGGCATGGTGACTCTGAAGAATGGGAGCCGATGGCAAAGGTGGTCAACACCAGGTGAATGTGGATAAGTACCAGTCAAGCCAGGAGCCAGGGGAGCTGTAGCAATCCGATTGGGCTCCATAGAGTGTTGCAGGGATGCACAGTGGAGACCAAGAGACATGTGGGCAGACTGAGGGAAAGCACCGGAGGAAGGGATGAGTATGGATCCTGAGAGGAGGAGAAATGTTGACCAGGACCTATGGTAGCAATGCACACAGGGGACACCTGATGCCATGAGTTTTGTGAGGATGGTGCAGGAGAGGAAGGAAACAGTGCTCACCAGAAGTTGCTCTAGACTGCATAGGTCCCCAAAGTAGGGGACAGCACTTCCTGGGAGGTGCTGGAATGATCCAGGGGAGCACGAGTAGCTTCGGGTGCAATTGGGGGGATGTTGAATAAAACTAAGGGGGTGGTGGAAATATAAGAAGAGAAAAGGAGAGAATTTTGAAAAACCATTCGCACTGTTTCACCTGTTGTGTAACAGAGTTAAAGTCGTAGTGATTACATTATTTTCCAGATATCAAGTCTGTCGGTAGATCTTAACAAGTAAGTGTTGGCAGGCGAGTCTGCTGCACATTGTTGGGAAGTCCAGCATGCATTGGCAGAAATATATGCATGTAATGACTTGTTTGCAATACGACACTGTATGATTATATGATTCAATATTGTGTCTTCAAAATTTCAATGCAGGGAAAAAACCCACAAATTTACAATAAATTATTAAATTTAAGATGTGTCATCTTAAATATATATATATACATACATATATATACATACATACATATATATGCACATATATATATACATATATATATATACACATGTATATTTATATATACATATATATACATGTATATATATATATATATATATATATATATATATATATATATATATATATATATATAAATGATGCACATTTCAAAAGAAAAACATTAAAGGATTAAAGAAATTAGATTTCTAGGGAGGCACCGAATAACTTTTTTTAAAAAGGAGGCAGTAGACCAAACAAGTTTGGGCATCTCTGGTCTAAAACTTAGAGGAGCTTGTTGTATTCTGTACGTATACTCTTTTATGCTTATTGTTGGTCTGATGCCTACAGGGGAACCAAAGACCCCTAGTGAACAGCCAGCAATGAGTCAAACTCAGACATTCTCAGGATTTTCCCAGGTGCCGGCAAAGTGAGCCAGAGACATTCTTATGAGAGGGGCCACAGATGGAACCTTATGAGCCAAGAGCTTCAGTTCTGAGGCACCGCTTGTATGGGGGAAAGGGGTGCTGCTGGTTCCCTTGATTAAGGGCAGACCCCTACGAGTACCAGGACAGGGGAGGGGCTATTGGACATTGTACAGCCATGTGCTGTTTCTTCCCAGTTATTGAGGACCGGGGAAAGGGCAATGTGTAGATCATGAGGGGCAGACATTCTCACTGGCTCTTCACTGTGATGGAGGCACGTGGAAGGAATTTTGCACGTTGCTGTGGATTCTTTGGGGAAGAGGATGCGTGGAATTGAGAAAAGCATTCAGGAAGGAGGACAAAGCGGCTTCTGCCTTGTGTGAGCTATGAGATCACGGGGCTTACTCAGGACCCCCAGAGATACCCAGAAAAGTGTACATTAAGGAGAGAGGGTAAATTCATTACTACAGTAATGCCAAAGCTGGGAGAACCCTTAAACATCAGTTTAGAAGAGTTAGAAGAGCCCCTAGAACCTAGAATGTCAGAATGGAAGTGACCTTAGAACACAGTGTTAGCACTGAAAAGGACATTAGAACATGGTATTTAAAGGCTGGGAGTGACTTTGGAACACAGAATGTCAGAAGAAGCCTTAGAGCATAAAATGTCAGAGCTGGAAGGCCCTCAGAACACAGGATGTCAGAGCTGGGAGAGATCTTAAAACACAGAATGTCAGAGGTGGGAGGGCCCTCAGAACACAAAATGTCAGAGTTGAGGGCTCTTAGAACACAGGATGTCAGAACTGGTAGGGCTTTTAGAACACAAAATGTCAGAGCTGGAGGGCCCTGGGAACCCAGGATGTCAGGGCTGGGAAGGCCCTTAGTCCATAGGTTTGGCCTTTGAGACAGGCTGTCAGTACTGTCTTGGATGATCCATTCCCCTTAAAGTGCCTTAGATTTATTTTTAAGGAGATGTATCTGTTTCACTGGCAAAGCCTTTGAAGCCTGGTTCCAACATGGCGCTCCTGTGAAGGGAGCAGTGGCTAAGCCTATTGCAGAAAAACACAAGAGGTTATCAAAGAGCTGCAGGAGGTTTGATGCCTTTGGCGGAGGGGGCACAGCCTGAGGTTACAGTGCTCACACAGCTGAGGGGGCTGGTAACCTTGAGAGCACAGAAGGCATCTACATCAGGCAGGTCTTTGGCTTTGCACAAAGGCTTTTCAGCTTCCTACAGAAACCCAGCACGAATGGGGCAGTGGTTAGGAAGTACATAAACTAGTCTAGGCAGACCCAAGTGACCAGTGGGTCTCTACATGACGATGGGCTTTTGCTGCACCTGTTGCTACCTGAACATTGCAGACAAGCCTCCAGCTGATCAGAAATGAGGCAGCTGGTCCAGGGGTTAGAGGCAGATCATACAGATGAATGAAGACCTTAGGCTAAAACAACAGCTCCATGTGGGGCCAAACAATATTCTTAGGAGACAGCCACCAAGACTGAACTAGGGAGCAATCCAGGGCATACCAGCCTCTCCAAAGAGGTTCAAGCTAGGTCTGCTGGAATACTGTTCACCTAGTTGAGAGTGGAAGAGACCTTAGAACATGGAAGTTCTCAGGACAAAGAGGGTCAGGTTCAGAGATCAAGGCCACCCACTTAAGTAGCAACACCAAAAAGGCCCAAAGATATTTTGCTAAAATTGTGGAAATCATCCAGATTAACCAAATAGATTGTGTTCCCAACCAACATTTCCCTGAACCTCTGAAAAAGGGGATGCAGAAACTGCTGGGGATGTGGGCTCTGATCAGTAAAATCTCACCAGATAGAGAAACACCATCTTCTCCTTGCCCTCTTCTGCCATGGAGAAGTGAGCATATTGGCTACGCTCAGGTCCACTGCTGAGAACCACTGACTGTCCAGAGCACTTTGAATTCATGGTATCCACTACTGGCCTAGCCAAGTCTTTTATTCAAGGTGACATTGGATAGCTTGAAGGCAGCCTTGCACCTGAAGGACACTGGCCACCAGGATCCTCGAGTGTTTGCCAATGGTGGAGTCAGAGATATTAGCACGACCTGTTAACCCATGTCCACAGGTCAGCATTCTTGGCTTGGGAGAGGGCAGGTACAACCAGGCTGCAAGATGATGTGGACACAGCCCAACTTTGAGTACAGGCCTGCACCCTGACCTAGACATCTTGACCATCACTTACTTGATTATCACCAGACCAAGATGGGTAGTGTGTCTGGTCAGCTAGGGTCTAGGAATAGTGATATTGGTCAAAAGGGGGGCTTTAGGCATCCCTTTAAAACTAGAAATTGCACAGAAAGTGCTGCCCTGCGTTAGTAGGGGGAGATTTCTTACCTGGGAGTTGGCTATGAAATCCCAGGTCCGGTTCCTATCCCTACCTACTTTATTGCATGTGAGTGAACAGAGGGCTGGTTACTCTTAGGGAATCACGCTAGGCTTACACTGAAGAAATGACTGGAATTGGAGCTCTGCCCTGAAGGAGCGATTGGACAATTAGATTCAATCCATGGCCCCTCTCACCTACTGATCCCTGGCCCCGGACTGATTGCAAACAGGGACACAGGGACATAGCTCAGAGCTCATCTCGTGCACCGTCTTCAGTTCACCATTCTATCACTTCCTTGTGTGACTTGGGCAAAGCTCTTCCCAAACCGCACTTTAGTTTCCCAATGTGTAACAGGAAGAGATAAGACTAAACAAGTCCCCTGAGGTCTCTTCCAGCTCAGGGTTGTATGATTCTAAGCATACCCCAGTGGGTGGGCAGTGCCGTCCCATGGATAGTGAGCAGAAAGATCGAAAGGGGGCAGAGTGGAGATGTCTGTCTTCCTTTTCAGTCTTCCCCAATCCTTGTGGGAGACATTAGGTCCTGTGTGGGTAGGAGGAGTCATGAGAGTAAGGCTGGGTGCCCCTCGAAGCCAGGCTGGGATCACCGCAGCCACATTCCAGGACATACCATGGGTACCCACCATTGGCTTTGTCTCCCACCTCCCCTCAGTCACCCACCTCCCCTCAGTCACCCACCTCCAGGGTATGTCCCTGGCCAGTAGGGAGTGGCTAAGCCAGGGAAGCTGCCAGGGCAGAGCTCCAGGTCAGAGTGACCTGTCCCAGGAGAGCAAGACAGGTTCCCTCTCACTCCCCTAGGCCTGCCTAAGGAGTCTGGGGTGACCACACAGGACCTTCTAATAATAGCAGTGTACCTTTGTAGTGGTTTCAGGAACAAAGCCCTTTAAACAGACTATTGCTTGGATCCCCATGGCCATCCCAGGAGGTAAGAGGCACATGGATTATTTATCCATTCGATGGAAAGGGAAACTGAGGCTGAGAGGTGAAATGACAGAGCAAAGACTGAAACCCACATCTCTTGACTCCATACCCAGGCCTCTTCCCTCCAGATTCCTTTTCTTTCACCTTGGCTGCTCCATGGTCACTCTGAAGAGGCCGCTAACCTAAGTTAGGTTGCGAACTCCCTCCACAGGACCACCATTTTAGGAAGGATCCCAGCCAAGTTTCACTTCACAGTCTTCTAGACTTTCTCTCCAAACTCCTTTCTTGTCACCTGACCATTGCCCCTGCTGGGGTACCCACCCTCCTCCCTTCCAGCCTTTCTAGTTCTGTTTTGTTAATTGTCCTCCCCCATTAGAATGCAAGCTTATTGAAGGTAGGGACTGTTTTACTTTCTTATATTGTAACTCCAGTGCTTAACATAGTGCCTGGCACAGAGGTAGCACTTAATAAATGCTCTGTCCATCCATCCATCTCTCTGCCCATCTATTTTCCTTCCTTCCTCTTATCTTCTTTCCTTTCTTTCTTCCTCACCCTTCCTTCTTTTCTTCTTTTCCTTCCTTCCTTTCTCTATTGTTCCTTCTTTCTTCCTGTCCTTCCTTCCCTCTCTTCCCTCCTTCCTTTCTTCCTTAATAGTAGATAAGAGTACTGGAACTAGAATAAGAAAGTCCCTTTGTTCTAATCCTGCCTCAGGAGGGTTCTTAACTTGGGATCTACAAATTCATTTTTAAAATCTGTTGATAACTGATTTTTCAATATAAATATTCTCCTTTGTAATCCTATGCATTTTACTTTGTGCATTTAAAAATATTACTATAAGAAGAGATCCATAGGTTTCATCAGCCTGCCAAAAGGGTCCAAGACATACACAAAACAGGTCAAGAACCTCTAGGAGAAAACACAAACTCCTGTGTTCAAGGCCCGAGGTCACCTGACACTAGACTTTGTTTCTCCATTTCTTTCACACTGGTCCCCCTCACGCATACAGTATGATAGTCAAATAATCCACTGTCTAGGCTGTCTCTTAAACATCCTAGGAAGAGACCGAAGGGAACAGGGAGTCTCTCTCCTCAGCCCCTGGTTCTAGCTCAGTCTTGCTCTGAGCAGCCTTCTTCGGCAGGTCCTTGGCGACACCTGGTGGCACCAAGGGGGAAGTTCAGCCTCAGTAAATACTGGAGCTAGGTGGTGAAGAGTTCGGCCGGCAGGCTTGGGATACACTGTGGTTTTCTCTCACAGTTTCCTGATGCCACTTCCCTCGACTCTGAGAAGTGCCCCTGACTCAGGCTCTTGGGGGCGAGGGGGGATGACACAGTGCACAAAGAACAGGCAGCTTGTTGCCAAGGATGAAGATGTATTGAAGCTGGGATAGAGAATTCAATGTGCTTCTAAAAAGACCTGTCCCCTGCATGTCTGGGCCGTGCTCTATTCCGCCCCCCCATGCCCCGTCCCAATTTCCATGAGATTTTAGAACTACAAGGGATCTTAGAGATTACGGAGGAAGTTCTGTTGTCCTTGGAATCAGCAAGTTGTTCAACGGTGTCTCATTCTGCATGACCCCCAGGACCATATCATAGTCCATGGCAACATCATGCTATCAATACCTTCAATGGGGTTTTCTTGGCAAAGAATTTGGCAAATACTGGAGTGGTTAACCATTTCCTTTTCCAGCTCATTTTACATGAGGAAACAGAGGCAAACAAGGTAAAGTGCCTTGACCAGGGTCACACAGCTGATGAATGAGGCCAGATCTGAACTCAGGTCTTCCTGACCTCTACCTACTGAGCCACCTACCTGCCTCATCATGGATCAGTAAGACCTGGGTTCAAATCCTGCCTTTAACACTTCCTACCTGTGTGACCATAGGCATTTCCAGTCATCCTCATCTACATCTTGCCACTTGACCCAGATGGCTCTGGAGGGAGAAAGCGAGGCTGGTGACTTTGCCCAGCCCTTCCTCACTTAAATCCAATCCACTTGCAAGTCATGGCATCACCTTCCTGATGTCATGTTCCTCTTCTAGTATGAAGGGCAAACCACAACCATAGACAAGTCACTCTCTGAAACTTCTTCCTCATCTGTAAAATGGGATTAGTCACAGCTGTTAGTACTTGGTTCACAGTGTTGCGAGGCTCAAATGTGAGTGTGCTTTCAGACTTTCAAGTGGTCTACAGACATCAGTTTTGCTACATCCATGGGGCTTTCTCACGCATTGTCTTTCTCCATCTCTGCAGCATTTGGTACTGCTGAGCCGTGCCCCCTCCCCCCACCCCCCATGCTCCATCCTCATTAGGGTTTCTGTGAGTTTTCTCCAGCTTCACCTTCTACCTGTCTGGACACTCCTCCTCTGGAGCCCACCTCCAGACCACGAACACTCCCCGAAGCTCTGTCCCGAGTCTTCTTTTCCCTCTTCCTCCCTCTCCCGGCTCTGCTCCTACCACTCCGGCCCTCACCGGGTATGGACCCCAGCTGCCCCTAGGGATCCCCTTCTCCCATTCACCATTGACTTGCTTCCAGAAGCCATCCTGCTTTCCTCTGCTTCTGATTCTTTTTTGTTTGTTTTTGGTGAGGCAATTGGGGTTAAGTGACTTGCCCAGAGTCACACAGCTGGTGTTAAGTGCCTAAGGCCACATTTGAACTCACATTCTCCTGAGGGCCTGTGCCCTATCCACTTTGCCACCCAGCTGCCCCTGCTTCTGATTCTAAGGACTTTACAGCCCCATCTCCTCCAGGCCCCTGCTTTTCAGCTCCCTTCTAGGGGATGTTTTTCTCTATTAGAAGGGAGCTCACTGATGGAGCAGGGACTATTTCCTTTCTATTTTCCTGTCCCTAGCACCTGGCAGGGCTCCTGGCACATAGTAGGTGTTTAATAAATGATTCGCAATACTTGAAAGTGCTGTCTGAATGATAATTGTTATCATTGCTCCACGGAAGCAATGCCTAGAGGGGGAGGGACTTGCTCAGTGACCCAGCAGGACTCAGCCTGATGGAATTCTACCTCAGTGCTGATTTCAAATACAATGAACTAACTCATTACATCTCCTTTCTAGCTCCAGTCCCTCCATTTCACCAACATGAAGGTGAAGAGTTAGACCAGACTCAGGTTACAATAGTGATAAATATAACTTTTATTTTGTACACCTGTCACTGATACACACACAACCGCGGTCTCAGAAACAAGTGTTTGGCTTGGGTGTCAGGCCCTGGGGCCTGAGGCCTTAAAAAACACAGACAAAAACACACAACATGGACATATGATAGCTCCCCCATCACGCCAACTCCCAGAAGCCTCCAGGGGTCAGGGGAGTGGGCTGAGGAGGAGAGGAACCCCTTCCCCCATCTCCCCAACTGTGGGTGCCACCAACCACAGGCAGCACTGGGTCCCAGCCCTCCCTGGGCCAAGTGTTCACAGCCTTGGCCCGGTCCTGCCAGCCATCACGGGGCAGGGGGATGGAGTGTCAGCCTGCCCACCTCCCAGGATGTACTGAGAGACACCAGAGGTAGGGGACTGGGGACAGTGATAGGATGGGAAAGTGAAATTAGATGCTCAGTGTCTCGGGGGTGGGTGTGTTAACAAGGTGGGCCAGCTGAGCTCTTCACCAGGCAATGGTGCCAGGCTCTCAGCCGTGGGCAGCAACTGAGCAGGGACCCTGTTGGGACAGGCCTAGTAGGGGAAGGATAGAAAGCTGGCAGGGACTAAAGCAGGAGAGTGGGGGCTGGGGAAGACGGCCCAGTGAGTACACCTAATTCGGCTCCCCTCAACCTGGTGGCCTGAACAGGGCCCACGAGGTAGAGGCCCCTGACTGACAGCCTGGCGCGTCAATAATGGGCAAGATTGGGCAGCCTGTGGTCCTGGATGGAGGGGGGAAGGGGGCACCTGCTCTGGGCATGACTCAGTAGAAGGAAGGGGACAGGAAGGATGGCCAGCTAGAAACTCAAAGCTTCCCGCCTAAGCAGGCTCAGAGGATGACAGAATTCTGCAATGGAAAAGATCTAGACCGTCTGATCCAACCTCCCCCCATTTTACCAAGGGAGAAACTGAGGCCTGAAGAAAAATGACTTGGCTCACACAGGTAGGAGACAGCAGGATGAAGGCTGTGGACTAGACCCCGGCCCAGGGCTTCTTCCACTCCGGCACAGCATCCTGCCAGCCCCATAGCTGTCTTGAACTCTGGCAGGAGCAGCTGTGTTCGGTGATCCTTGCTTTTGAGATGCCCCAGAAAGTACCCAGCCCAGAAAGGTGCTGGCCTGGTTTCTTCTCAGTTGGGCAGGGATCCAGGTCATCCCCAGGGGGTGGAAGGTCTGGGGGGATGGGGAGGAAGCAGGGCTCAGGCTGGAAGCTGTGGCAGCAACCTGTCCAGGCTGTGCCAGGGGCCCTGGGTGGGGCTGCTAGTCCTCTGGGTGGGCACTGTGCCCCTTGGCAGGCACAATGCCCGTAGTTTTCCTGGGAATGGGGCAAGCAGCTCATAGGACCCCTGTGCATTCAGGGGGCACAGAGGGCCCCCAGGCCTGGCCCTGAGACCCAGGAGGCTCCGCCCTGCAGAGCTGTGGTCCTGGGCAAGGGGAGGGCACAAAGAGGGCAAAGAGGCCAGTCCAGCAGGCTGGCCGTGGCGAGAAGGGCAGAATCGCTGTCTATGCTCCGCAGCAGCGATCTCAGCTTGTGCTTCTGCCACAGGGTCTGTGGACAGAGGAGGAGAAGGGGCATTGGGAAGGAAGGGCAGGGCCTCCAAGGGGAGAGGAGCCTTGTGAAACAGGGGGCCGGGTTTGGAGAGGAGAGGGTGAGGAGTGGAGAGTGCTGGTGGGTGAAGCCTGCTGATCCCTCGGTCAGTTTCCAGGAGCAGACTGGGATCCAGGGAGGCCCCTCCTCTGGGCCTCACCCTCTGCAAAGCCTGAATGATGGGGGCAGGGGGGTAGGAAGCCCAAGCAAACCCTCTGTGTCCAGGGATTGGGCCTTTCCATGGCACATGTGCCCTCTAAAGGTTTCTGTGTCAGGGGAATGGCCCAAACCAGTCCCACCCTCCATATATTTTCCCCCTCCCACTCCCACTCTTGTGGGCAGAGACTAACCTGGGATGTCCTATCCATGGAGGCCTGGCTGGGAGGGCTAGCAGCCCTATACAGATATAGGAAGGTCAGCAGGGTAGACAGATGGCAGGCAGGGGAAAAAGAAGACACCGAGTCACTCACTGAGTGTAGCCCCTTGTCCTAGGTCCCCAAGGACCCTCCAGAAAGAAATCTCCCCTCCACTTAGTAATCTGCCACCAGGTATTGGGGGATAGGGAAAGGATATACTCAGAGCCTGGAGAGAAAAGGGGCCCAGAGCAAACTCTCTACTGTAGCCCTATCCACTGACTGCCCCCAACTAACACACTGGGCCTGGGGTGAGGGATGGTGCTGGCTTGGCCTAAATTCTAGACCCTTGGCATTCCTCCCTGGGCTAGTCTAGAATACCCTTGTCTCCCTCCCCAGGGCCCCTTGGGGCTCACCAAATTGGGGTGTGTGCTGCTGCTGCTGCTCAGGTGCCTCCAGCTGGATCTTAATCTCTGGACAGGTAGGGTCCCCTGATTTCCTGGCATCTGGCTGTGGTGACCGAGAGGGGCCTGGTGGGGAGCAGGGGATAGAAGAAGGGGACAGAAGTGTGGTCATTGCCAATGGGAAGGGGGGCTACTGCTCTGACACTAAGACAGTCTCATGGCATGACCCAGCCTAGCTGGTTATAAAGTCACAGGATTTGAGAGCTGAAAGGATCCTCAGAAGATCACTACATCAGGACCAAAGAAGATACAGAGAACATTATGAAATGTAAAATGGCTAATTTTGATTATACAAAATGAAAAAGGCTTTGCACAAACAAAATCAATGCAACCAAAATTAGAAGGAAAGCAGAAAACTGGGTGGGGGGGATTTTACAGCAAGTATCTCTGATAAAGGCCTCATTTCTCAAATATAAAGAGAACTGAGTCAAATTTATAAGAATACAAATCATTCCCCAATTGATAAATCGTCAAAGGATATGAACAAGAAGTTTTCAGACAAATCATATAGTGATATGAAAAATACTCCAAATCACTATTGATTAGAGAAATGCAAATTAAAACAATTTTGAGGTAGTACCTGACACCTATCAGATTGGCTAATATGATAGAAAAGGAAAATGATAAATGTTGGTTGTTTGTTTTTTTTTTTTGGCTAGGCCCAGGGTCACACAGCTAGTAAGTGTTATGTGTCTGAGGCTGGATTTGAACTCAGGTCCTCCTGCAGGGCTGGTGCTGTATCCACTGCACCACCTACCTGCCCTGAAAATGATAAATGTTGAAAGAGATGTGGGAAAGCTAGGACACTAATGCACAATTGGTGGAGTTGTGAACTGGTCCAACCATTCTGGAGAGTAATTTGGAACTATGCCCCAAGGGCTATAAAACTGCATACCCTTTGATCCAGCAATAGCACTACCAGGTCTGTATCCCAAAGAAATAAAAACGGCAAGGGGAAACCTAGTTGTACAAAAATATTTATAGCAACTCTTTTTTGTGATGGCTAAGAATTGGAAGCTGAGTGCATGCCCATCAATTGGGGGAATGGCGAACAAGTAGTGGTATACAATTGTAATGGAATACTATTGTGCTATAAGAAATGACAAGCAGGATGATTTCAGAAAAACCTGGAAAGACTTACATGAGCTGATACAGAGTGAAACAGAACTAGAACATTGAACACAGTAACAGCTATCTTTTACGACGAAGAACTATGAATGACTTAGCTATCCTCAGCAATAAAATGATCCAAATGTAAATGTAAAACCTATATCAGATTGTGCGCCGTCTTGGGGAGGGTGGGGGGGAGGAAGGGGGAGAAAAATTTTCAACTCAAAAGCATATGGAAGTGATTGCTGATAAATCAATAAATTAACAAAATTGGGGGAAAAAATAAAATGATCCAAGACAATCCCAAAGGATTCATCATGAAAAAAAATGCTATCCACCTCCAAAGAATTGATGGTGTCTGAATAGAGACTGAAGCATACTATTTTTCTTTCTTTTTTTGGAGATAATCAGGGTGAAGTGACTTGCCCAGGGTCACACAGCTAGTAAGTAGCTGAGGCTAGAACTGAACTCAAGTCCTCCTGACTTGAGGGCCTGTGCTCTATCCACTGCTCCACCTAGCTGTCTCTTTCTTTCTTTCTTTCTCTCTGTCTCTCTCATTTCTTCCACAAAATGACTAATATGGAAATTTCCTACATGATTGCACATATGTAACCTGTATCAGATTGCTTACCAACTCAGGGTGGGGAGAATAGAGGGAGGGATAGAATTTGGAACTCAAAACATTTTTTAAAAATGTTAAAAAATTGTTTTTACATGTAATTGGGGGAGGGGGAAAGTAAAATAATAAAGATCACTGAATCGAACTCCTCCATCTTACATATGAAAAAACTGAGGCCCAAAAATGGATCAAAGTCTCACACCCAGGTTTCCTGACTCCAAATTCACCAGTCTTTCCACCACATGACATTGCCCTAGGCCTCTCAGACCCAAGGATGGGGCCAGGCTTTGGGGAGGGTAGAATGACAGGGACCCCCCTTCCCCAGGTTTGTTGTGGAGATTCCTCCCCCCACATGGATCAGCTCTGCCCCTTCCCCCATGGGTCAGTTCTGCCACTCCCCCCCCCCATTGGGGTCAGCTCTGCCCCTCCCCCCATGGGAAGGGTGGAAGTGAGGGTGGGATGGAGTGGGGTGGTACCTGGTGAGCTTCCCCCACTGGTGGTACTGACACTGTCCTCTAGCCAAGTACTGTAGATGAAGGAGTCTCTCTTGTGTGGCATCCCAGAGGAGGACGCGCTTTCCTGGAGAGTCAGAGACAGAAGGGATGCTGCTTCAGTTGTCGCACTTCTAGGCTCCACCCCGATCTTTGCTAGGAGAACAAATGGGCCCAGCATCGCCTGCCCTGCCAGCAGTGGCCAGCAGAGGGAGACAACTGCCCGTCAACCGCACCCCACCTTCCAGCTCTGCCCGGACCAGGCATCTCCCAGTGAGATGGATGTAGTCAGAAGACTGAAAGCTTCAAAGGGCCCTGGTATTTATCCAGTCTAATACCCTCATCTTACATATGGGGAGACTGAGTCCTTTTCTTGGTGCTGTTTAGTCATTTTCAGCTGTATCTCACTCTTCATGACCCCTTTTGGGGTTTTCTTGGCAGAGATACTGGAGTAGTTTGCCATCTCCTTGTGATCATTTTACAGATGAGGAAACTGAGGCAAACAGGTGAAACTTGCCCAGGGTCGCACAGCTAGGAAGTATCTGAGGCCAGCTTTGAACTCAAGTCTTCCTGACTCCTGGCCTGGCACTCTATATACTATGCCACCTAGTTGCCCAGACTTGAGCCTTAGAGAGATTGAAACGGTTTGTCTCAGGTCACATAGCTAGTAGTAATGGAACTGGGGTTTGAATCCAGGTCTTCTGACTAAATCCAGCCCTCTTTTCACCAACCCAAACTCCCCTTCCCAGTCACACAAACAGTGTCTCAGTGATAAAGGCACTGTGTCTCCAGGTCTTCACTGTCTCTTAGTCATATAAGGAAGCGCCTAGCCACTCCTCCAGTCTCAGACGGTGCATTCAGTATACAATGAAGGGTCTCATGGTCACTGGGAGATGCTTCCAGATCCCAAAAGAACATCTCTCACTCAATTCATTCAGAATTCATTCATTCAGTTCACATCTCCCATCTCCTCTCCTCTCCTTTCCTTTCCAGACATATCTCTCCCAGGTTTAAAGTTCAGAGCAACTCGGGCCCAACCCAATTACTTTGACCTGTTCCACTTCTGACCTGGGCTGATTGGACCCTCCTTGGGTTACCTTGTGGTGTTCACTCAGGGAATTGGCTTACCCCACTGCAGCTCAGAACTCTTGAGTTCATGCTATCCACTAGCTTCATCCTCCCCATTAACAGGGATGAGAGGGGTAGTCACCATACCTGGCCAGCACTGGCTTAAATGTCGACTATATTCAATGGAAGTGGCAACCTGGCATAGCAGATAGAGAGCCAGGCCCAGAGCTAGGAAGACCCCTGAAATCACGACCCACCTCTGGCTGTGTGACAGTGGACAAATCCCTTCACTACTCAGGACCTTGGACAACTCCATAAGCCTCAAGGTTGAAGGGCAGATATCTGCATTGGTAGAAGGACTTTCCTTACTGGAAGCTCCCTATACTAATAAAGTCATAGGAATCTAGATTTGCAGCTTGATGAGACTTCAGATACCACCTAGGCCAACCCTGTAATTTTACAGATGAGACAATCAAATAATGCATATATGGTGTTTTGCAAACCTTCAAGAGCTATAGACAAATTAGCTATTACAAATGAGGAAATTGAGGGCCAAAGAAGATGGGAGAAGATGCTGGATCCCATATGGCATGGGGAAGGCAGAGAACTGAGACAGGAGATGGCTACTGCCCTCCTGTGACTCAAAGCCTAATTGAGAGAAAGCATCAACACACATAAATACACTCAACAGTGTATATGACCAAGGTCCATAGAGGTATGAATGAAGCTACATCTTGAATTCTCCTATGACCCCAAATATAGCACTTCTCCCCCAGTGCCTGTGGCCTCTGAAGGGTCTGTTTCCAGGGAAGAGTGGGTTAGAGGGGCAGAATAAAGTGCTATGTGAAATCCAAGGGAGAAGTCCTTCATCACTGATGGGGACATCTGGCGGGACTTCCTAGAGGAGATGGTCCTTGAGTTAAACTATAAAAGGTAGAGAAGAGGAGGGAGGGCAGGCAATGAGGAACAGCTTGGACCAAGGTGCAGAAAGCACAGGGCATGTTTGCAGGGCAGAGCTGGCCAGACTGGTTAGAGCTTAGAACTCACAGACATGAGAAATATGAGATGAGTTTAAAAAGCTCTGGAGAGCCTCGAATGCCAGGCAAAGGAATCTAAAGTTTACCCTGTAGGCAAGATGGAGCCACTGAAAGATTTTGGAGCAGAGGAGCAAAGTAACCAGGTCTATCAATGAGAAATTATTCTGGATGTGGTGTGAAAGACAGATTAGAAGGGAAACAGTGAGAGAGTAAGAGAGTAAGAGAGAGACAGAAATAGGGAGAGGATGAAAGGGGGAGCAGGGAAGAGAGAAAAGGGAAGAGGAAAGGGAGGGAAAGGAGGAGAGGAGGGAAGAGGAAGGGAGAGGAGGGGAGGAGAGGAAAGGAGAGAGGGGAGGAGAGGAGGAAAGGGAGGCAGGAAGACTCGTTAGGGGGCTCCTGTAACAGGCCAGGATGAGGGCAGTGGGGGCAGAAGTGGGAATGGCTATGAGAAATGTTGGGGGAATGAATGTACAGGGCTTAGTAACTGAGAGATATGGGAATACAAGTTTGTCCACAAGGACATTCTCTTTTATGCATTGGGCACCCACCTATCCTGACCTAGAGTACCCCAGTCACCACTAAGCACCTCCGAGGAGCACACTGGACATTTCTCAGTTGCCCAGATTACCCCAAGTAATTCAGGGGAGTCTTCTGGTCACATCCAGAGCACAGCCATTCCCATTGACCCCCCCCAAAGACACACAGAAGCACACATCTGTACTAGGACAGCACCCCCTCCCCATGGGGGGCAGTGCCCAAATCCCCATGGTTACCATGCCCATGTCATCCTCGTTGGCACCTTCTGTCTCTTCCACCACGCTGGCGAAACTGCTGGCACTAGAGGATGACCGGGAGAAATCCTTCAGCGCCTCAGCCTTCTGGATGGCCATCTCTGCCCTGCCAACACACATTCTGGGACTGTCAGTATTCCCTCAGCCCAGATCCCCAGTGTCACACTTGGCTCCACCCCCATCCCCCATAAGCTGGCCCCCAAGCTCCTACTTCCCAAGCCCTCACATTTCCTCATTTCCCTCCTCTCTCTGCCTAAGCCCCTTGAGCACCCAAGGACGGTCTAGAATGGTAAAGATCTTAGACCCCCCCTTCTCCCTCTCCCCAGGACAGCTCTAGCTGTACCAATCCATAGTAATTCAGACCCTTGTTCACAGGACTCTGAGACATCAGGAAGACTCAGGAGTAGTTTTCACTAGGGAGGGCCAATGGGCTGCTGTGCCCAAGGTAGAAAAATCAACAGGACCAAGGCGGAATCCTGATTTTTCTAAAACAGGAAGAAAACACAAGTCTTCCAACTATAGGCTAATTAAGTTGACTTCCTAGAACAGATGATTCAAGAGATGGATGGTGAACATCTAGAAAGATGGGGGGGTATTGCAAAGAGCCCCCAGTGCCTCATCTCTGAATTTCCTTCCTTGTCAGGGAGGGGTGACTAAATTAGTATATGTGAGAAATGCCGCAGATAAAGCTTTTGATAAGGTACCACCTACTGTTCTTATGGACAGGTGGACTAGAAGATAACACGTTTAGAAAGATTCTGAAATAGCTGAAGGACCAGGTTCAAAGAGCAGTCATCACGATTCAGTGTCAACTTGACAAGAGGTGGCCAATGGAGTGGCCTTGTTGAACGTTTTTGTTATTAACTTATTAAAGGCAGAGATGTTACGCTTAACAAATTAGCAGATGGAAGTGACCCAAAGCTAGGTGGAATAGCTGACAGAGTGGACAACAGAGGCAGGCTCCTAATGCCTCTTACGAGGTTGGGGCAGAGGCATTGAACACATGAGCTGCAATACTTTCCCAGGGTGGCCTGAACCAGATTCAAATGCAATTTATGGGAAATAGTTAATAAAAAACATTAAAGTACAATAGAATATAGATATTAAAACTTGAGACTAAGCTAATATACAGCTTGTAGGGATTATTATGTATGATTTAATGGCTCCTACTTCTGAGTTTGACACGACTGGTTTAGAGCACTGGGCTAGATCTGGTGGTGCAGTGGATAGAATGCCAGTCCTAGAGTTAGGAGGATATGAATTCAAGTCCAGCCTCAGGTCTTATTAGTCATGGAACCCTGAGCGAGTCACTTCACCCTGTTTGCCTCAGTTTCCTCATGTGTAAAATGAGCTGGAGAAGGAAAAGGCAAACCACTCCAGCATCTCTGCCAAGAAGACTCCAAATGGGGTTATGGAGAGTTGGACACAATTAGCTAAGCAACAAAAAATAAGATGAAAATCAGTCGGGAAAAATGTAAAGCCAGATATTTTGGTTCAAAAACATCAAGTTTTCAAGTACAGGGTGGAGAGAGCTTGAAAAAGATCTGGTTTTAGGGGCAGCTGGTGGCACAGAAGACAAGGAACTGGCCCTGGAGTCAGGAGGACCTGGGTTCAAATTCAGCCTCAGATACTTGCTAGCTGTGTGACCCTGGGCAAGTCACTTAACCCTGACTGCCTCCAAAAACATGGAGTTTTTACAAAAAGTTTTAGTGGGCTACATGCTCAATATGAGTCAACAGGCAAAAAGGGGCTGCTTTAAGAGAGGTGTGACTTTGAGGCAGAAGAAAGTGATCTTTGGTCCGACCACATCTGGAGGGACGCATCAGGTTAGGGGGCAGGGTTGAGGAAGGGCTCTGCTAAGCCAGGCAGTCACAGTACAATTGGCTAAAGGACCTGGGGGTGTTTAAGTGGCAGGAGAGAAGCCTCATTAGGACCATGAGAGCCCAGTGTCCCAGGGGCTCTCATGTGGGGGAGGGGGAGCAGACTTCTGTTGGGCCCCAGGAACAAATGGGGGAAGGGGGAGTCTGCAGAGAGAGCAGGAACTCCAGGGAAGGAAAAGCTTCACCATCAGAGCTGTCTAAACACAGAACAGGAGGGGGCAGGTTCTCCCTCATGGAGTAAAGGTTTGAACGACCACGTTGTTGGGTAGATGGGAGAAGAGATGGCTTCTCAGGAAGGAGGCAGACAACCCAGCTTCTGATCTAAGCTTCGGACTTTCTATGGAGGAGACCCACAACCCCAGGCTTGTGACAGCCAAGGTCCCAGCTCCTGCTGCAGTGTGGGCACCAACCTGTTTTTGGTGGTGGGCATCTCCGGGGAGCTCTGATTGGACGAATTCTCTGACTTGGGCTCCTGGGAGACATGTCCACTGTCGGGGGTCTTCTGGCCAGCAGGAGGGCTCTCTCTTTGGGGCACACGGGGACAGCGGGGTGACTCAGCATCGAGTCTGGTATAGGGAAGGGTGACGTGAACCGGGAGAGCCAAGGGGGCCACGCCCTGTGAGGTACTTCCTGCCACCAGTTCCTGAATCAAACTGAGGTCCAGGGATTCCGGACCCACCCTCCACCATCCCCCAACCTCAATCCATGTCTGGCTGGAAAGGAGAGGCCATAACTTCAAAGGGGTGTTGGGAAGTTGGGGGCAGGGCTCTGTGAAAGCACGAGAAGCACCTTCATCTTCCCTTCTTCTTGGCTCTTTGGAGGTTCGGGGAAGGGTGGGAACAGTGGACCCTGAACTAATGGACTCTGGAGAAGATGGAAGAGCTGACAGTGCCTGGAAGATACCTTTGGGAGGATGGAGGAAGGTGTGGTGGGGGCCATGGAGGGAGAGGAGAACGGGGAGAAAGGCAGGGAGAACGGGAGACAGAAAGGTGCAATGGAGTGATGGATCTCAAGTCAAAGGACCTGGGTTCAAATCCAGCCTCTTCTACGTGTGACTTTGGGCAAGTCTCAAGCTCTCTGAGACTCAGTTTCCTCCTCTATAAAATAAGGACGGGATGACCCCTGATGGTTTGGGACTACATAAGGTCCTTTCTAGCTCTAACCCTAGGATTCCCGGACAAGATTTTGGTAGGTACTAGTGAGAGGAACTAGAACAAAGAAACTATGGAGGGAAGAAAAATAATAGTAATAATAATGACTTGCCATTATAAGACGCTTCATAATTTATCTACCTCACAACAAGCCTATCAAGGTAAGAAAGGCAAATATCCCCTTTCTGAAAGGAGCAAACTGAGGCACAGAGAGGTTAAGTGACTTGGCCAAGGTCACCTGGAGACTTGAAACCTTGGGCTCCTGACTCTAAATCCAGAGCTCCAATAGGCAGAGGAAGATGGAGACAGGAGTTGAGGTGAGAAGGGCAGGAGGCGGGGGTGGGTGGGTGGGGGAAGAGTTGCTATGGGTAACAGAGAAAGGCATGGAGGATCAGAGGCTCCGGGACCCACCTCTTCTCCTGTACCTCCTGGATGTTCTCAATGCCTATGGCGCTACTCCGACGGGAGCTGAAGGGGCCAGACTTCTTCCTGGTGGGGCTCTTCCCAGGCACGATCAGCGACTGCAGAAGAGAAGCCTGGGCTCAGGGTCTGCCCCGTGCTCCCCAAATGCTGGCTAGGCAGAGGTGAGCGTCCAATAGGCCTCCCCTTCTCCCAGCCCCATGCCCACGACCCCTCTCCTAGGGTACAGCTCAAAGGTTCTCCTGCGCCACACTGGCAAGTAGAACTGAGAATGCCCATGGCCAGGACTCCCCGGCCCCCCCCCCCATTCTGGGGGCATTCTGAAAGGGAGGGACCCTTGGTGGGGGTAGCTTCCTCATCCCCAAGAGAGGAGGGGACCAAGAGGCCTGGACAAGCCCTTCCCTGAAAGAGGGAGAGAGAAAACATGAGGACCATGAAGGGCCACACAGGGACAGTCCTCGGAGAACACTTGGCTCAAACCCTGTTATTTTAGAAATAGAAAAACTGAGACCCTTTTTCCCAAAGCTAGAGAGATAGTAAATGACAAAGGTAGGTTTTGAACCAGGGTGTTCTGATGCCAGATCCAGCCCGACCTTGCAATCACTCCCCTTGCATGGCACTCAACTACAGAACCCCATTTTACAGATGGGAACACTGAGGCTCAGAGAGGAAGGACAGGGCAATGGCTAGAATCTAGGCCTTCTAGTCCTCTTTCAGGGGTAAGAGAGACAGAGAGAGAGGCCAAGGAGCCTTTGGTAAATTCCTGAACCACTGGGATAGGAAGCTCAGTGCCCAGGCCTGGGTGCCCTGCAATGACTACGGGCAGAGCTGTTGAGCACTTTGAACCTGTCCCCCCATCCCTGACCATTACCACTTTTCCCCTCTCTGCCCCAACAGCTGTGGGCCCCAGCTCCCAGAGTTGGAGACAAGGGGAAGAGAAAGTTGGCAGTGAGTGCCCTCTCTCTCTGCCCCGTACCAGCCCAGCCCCTCCATGGAGCCTCCAGGCTGTAGCAGGCAGAGGCCTCAGCCCCAGCAGCTGAAAAACAAAGTCCGCTCTCTCCCGTTCTTCCCCAGCCCCCAGCCCTGCTCCCCAGCACTTTCTGGCCAGAGGGATGCAGGACAGATGGGCTGGTGGACAGACAGACAGACAAGGCAGGTGTGTGTGCGAGAGTCGTGCTGAGGCTGTGCCCTGTCCCCTCCCCAGACAGACAGACAGACACACACACACACACCCCATTAGAGCCCCAGGAAACAGTCATGCCACTACCCCTGCCCTGGGGGGTGGGGGTGAAGGGCAGGGACCTTGGACCAGCATTGCCCACACCAGAACATTCTCAGATCATTGGTCCCAACCCCCAGGAGCCCTCCTCCCTTTTGTCTGGGCGTGCTCCTAAAGACGCCATGCTGGAGGGGACACCCAGGACAAAGTGGGAAGAAGTGAGGGGAAAGAGGGGCCGGGGCGGGGGGCCCTGGAGCCTGGGCCGGCTCATGCTCTGGGAAGATGGGAAGCAGGGGTGGGGAGCTGTGGGTGGTGGGGGCAGCAGGGACAGGGTCAGGCATGGGCACAGCGTGCCCCAGGTGGAACTGGAGGCAATATTGGGGGAGCTGGTCCCTGGGACACTTTCAGTTGCCTGGTTTGGGAGTCCCAGGTACCAGAGCTCAGACAAGGCCAACAAGAGTATGGCATCCCCTGTCCCCAGTGGTCTGGCCTTCTCTCCCAACCCCTGCCTGGGGCTCTGGTGGGTTGGGACAGCCAGGGCTGTGTCCTGCTGAGCCATCCCCAACCCCGCTCACTTGAGAGGCCCTGGCAATGAGGGAGCGTCAGCCTCACCCACCACTCAGGAGACCAGCAAGAAGAGGGCGGCAGGGGCCCATCCCCAATACAGCCTCCATCCCCCACAAAACAAAAGAGCTACATGCAAGAGCCAGCAGCCGGCCCAGCCGCGAAGGTGGCGGCAGCACCGGTTACCACAACCTCTTCTATGGTTCCTATGCCTATGGCGCTGCCCCGACGTCCGAATCTACTGGAGTTTTTCCCCGGGACAAGCAATGACTGGCAAGCGGGCAGAGGAGACAGAGAGAGCCGAGGGGTGGAGAGAAGGAGAAAGAGGCAAGAAGAGAGGAAAAGAAAAGGGGGAGGAGAGAGAACAAGAGGGGAGAAAGAGAATTGAGGGGAAGGGAAGAAAAAAGAGGGACAAGGGAAACAGGTAGAGAGAAAAAAGGAGACGGGGTGGGGCAGAACGGAGAGAGAAGAGGAGATAAAAGAGGGAAGAGAAGAGAAGAGGAAATCATGCAGAAACAAAACAAAACAAAAACAGAAACAAAATATGGTTTGGTTACTGCCCCCAAGGGTCCCTGGCCCCAGTGCCCTGAGGCTCCCCCATCCCAGCTAATGGGGGGCTGGACCAGGGCGGCTCATAGGGGCTTTTTGCTGAGCATGGGGAAGGCTTGAAGCAGCTGGGGGTGTGGGTGCTGGGAAGAAGCTGACTGGGCAGGGATGAAGCAGAGCATCTTCTGACAACAGTGTCCCAGAAGTCTGAGCCAATCCCCCCCATTCTCTGGGCCCTCAGGTATGGGAGGAGAAGGGCTGTGTTTCCCCTCTGGCCAGGGACCTAAACCAACAGGTTTCTCTGGTACCCAGACCTCGGGTTACCATGGAGAGGGCAGCAGTTTGGGCCTTAGGCTTGAAGGAATGTGGGTGTCTCCTTCCCACCCCCTCATGATGGGGTTCCCAGTGGGCAAAACCAGTGGTATTCTTAAAGAGCAGGGGTGCCTAAGTTTGGTTACGGAGACCAGGATCCTTCAGGAGGGGCAGCCAGGGGTGGGAGGACTGGGGAGAGGTGGGGTAGCCCCAGGATGCTTGCTTGGGAGATGTCTAGACTTCTCTGCCATGGCTTTCTGGAACTAGGGAGGAAGCTACTATATGGGTGGATTGGGGAAAAGGGGTGGGTGGGAACATCCCCAGTGCCCTGTCCTAAGTAGGCAAATCATCTATGCTTTCTGGTTGGTGGGCTCTCTCCTGCTCCAGCTCCCTGCAATGGGGAATAGGCCACACAAGCCCCGAACTAAAAACCTGCCAGTGAAGGAGCCTGATGGGGAGGGGGAGGGAGATTAGGGAAGGGATTAAGGGGTATTCGAGGGAGCAGCAGCCCAGCCTGGAGGGCAGGATGGGGAGAAGGTGAGGAGGGGGAGGGAGGAAGAAGAAAGGAAAGGTAGGATGAGGGAGGAAGAGGGAGGGGGGAGATGGGGAGGAAGGAAAAGAGAGGGAGAGGCAGGAGAAGGAAGGGAGGGGGAAAAAAGGGAGAGGGAGATGGGGAGGGAGGAAAAGAGGAGAGGGAGGGAGAGGGAAGGAGACAGGAGGGGAGGGAGGAAAAGAGAGGGAGAGGGAAGGAGAGGGAAGGAGACAGGAGGGGAGGGAGGAAAAGAGAGGGAGAGGGAAGGAGAGGGAGGAGAGGGGAGGAGAGGGGAGGGAGGGAAAAAAGGGAAAGGGAGGAAGAGGAAGAGGAAAGGAGACAGGAGGGGAGGGAGAGGGAGCAGGAAGAAGGGAGAGGGAGGGGGACCACGAGTGAAGGAAAACTAGGAGGAGCAGGAGGGAGGGGGAGAAATGGGAAGGGAGAAGGGCGGTCAGAAGAGGAAAGGGCATGCTATGGACCTAAGAAGGCGCACGTCAGGGGCACTCACTATGCCAGCTGCTTTCGCCAAGTCTGGGTTGTTGGGGCCAAAGCTGCCACTGTGGCTAGTGGATACTGTGTTTGCCTTTTTGTTGCTGAGGCCCATGGCATCCATAGACTGGCTGCGACTTCGGATCACACGCTGGGGACAGAGAAAAAGGGGCCATCAAGCCTCTAGAACCCTGCTGGAGGGGGTGAGGGAGAGAGAACCCACAGCTCTGGAGAAAGAGTCCAGCACCAGCCGCCAGGAAAGCCGGGCGCTGGTCCTGGCACCGACTTTGCCAAGTGACCTTAGGTAAGTCATTTAATTCAGTTAGAACTGTGTCTTCCTCTACAAAATTAGGGGATTGGGTTCAGTCATTCCAGACATTCTGTGTTCTAAGGCCCCACCCAGCTCTGACATTCTTGTTCTCAAGTCCCTCTTAACTATGACATTCTATGTTCTAAGAATCCTCCCGGCTCTAACATCCTGTCTTCTAAGGCCCCTCCCGGTTCTGACATTCTCTGTTCCAAGAGCTCTCTTCACTCTGAGTTATCAGATGAGATCAAGGCTGAAAGGGGCCCTGTTCGTGAGTGTTCTAGAAGCTGACATCTCAGGCAAGGGCCCAGCTGCCCTATTTCCCTCCCTCTCCATCTCTTCAGACATCATGGTTCTAACAGGAACAGGGCAGGCCCCAGAAGTATTGGGGCAAATCCCCTTATCCAAACACAGAGCTGGGCTCTAACATCTGTGGAGGAGGTGGGCTGAGTCAGACCCAACAGAGGACCAGGTCACCCTGGGCATACCTCTCCTCCTCCCTGCCTCCAACAGTTCAAAGAAATGGCCCCCAGAGTCACAAGAGAAATTAATGCCACGTGTCAGACTGCTCTGGCCTCCTTATCCAAAACAATCACTATCTCTGAGACTAGCTTACGGCCTAGTCTGAATCTCTGAGTCCCAGAACACCCTTCCGGTAGGAGGGCCCTGAAAGGGGTGATGTGCTAAGCCCTGGGGCTGGGGGGAGGCAAGAAGGCTGAGTCCCCTCCCCTCAGCCAGAAAGAAGAAAGACCTCCCCACCCAGGGGGCTAAGAGCAGGGCCAGGGCTGGTTCTACTCTTAAGCCGCAAGGCTCAGAAATCACAGGCTCAGATGCCTACATAGGCCTGCCCTCAAACCACAGGATCCACCCCCAACCACAGACCCCACCCCTGAACCCCAGGTTCCACCCCGATGCCATTGGCCCGACCCACCCCCAAACCCCAGGCTCTGACCCCGAGTTCTGGGATCCACCCCAGGATCCCAGGCCCTGCCCACAAGCCCCAGGCTCTTTACCTTGAAAGACTCAAAGAAGCCACCACTGCCCCCTCCTCCATTCTCCATCTTGTCGTCATCTCCCCCCAGGCCCATCATGGACTGGCTGTGAATGTGCAGCTCCTCGTAGAGGGTCTCAAGGAGGGCAGCCCTGGTCCGCTCCTGGGGGGATGGGCAGGGTGAGGTCACTGTGGGGCTAAGGACAAGGGGGAACACTCTTCCCCTTCTGATAGACCAGAACAGCCTGTGAAGCCAACTGGGGGAGCCAGCACGGCCTCTGCCCCCCCTACTCTTCCTTTATCTACTCCTTGAAGCCTGAGATTCCACAGCCATAGTCCGGAGAGACTTCAAAGAGCAACTGATCAGACCTGATCATTTTACACATGAGGAAAGAGAGGCCCAGAGAGGTTGAATAATCTGATGCACCTAAGTGGAGGTGGGCTGGGGATCTGAATCCAGATCTTGACTTCAAATGTATCATTCTTTTCCTTTTCCTTTGTCCCAGTAAAAAATGCAAATACCCCTGGGAGACACTTGAGTCTGCCAGGTTGTGCCAGGCCTTCACCAGCCCTCGGGACCCCTGAATTTATCAGATCTTTTCCAGGAAGCAGCAGGAAGGCACAGGGGAGCTAAGTATCCCAAAGCCAGCTCCCAGGAAATCCCTCTAACATGCACCTTCCTTATGTTTTGCACACAGCGGGTGCTTAATAAATGTTTGCTGAGCTGAGACGTCTGTTGTCCTAACTATCCTTCCACAGGGTAGTATAGCAGGAAATTCCTTGGGTTTCTGCCACAAACTGTTGTGTGGTCTTGGGCACGTCCCCTTAGCTTGCTGAGTCTGGAATTCATTGGGACTGGAGGAATATGAATGGGAGGCTCCCAGGGCTAGCATGAGGCCCGGATGAGATAAGGGCTTTGTAATCCATATGGTTTTATATAAGTGTGAGTTATTATTATTGGGTCACTCCTCCACTGAAGAACCTGCAAGAGCTCCCTTGTGCTGAGAACCACCTTATTATCCATCCAATCTTGATTCACATTGCACTCCTACTTTCTCCCTAGCTAGTCCTCTTGCAGCTGGCCCCTAGCCCCTTACCCCTTGAGGGCAAGGCCTGTCAAGTCTTCCCTTCCTATACCTTGGATGGACCCTAGCACAGGGCTGGGCACACCAAAAGGGCTCACTCAGGAAAAAGTTTTGAAGTGATTTGTCATGTGATTCATTGCAATGGGAGAGTGTGGCCTATGGAGAGAGGAAGAGGAAGACCCTGAAAGGAGAGGCCAAGGGCTCCCAAGACAACCTTTACAATCTGGCAGAAGACCAGCCCTGACTTCAGGGATGGGTCAGGGCAAAAAGGGATATAGACGGAGAGAGCCCTGTGCTCAGCTGAGGACCCCAGAGATGTTGCCTCAGTTTTTCCTGCATATGTCAAGCTGTCCTTGCCTGGTCCCAAATTCTTTCTGCACCAGGCCTCTCCAGGGCCGGACACAAGGCCTCTCCAAGTCTCCCCTTCCAGAACACTCAGTCCTGATGCCTTACCCCCCCCCCCATATCCTCCCCTCCTGCCCCAGACTGGGGGCTGGACATTTCTGGAGACAGGCCTCTCACCTCCAGTTTGGCAAACTTCTCTGCCTTGTAGCAGGCGTATTCTGCATTTATCAGCTTTGTCAGCAAGAATTCCTGGAATTCAGGGCCCTGTGGACCCCATGGGGAGGGAGGGTAGGAGGGAAAGAGAGAGAGAGAGAGAGAAAGAGATTGGTTAGCTGAGCAGAGCACAGAACTCCTTCAGGGCCATGGAGACTGGGAGGTGGGGGAGGGGCACGATGGCCAGAGGTGACCACGTGGGCAGGAGGGAGAGGCAGGTACACCAGATGGAAAGGAAGGGGAGGGAAGGAGGTCCATAGCGAGGAATGCATGGCCCTGGGATCCTGTCAGGGAGCTGAAGGGGATGCTTCTGTGCCGGTGAAACCAGCTGCTGCCTCTGCACGGCCCCCTCCCCACCTAGGTCTCCTGGATACAACCTCAGGATTCAGAGTGGGAAGGGATCCTAGGACCCATCGCATCCAACAGGCTCCTCTGACATTTCATGAAGCCCTTGACCTGGGGAGTGATTAGCTCAAGGTTCCCCAGGAATTAAAAAAGCATCTTGAAAATCCCCAAGGGCCAGAAGCTCCCACAGCCTGCCCCATGTGGAATACCAGCATCACCCAGAAAAGTCACAGGGCCTGGTACGTGGGCAAAGAGACACTGCCCCCCTTCCTCCCCCACCCCCCAACACACACAAAATGAAAAGCAACCCAGAGGCTGTGGCCTCCTATGAGGGGAGGGAGGGGAAGGGGGGAAGAGTGAGAGGGGGAAAGGGTGTCCTCCTCACCTTCCTGAAGACAGCAGGGTCTGGAAGTGGAGGCCCAAAGAAGGGCACGTCATCCCTGGCAGTAACAGACACCTGGAGGGGAGAGTAGCCCCTCATTCTAGACCCCCTCCCCATCATTTCCCTTTCACTCCCTCAGGGACCCCTTAGAACAGGGGCATGAGATTAGTCCAACCAACTGTGAACTAGAGGGGGTGGGGGGTCGTCAAGGATGGTGAAAGGGTTGTATTCCCTACTCTCATTATTGAGGCAGGAGGGAACAGGGTTGAAAGGGGCAGGCCTGGGAGTTGGGGAAACCTTATAGGGCAACTGTAGGGAACTGTAGAACCACAGAATGTCAGCTGGGAGAATCCTTAAACATTAGAAAACATTAGAGCTGAGAGGGTCCCTAGAAAACAGAATGCCAGAGCTGGAAGGGACCTTAGAACACAGAATGTTAGAACTGAGAGGGTCCATAAAACATAAAATGTTAGAGCTGAGAGGAACCTTAGAACACAGGATGTCAGAGCTAGGAAGGATCCTTCCATTATATAAATTGGAAAAACCAGGCCCGTGACTCACCTAAAGTCACAAAGAAAGTGAGTGGCCAAGCCAGGGCTTTGACCCTGGCCTCATCTGTACCCTGCCCTAACCCAGGACTGTAAACAGAGGCCCTGGGTCCCTCACGGAACCCCCTCACCTTGTAAAGGGGCCCATCGGGGCCAGCATCTTCCGCCTGCACCACCACATAGGCGTGGAGGAAGTTGGAAGCAATCATGTCGGGCACAAAGGGCGTGTTCTCATCCTGGAAGACCACGGCCACGATGTCATTCCCAATGTGCCGCTTCCTCTGTAACTAAACACAGGGCCCCCACAGCCCCTAAGTTGGGAGCCTTGGGGATCAAAGAGAGGGGCCTTCCTGCAGCTCCAGGATCATAACGGGTATGGGAAAGGGTGATCATTTGCTAGCATTTAGGGAGGCACAGCCAGAGCTGGGTGTGGGAGGTAAATGGGGGGACATAGGCCTTTGTTGCTAGAGATCTAGAGCATGGGAGTGCGATGAGCAGCACAGAGCCAAAATTCAAGATGGTGACAAGTTTCTTCCCTGAGAACTTCTTCGATTTTCTCAAGAAACTGGAAGAGGGGGAAAAAAATCTTCCCTCCCTAAAAATCTTTTTCTGTGTTCTTTTTATATTTCAACATATCCCAAATATGATCACTTTATGAACAAACTAATAATAATAATAATACTTATATACACATAATAATGTGCAAAGGAGCTGTGATGATGTAATCATGGGAACTCCCAGTATGAGAGCTCTCCCCATCAAACTTAATTTGTAAGGGTCAGAGGTGAGATTTGAACCCATGTTTTCCTGACTCTGAGCCCACTCCACTATGGATGTGCCCACAGCCACACTGCTAATAAGTGGCAGGTCAAGAACACAGATCGTCTACTTCTAGGTATGAAGTTCTTTCCACTGAACTCTATTCCCTGGAACTAGGTCATAAAATCATAGAACATCAGAACTGGGAGGAACCTCAGAACATAGAATGCCAGAACCAGAGAACAAAAAATGTCAGAGTTGGGTGCATCCTTTGAACGGAGATTTAGGCCTGAAGGCCTGAAGAGGCCTTCAAGCCCAACAACGCAACCCTCTCAATTCACAGATGAAGAAGTCAAGGCAATGAAGCGGTCTGCGGACAAGCTTATACAGTGAATTATTTAATATTACTTTCAGTTTCTAAACCAACAGGATGACATTCCATCTATGGGATTTAAAAAAAGAAATAGTGCCCACTTCAGTTTTTTCTGCCAACTAGCCCATTTGTTCTGATTTTAAAATGCCTAGAAATATGACATCTGTCCACAGAGGCTCTGGAGGAGGCTGACATTTAGCTAAGGGCCACGTTTTACCTGCTGGGCATCCCCCTCTGTGTAGGGCAGTTTGGTGGACACGTGGAACATAATCTCCTTGTTTCGAAAGTTGCAGTAGACCGACTCTGTCCCCGTCTGCCCATGAGTCACATCCAGGCCACCCCGGAACCTGCCGTGCAGAGACACCACCCCACTGGCTTAGCTATGCTTGTTTTCTGCAGCTAGGCTGGCTCCCAGCCCTCACAACCCCACCGAGGCCAGAGTGGAGGAGCTCCACTTCCTAAGGACTCCCCTCCCATTCCTTTTATTCCTTCTCCTCCCCCTATCCAAATCCATTGCCCAGCCCCCCTCCCCCCATTTTTTCCCCCCAAGAATCATAGAATGTTGGAGCCAGAAGGGATATTAGAGATGAGCTGGTCTGATCTGTTCATTTTAGAGATGAGGAGACAGAGGGAAGTTACTCACCCAAGGTCACACAGTGAGTTAAGAGACAGAGCCAGGACAACTCACCCCTTAAAGTCCTGTAGTTTGACCTTCTGACCCAAGAATTCTAGGAACTCCACGAAAGCAGGGCTCTCCTCGTTGGTGCTAAACAACTCCTCCTCAGAGGTCTGCGGGTACATGGGGCTGGGGTTGTGGGGCCAGCCAACCGCAGGCAGCATCCCTCTTTCTTCCCTCCCACCTCCCTCAGCCCTCTCCCCCCACCACAGGCCAGCATTCCCCAACATCAGAGAAACTGGGCTGGGTAAGCCTGGAGGTCTCTGGGTCACCCCCACAACCCAACAGGTAGCTCCATGGAACCCCTAGGGAAATAAGGAGGCAGCCATTTACCAGAGCAGGAGCATGGGCTGGGAGATGGGAGGCCTAGGGTCTAGCCCCAGCTCTCCCAATGACTCTTTCTGTGTGACCTTGTGCAAGTCATTAGCCTCATCTATAAAATAAAGGGGTGGGGCAGGCTGGACTAGATGATGTCTAAGGTCCTTTCTGGCTCTCATAGTCTATGATCTAAGGTGGGAGGCAATGGGACGGACCCAGCAGCTGGAGAATCCTGGAGTCTCTAGGTTGGTCACCTGCCCTGGGGGGTGGTGAGGGTAGGTCCCCCCAGGTATCGGCGGGAGGTTGACTCAGCAAAGTCCAGGGAGCCCCACCTGCCCGAGTTTCTGGTAAATGACCCCAAACTTGAAGTTATCGCTGATGACGTGTTCATCGAAGGTGACAATGAGGCGGGAGGCCTGAGGAAAGCAGGAAGTCAGCGTGTGTTCTCCAAGAGAGAGATCTTCCTACCTGACACACAGGCCATGGCCATTCCCACCTCTTACCCTCTGTTCATGCCACTCTCTCCTCCCTGAAACACCCTCCATGTCCCCTCTTCCTGGCCAACTTCTTAGGGCCCAGCTTGGCTCACTTCTCCAGGGAGCCTTCCCTGGCCACTCACAGAATGCCAGAGTTGGAGACTTCTTGGAAGAGCTAGGCCCATCTACCCCTCAGCAGGAATCTCCTCATCCTGCACCTACCCTGGAGGAAGCCCTCCAGAGGGGAAACCTCTACACCCAGGGGCTGGCCACTAGACTTCAGGACCACTCCAAGAGGGCAGTCAGTCGAGGTATTCCTTATAGGGAGTCCAGGTATTCCTCCTGGCAACTGCCTCCCTTTTCCCGTGCTGTAAGTCCTAGTTGTGCCCTCTGGGGTTAAGAGCACCCTGTGCATCCACACCTCTTTCCATTCTCTCTTCTCCGAGCTCCAGTTGCCTCTGAAATCTGTACTGCATTCAAGTATCCTGCCTAGTACTTATTGCTCTCTTGTTTCTCATGCCTCACCACATAGGCTGTCACTCCCCTGAAGAAAAGAAATATGTCCTTTTCTCTCATTTTCCGTTCTGTGTTCTAAAGTCCCTTCCAGCTCCAACATTCTTTTCTAGAATCCTTCTCTGTTCTAAGGTTCTTTCCAGCTCCCACATTCTATTCTAGAGTCCTTTCTAGCTCTGACATTCTCTATTCTAAGGCCTTTCTCATCTCTGACATCTTGTGTTCTAAGGTCCATCCCAACTCTGATATTCTCTGTCCAAGATCCCTTCAGCTCTGACATTCTGTGTTATAGGTCTCTCCCAGCTATGACATTCCATGTTCTAAGGCCCCTCCCAGCTCTGACATTCTGGGTTCTAAGGTCCTTCCCAACTCTGACATCCTGTGTTCTAAGATCTCTCCAGCTATGACATCTCATTTCTAGAGTATGTGTTTATAGGAGAAGCTTCCTTTCTGGACCTACCCCTAGGCACAAAATCAGAGCCAATTTTTCTTCCTGAGGAATCTTTTTTTCCTCAGATAGAACTTTGGAGTCCTCCTAGACAGAGACCTTTTTGTGATGCTTGGCGCTTACTAGGCTGGCAAGAGAAGCCTGGGTAGCAGCTGGGGCAAATGGCCAGAAGAGCATTTCTTTGCCCTACCAACCCCACTCTCCCCGCCAAATCCACTCTAGGCTGACAAGCCTGGTGTCAGGGCTCTGGGGTTACTCAGTCCCTTCTTATCACCATTTCCCTCCTCCAATCTTGGGAATCCTAGGAAGTTGACTAATATCCCAGAGGAGGCTGGGGTTTCAGGGACATGATGTTTCCCAATACTCAGAGAGCTGAGGGGCCCCTCCTGCCCCCAGCGTAGCAGACAGCTCAGCTCCCACTCCCCAGCAATGAGGACGGGACCCAAAACGTCAGTCCTACCTTGGGGTAAAGCACTGGGTAGAATCGATCCACATTCACATCCTCACACACCAGCTGCAAGAAGATAAGAGAGGGTCTGTGGGGCTGGGCCCTGAGCAGAGGAGGCCAGGGGGACAGAGGGGACTTGGCAGGGTGTGGAGGCCCTCCTGTTACATAGGATGAGCTGGCTCAGCATGCAAGTTTGGACACTGGTGGGCTAAGACTGGCCGATGCTGAGAGCAAAGGTTGACCTTTGACCAGGGCTAGAGACAAGTTCAGAGGAATGAGTGAAATCCAGGACCTGAACAGAGCAGCCACAACGGATGGCACAGAGTGGGTGCAAACATAGAGATGGGGGCTCGGGTGGGTACAAGGGAAGGTATAGCCATGAGAGGAGCGTGTGAGAGCATGCCAAGGTGTGTGACTGCATGTAAGAACATGAGGTGGGGCAGGGCACGTGGGTTTACAACGTCTGAGGACACAAACCATCATGGAAACATCAGGAACACGGGAGATTGGGGAGTGGGAATGTTCAAGCACATCTCTAGGGTGGTTAAACATGGATGAACATGCAGGAATAGGCAGGGGGGTCCTCCCCAGCCTAGTCCTTCCATGGTCAGAGTCTGAAGTAGCCCCAGAGGGTCGGGAGGTGGGGGGGGTCAAACCTTTGCCATCTGGACAACGTTGGGGAATTCTGTGAGGCAGGAGATGGGGATGACGTCATGGTAGGTCCTACACTTCGTCCTGGGGGGAGAGAACAGGGCAGAGTGAGAGAAGAAGAGGGAGCTGGGAGCTCAGGTCTGGCCTAGTTGGGGGCTCAGAGACAGAAAGAACAGACTGCCTGGAATATGGTGTGATGAGAGAACACTAGCCTGGGAGTCCTGAGTCCTCACTCTTGCATTCAAATCCCACAGTGCAATAAGCTCGCTGTGCAACTTGGACATTTCCCTTGGGGTGCCTCAGTTTCCCCCTCTGTAAAATGGATGAGGTGGGGCCCCTGATTTCTCAGGTCTAGGTCTAACATTTCATGACTTCCCAGCCCTGCCTCTTTGCCTAGCAGGGCCTCCCCTCCACCCTGGCCCCATCCTCTGGGGCCCCTAGCTCACCTGAGCAGCAATCTGAGGTGTTCTTGATCCCCGATGACATCATACCTGAGTGAGAACACCAGGTGGCCCAGGGCAGTGTCCAGGGCATAGTAGTTGAAGTGTTCCTGGGGCACGAGAAATGGATGGAGGAAAGGGGGATCAGCGCCACAGAGGGAGAATTGGACCACAAACCTGCCTGTCTGCATCTGCCCCACGTCTTCCTAGGACCCGGCGCTAGAAAACACCCCAGAGCTCATCTGACCCTCATCTGAGCAACACTCCCAACAAGCAGCTTTCCAGCTGCCCCTGGAAGATCTCCAGTGACGGGAAGCTCACTACCTCTCAAAGCTTCTCATTCCCTACAGGGTCAAAACATCCTAGGACTCTGGAAGGAGCTCAGAGCCCACCCAGTCCGACCTCCTATCTCACAAATGAGGAAAGTGAGGCCCAGAGAGGGCCCTGGCTATGTGTTAGGCCACGGTAAAACAAGGGCCGACATAAAATAGTCCTTGCCCTCAAGAAGCTTCCTTCCTTCCAGAAGAGACCATGTGTTAACCACCAAAATGATCCTGAATCTATCTTGTTTGTATCTGGTTACATGCTGTCTCCTCTATCAGACTGCTTAGTTCAGTTATTTTTCAGTCACATCCAACTCTCCACGATCCCATTTGGGGTTTTCTTGGCAGAGATACTGGAGTGGTTTGCCATTTCCTCCTCCAGCCCATTTTACAGATGAGGAAACTGAGGCAAACAAGTTTAAGTGACTAGCCCAGGGTCACACAGCTAATAAGTATCTGAGGCCAGATTTGAACTCAGGCCCTCCTGACTCCAGGGCCGGTGTTCTATTCACTGGGCCATCTAGCTGCCTCCCACACCAATTGTTAATGTTAGAGCCAGGAGGGGCTTTTGGGTTCTTTCAGTCCAACCTCTGCCTCGTTTTACAGAGCTCAAATCTGAGGGCCAGGGAGGCATGCGGCTTCTTTGGAATCGTAGATTTAGCGCTAGAACAGAGATCACCTAGTTCAGTCCCCTCATTTCACAGGCAACAGAGCTGAGGTTTGGCAGAGTAAGGCGACTTCAGCGGCAGAGCCAGAGGCCTAGGCCTGCCAATGCCGAATCTAGCCTGACTCCAGAGCCAGGAGTTTTCTCCCTCCGCCCCCACAGATTCAGGGTACCTACAGAGCACCAACAGAAAGGCATCATAAGGCTTAATAATGAATCATCCCCTAATTGTTTTCTGTGTCTCATCACCATGACTAGTCGGCTGGGTCCTTCCCTGTGGGCAGAGACACAGCTGGGCACATAGTAGGTTCGCAGGTAAGTCTTGGAGATTGACCATGAACCTGTCACTTGCCGGCCCCCAAAGCCCAGCCCAGTGAGGTGCGGCCCTAGTGGATGACGTAGAGGAAATGAAACATGTCCCAAACAAACAGGGAGGCATCTAGAGCTAATGTCTAGCCTCCCAAGAAAGAGGGAGATGTTCAGAGCCACGGGCAGGATCCTAGGAGAGGCAGGGCCATTCACAGTGGGAATGGATGCATGGGAAGGACGCAAGGGGGCTCCCCCCCCAATCCCAGGAAGCCAGCCCAAAGGCAGAGATCTGGGAGGGGGAGCCCTGGGCTCCACACACCCCTGATCCCGCCCAGCCCAGCCCAGCCCAGCGAGTGCAGCCGGCTCCCCTGGCCAACACCCACCCCAGGAATCGGCCCGGAAGTGAGTTCCTGTTTAAACACGAACCTCTCTCTAGGCATGGGGCAGGGGAGTGTCCTAGGATGATAGGATTTTGATCTGGAAGGAACCTTAGGGGTCATCTAGTCCAGTCCACTCATTTTACAGAGGAGTAAACTGAGGCACAGAAAAGGTAAATGACTTGCTGCCTATGGCCACAGAGGTAACATTAGCAGAAAAAGTATTTTAATAGAGGCCTCGGATTCCAAATCCAGTGCTCCTGAGGGATAAGGGTGGTTCTCCCTGCCCTCCTCCTCCCCCGCCCCCTCCCCTGACACCTTCTGCCTCCCTCCTTCACCACCTCCTGCCTTCACAAGGAGCTGGGGAGGCCCTGACTGTTCTAAGGGGAAGGGCACTTTGCCCAAAGGCCCGGGCCTTTTCAGAGAAGGAGCTCAAGGACCTGGATCCTCAGTGGGTCACGTCCCAGGGAGGTGTGGGGGGAAGACAACAGAAGGAGGTAGTGGGGGGCAGGCTCAGAATCTCGTGATGTTGGTTCACCTGCTGCCTTGGCAGCAACGCCAGGGAGCCCAAGGTCATCCTGTCCTGCCTCTCCCCCACCCCCCACACCTCCACTCTATCCCGAGTAGAGCCTGCGTGGCCATGAGGATATCTGCATAATTCTCACATCCCTCCAGCCAAGGTAAGGACGTGGCTCCTAACCTCATCCCATTCCCCTGCCCTGGCAGGGTCTCCTCCAGACTATCAAAAGCCTGGAAGGCCCTCCCTTTTCCTGTACTCATCTGAATACTACGCCTCCTTCGAAGGCAAGTTCAAGACCCACCTAGAAAAGACTCTTGGAATGTGGAATGGTAAAACATCAACTGTCCAAGTCTGAAGCAGCCTTAGAACACAGAATGTCAGAGCTGGGAGGGCCCTTAGAACACAGAATGTCAGAGCTGGGAGGGCCTTTAGAACACAGAATGTCAGAGCTGGGAGGGCCCTTAGAACACAGGATGTCGGAGCTGGGAGGGCCCTTAGAACACAGAATGTCAGAGCTGGGAGGGCCCTTAGAACACAGGATGTCAGAGCTGGGAGGGCCCTTAGAACACAGGATGTCAGAGCTGGGAGGGCCCCTAGAACACCAGATGTCAGAGCTGGGAGAAAGCCTGTAATGCTGAATGTCAGAGCCAGAAGGGATTTTAGAGATCGCCAAGTCTTATCCCTTCTTTTTACAACTGAGGCCTTGTGAGATGAAGACCACCCAGCTCAGAAGGCCAGAGTTGACACTTGAACCCAGTTCTTTGGACTCCATCTCCTAGTGGTGACCTCTTGGAAGCCCCTCCTTAGCCCCTGGGACCCAGGGGCCTCTACCGCTGAGGCAGTTACTTTTGGATGCTTGAATTGTTTGGTGGAATCTTCTTGACTTCTAGCTTAAATCTTCCTCTTTGCACTTTCTGCCCTCTGCCCCCCAGTTCCACCCTCTGAGGCTGAGCAGAATGAATCTAACCCTTGAAGACAGGTGATGTGTCTCCCCTTCCCCCAGCTGGCTCAGGTCACTTCCCAACTAAACATCCTCAGTCCTCCTTCCATAGGATGTTCTCGGCATCTCAGCTCCAACATCAGCCACTCCTGACCTGTGTGGCCTTGGGCAAGTCACTTCCTTTCTCTGGGCCTCCGTTTCCTCACCCATAAAATAAGCGAGCTACACTAACAGCCTCTGAAGGCTCTTCCAGTCCTGGGCAGTCTGCCTGAGGCGCAGCACTGCACCCCTCTTCAGGGCAGCATCTGCTCTCTTGGCCACCAAATCATCCTGTCGACTCATTCTCAATTCACCAAGACCCCCTCCTGAAGCAGCCACAATCTGAACGGGCCTGGAAGGCAATCCAGCGATCCCCACCCCACCCCCGCCCTCCAGAGCCCTCCTGCCCCGCGGCCCAAGGGGTACCACCCCACAAGGTCAAGGTCACACCCCGACCTTGGCCCCCAGGCCACCTAGCTCACCTTGCCTAAGAAATACTTGCGGTAGAGCCGGGCAGTGTGGTTACACTCCAGCTTCACTTTGGACGTGGGGGACTGGAGCTGTTCCGTCTCTGGAATGCTGCTGAGCTCATGATTGGTGCCCTCGATCCAATAGCCTCCAAACTGGGGCAGCAGGATGAGGGGGAAGGGCCCTTCACGCCCCAGGACCTGGAAGAGGCCACGGGGTCAGAGTCAGCATCATGTCAAAGGCCCGTCTGTATGCAGCATCACTCCCTGCAGCCAACTGCACATGTGGCTCTGGACTTGAGTCTGGAAAGGCTGGAGCTCGAACCCTAATCCAGATACTAGCCTTGTGAGCCCAGACGTGCCTCTACTGAGAGCAGAGATGCCACAATGGGAGGTATCTGGAGGGACTAGGAAGATGGAAAAGAAGGCTGATCTCTTTCTTAAAGGAGACCTCAGCCTGGAGAACCTTTTCCCACCTTTGCTAATCCTTTATTCATAGTGTACCCACTCACCATGGGTGCCCTCCAATGTTCTGTCCTGGGCCCTCTCTCTTCTCCCTCTTTATTATCTGTCTTGGTGATCTCATCTACTCTTGTAAGGTTTAGCTCTTATCACCATGGAGATGACTCCCAGATCTCTTTACCCCTGACCTCCAGACTCGCATCTCCAGTTGCCTTTTGTCCATCTCCCCCTGGGTGCCCCCCAAACATCTTAAACTCAACATGCCCAAAACTGAACTCTGAAATTGGTTCTTCCCAAAGCCTCCCCTTCTAGTGCAGAGGGCACTCCCATCCTCCCAGTCACCCAGGCTCAAAACCTTCGTTTCATCCAAAGTTCTTCACCTCTCCCACATGCCTCACAGACAATCTGCCTCAATATCTTAGTGTTTTAAAGCTTCACAAAATCTCTCCTATGCTTTCTCCCCACATTTGCCCGACTGTAGCTCAGGACCTCACCACCACTCAGCAGCTCTACTGAATTAGACTTTTTTTTCTCTGTTTTTGGTGAGGCAATGGGGGTTAAGTGACTTGCCCAGAGACACATAGCTGAGTGTTATGTATCTGAGGCTGGTTTGAACTCAGATCCTCCTGACTCCAGGGCCAGTGCTCTAAACACTGGGCTACCTAGCTTCCCCACGGAGACAGTCATTCTTAAGGCCCACATTTGCCTTTTAAGCGATCTCCCACCACCACTACCACCAAGGCTCTCCCTGCCCCAATTCATCCTCCATATAACCGCCAAAGGGATTTTTCAAAAGTGCAGGTCTGGTCATATCACCCTTCCTCCTCATTAGGTTTCCGTGGCTCCCTAGTCCCTCCAAGATCAAATATAAATTCTTCTGTTTGGCAATTTAAAAAAATCTTCAAAACACAGCCCCTTCTTACCTTTCCTGACTCGTTACACCTTCCTCCCCTGCATGTATCCTATGATCCAGTCACACTGGCCTCCTTGCATTTTTTCAAACATGTCACTATCTCCCATCTCCACACCTTTGCCTCCCATGCTGAGAATGACCTTCCTCTTAGCTTCCCTGACTTCCTTCAAGACACATCTCAAACTCCACTTTCTGCAGGAGGCCTTTCTCAGTTCCCCCCACTTCTATCCCCATTCCCCGTGCCCCTTGAGGCTACTGACTTCCCCTCTGAGATTCCCTTACCGCTGCCCTTTATGTATCTTAAATGGATTTAATTATTTCTACATCTCCTTTGTTAGAATGTAAGCTCCCTGAGGGCAAGGACAACTTAACTTTTTTTTTCTGTATCCCTAGTTCTTGGCTGGCACAGTGCTTGCTGCCTGATTGGAATTGGTTTAAATGTAGTCTGCTTTCCATGGGTCATCTAGCCCCTCCGAGGTCTCAAGAGCCTTAAACCAGTGGCTCCTCCCCTAAAAACCCTGGGGTTTCCCACATGGGAATTTCCATCTCCAACCTCCTGCACAGGCTGTCCTCCTGCCTAGAATGCACATCCTCCTCACCTCCACCTTTTAGAATATCCAGGTGGTGCTCTAGAACTAGTATCTCTTAGAATCTCTAGCCATCTCCTATATGAGACCTTTCCTCATCTCCACCTCCCTCCCCAGTCACACAGTATTCATCAGTATACTTACTGTTACTGTGCTCCCAGTAAAGTGTTAGCCCCTGGAGGGCAGGTACTATTTCATTTTTATATCTACAAAGCCTGGCCTAAAGTAGCAGCAGAATCAACACTTGTAGAATGTACAAAAGCCAGGCCTGCCTGCCCCCAATAGGAAGAGGGACATATGGGTGACAGGGAAGACCACAAAATCTTGGTCTGTGGCCCCAGAGTTTGGGGTGTGAGCCAGGTGTCCACCGATTCCTGGCTAAGAGCTGCCAGGACCTCTTAGCTAGAATGGTCTGCTCTCCCAAGGGAGGGAGACATCACGGCAGGGAAGGGGGAAGAGGGGACAGTAGCTGTCTTGGATTACCTCGTGGACACTGGGATATGGGATGTAATCCTCTTCTGTCTGCAAAACACAAGCAAGCCGCAAGTGAGACAGACTTACTAGCCCTAAGTCTACCATCTTTCATGGCCCAATTTATCTGTTGAAACATCTTATGATCATTTGATTCACCCATCCAGCTTTTTTGGGATACTCAGTATTGGTAAGGAGAAAGGGGGGCAGAAGGGAATGTGGAGGGCAAAAGCATCCTGTTCTCTCCCCTCTTGCAGGCCCAGAGCGTGGCAGGGATTTGCCCAAGGATGCACAGGCAGAGGAAAGTAGGGCTGAGCTCAGATCCCTGACGCTCTGCACTGGAAGAGTTACATGGGGTGGAAGGGGTGGTCACAAAGTCAGAGCCCTGGGAGCCTGACCTCCCCTTCCATCTGACTTTCTGCTAGTTCTTCAGAGCCACAGCCCAGTGCCCAGGATGATCATACTCTTTCCCAGCCCTGCTACAGACTAAGGATGGAGTCACCGAGGACAGGACATTCTGGGTCAGAGACCTCGATGTCAGGATCAGTTTCTTACACCTCAGGTGGGGGGTGTTGGGTGGGCCATCATCTCCCGGGGAGTCTCCTCAGTTGGGATTAACTGCATTACAACAGGAGTTCCCGGGGTTAAGGGTGTCCTGGAACCTGGGAGACCTGGATTCCAGTGTCACCCTAGTTGATAAGCGTGATAGGATATGGAATTTCAGGTCCTAAGGGTAGAAGAAATGTTTCCAGGCAGGGAATGAGGTGCTGTTGTCAGGGACAGAGGCAACCGGGATTTTTAAGGTTTAGGAGGGCCCTTAGAACACAGGATGTCAGAGCTGGGAGGGCCCTTAGAACACAGGATGTCAGAGCTGGGAGGGGCCTTAGAACACAGGATGTCAGAGCTGGGAGGGACCTTAGGACACAGGCTGTCAGAGCTGGGAGGGCCCTTAGAACACAGAATGTCAGAGCTGGGAGGGACCTTAGGACACAGGCTGTCAGAGCTGGGAGGGACCTTAGGACACAGGCTGTCAGAGCTGGGAGGGCCCTTAGGACACAGGCTGTCAGAGCTGGGAGGGGCCTTAGAACACAGGATGTCAGAGCTGGGAGGGACCTTAGGACACAGGCTGTCAGAGCTGGGAGGGCCCTTAGAACACAGAATGTCAGAGCTGGGAGGGCCCTTAGGACACAGGCTGTCAGAGCTGGGAGGGCCCTTAGGACACAGGCTGTCAGAGCTGGGAGGGCCCTTAGGACACAGGCTGTCAGAGCTGGGAGGGCCCTTAGGACACAGGATGTCAGAGGTGGGAGGGCCCTTAGGACACAGGATGTCAGAGCTGGGAGGGCCCTTAGGACACAGGATGTCAGAGCTGGGAGGGCCCTTAGGACACAGGATGTCAGAGCTGGGAGGGCCCTTAGGACACAGGATGTCAGAGCTGGGAGGGCCCTTAGGACACAGGATGTCAGAGCTGGGAGGGCCCTTAGGACACAGGATGTCAGAGCTGGGAGGGCCCTTAGAACCCAGGATGTCAGAGCTGGGAGGGCCCTTAGAACACAGAATGGCAGAGCTGGGAGGAATCTAAGAACATGGAGAGTCAGCCCTCATCCACTAAGCTGCCTTCTTGACTCCCAATGCTCTTAGAATAGAATTAGGAAGCAACTGATAAACACTGTCCATACCCTCTCAGGAGGACATCCCTCCCTACTTCCACTCCCTTGGGAATCTGTATCTCTACCTCTGGCCCCTATTGCCCAAAGAAGCCCAAAGGCACCATACAAGTACAACGAGGGTCAACAGCCTGGTAAGAGGGGAAGGGGGTGGTGAAGAATCACTTTGGAGGTCAAGACGCACCTGCCTGGGACAGAAAAAGCCCAGTGTTCCCCCTCCCCACCCCCCAACACCCATCTACCCAGGGAGGCCTGGGACTTACTTTGAGAGGAGGTGGGAAGGAGCATCTTTGTTCATCCATCCTGCTTCCCTGCAAAGATAAGAGTTACTAGTCATGACCCTGGCAGTCTTTGTAGGTGGAGACCTCTCAACTCCTTCAAATACACTGATAGGGCATCTGTGAGTATACCTCTGTGAACAGAGCCACATACTGTGAAAGCTAGAAGGTCCCTGAGAACACAGAATGTCAGAGCTGGGAGGGAGGGCCTTAGAACACAGAATGTCAGAGCTGGGAAGGCCCTTAGAACACAGAAAGTCAGAGCTGGGAGGGCCTTTAGAACACAGGATGTCAGAGCTGGGAGGGCCCTTAGAACACAGAATGTCAGAGCTGGGAGGGCCCTTAGAACACAGAAGGTCAGAGCTGGAAGGGCTCTTAGAACACAGAAGGTCAGAGCTGGGAGAGCCCTCAGAACAGGGAATGTCAGAGCCGGGAGGGGATTCTTTCATGCTATTTAGCAAAAACTAAGACCCAGAGAGAGGACCAAGTAGTCCAAAGCCATACTGCCTACTGGTGGCAGTCTTATCCTAGAACCCATTCTAATACCTTCTCACTATACCACAATACAAAAGGAATAGAGTTCTTTATGCCCTCCAAGGGCAGGACTAGGGCAAAGGGGTGGAAATCACAGGGACCTAGATTTGGGCTCCTCCAAAGGGAGAACAATCTACCAATGAAAGTTCTGCAGAAACAGGCTGGGTTCCTTTCCCAGGTAGACAGGCTGGATGCCCCCTCACTGAGGTTCTTATAGAGGGGATTCATGCTTCCGGAGGAGTTCAGCTAGATAAACTCAAAGGCCTCTTCCCACATGGGATGCTCTCATTCCAGAGGGGGTCCAGGTGGCTGGAGGAGACCTCAGCCTAGACACTGGAAGAGCTGGCCCTAAGCCCTGCAGTCAAAGGCAATGCTGAGCTGGAGAGCAGCACCTCAAAGACACAAGGGTCATCAGGATGGAGATGGGAACCAGGGAACTGCCTACAGAGTGATGCACGCACTGCTCAGTGCTAGGGCATGACCTACCTCTCCTGCAACAGGGGGTGCTGCTGCCTCTTGCTAGGAGGACATGAGGCCCTGGTGATCTAGGCTGAGAACAGTACCAGCACAGGATGTCTAGGATTCCCCTCCCCCCTCAGAGAGCTCCCCAGCATAGATCCAAAAGGCTGGTCACTCACCTGCATCTTCTCAATCATCTCAAACAAGTCTGAGTTCTGCAACAGAAAAAAAAAAACAGGAGAGAGGGCAGGGTCAGATCATAGAATCACAGGTTCTCAGATCTAGAACCATCCAGGACCTCAGAGGCCATCTGTTCCAACCTCTCACTTTACACATGAGCCCCAAGGTAACACAGGAAGGAAGTGTAAAGGCTGGATTAGAACCCAGGTCCTCTGTGTCCAGCTACAATGCTTCCCAGCCTGGTCCAGATCCCTCTGAACTCTTCAAGTTCCCCCCTATCCTTGGACACCAATCACAATGGCTGCCCAAAGTCTAAGACGGGGGTTTGGGATAAACTGGGCCTCTCATCGGGTCTTCTCTGCCCATACCCCATAGCTGGGGAGGGTATGAAGAGCCAAGGGCCCAGGTCCTCTCTGAGTCAGCTTTGGGGTTCACCAAATCACAGGATTATGTGATGTAGAACTGGAAGGCCCTTAGAGATCTTCTAATCCCCTCCTTTTACAGTATGTTCTAACAGACTACTACGGTCCCTCCCAGCTCTGACATCCTGGGTTCTAAGGGCCCTCCCAGTTCTGACATTCTGGGTTCTAAGGGCCCCCCAAGTTCTGACATCTTGTGTTCTAAGGGCCCTCCCAGCTCTGACATTCTCTCTTCTAAGGTCTGTTCTAGTATTCTGTGTTCCAAGCTTTCTTAATAAAGAGAAAACTGAGACCTTGAGAAATTATGTGCCTGGCATGAGGTCACATGGGGATCAGTAGCAGATCTGGAATGTAACCCCATATTCTGATTCCAAATCCAACCCTCTTTTCTGCCATACTTCCAAGAATCGCAGAGTTGGAAGGAACCTCGGATCATTGATCCTGAGCTAGAAGGGACTCATAATTTACCTAGTCCAAATGCCTCATTTTCCAGAGGAGATCAGACACAGACATAGGTCTTCTAACTCCAGAGCCTAGTTACTCCTAGTCTTGCCTGCTGGGACTAGGCCACCAAGCCTAAGCCCTCTTCTAGCAAAGGTAGGCGGGCTCTCACCGTCTCCTCACTTCTCTTGGGGTTGACATCCCTGTTGATCACTTCTATTCTATCCTTCCCAGTCCAAAATTAGGAGAGATCCTACACTAAATGAATCCCCCTCTTTAAAGAGCCAGGGCCATATCCCCTCTATTCTAGCCCATCCCTAACCCAAGAGTTCCCTAAATTCCAAAAACCTTCCCTCCTCCCGCCAGAAGATCTGTACTGAGAGGCCCAAGTCCTGGTCCCAGACTTTTCATTCTAGTTGTCAATGATAAAGCAGCATGGAAAAATTAATTTGGACTCAGACGACATGGGTTTGAATCCTGTCTGTCCTCTTATTAACTATTGAGATCCTTGGGCCTCAGTGTTCCTACCTGTAAAATGAAATAACCTTTAAGGCCTTTTCCTTCTCTTAAATCGTGTAATGGGGAGACAATATCCCTAATACCAGCAGCCACTGGAGACCATGCCCTGCTCACACCCTGGGCAGCCCAGCATGTGGACACAGGAGAAGAATAGGAAGTCCCGAATTCCATCCCCAAAGGGTGTTTTTGCCCAATCCAGGGAATTGAGGGGGCAAACCCCAGGGGACCTCTGGTGACCATGGGCACACTTCTGCTAGAAAGGGCCCCATTTCTATGTGAATCCTGAGACCCCAGTGCAAGTGATAGGAACGCAGCAAAGTCTCTTATGAGAGCTACCCTCCCTCTGCTTCTCTATACAGAGAGAAGATGCTGAGACTGACCACACCCAGCATCAATACGTGCTCTAGTTATCTCTTCCCTTCTCTCTCTGTCTCTCTGTCTCTGTCTCTCTCTCCCTCTCTCTCACACATTTTTTTCTCTCACACACACTCTCCCTCTCTCTCTCTCTCTCTCTCTCTCTCTCTCTCTCTCTCTCTCTCTCTCTCTCTCTCTCTCTCTCTGTGTCACCACACACACACACTCTAAATTATAATCAAACTCTCCTTTCTCTGTTGCCCCCATCTCCCCTGAACCCCACCCTGATGAATGCTATATTCACATATATGTGGCATTAAGCTCTGCCACTTCCAGGCTGGGCTTTCAAGTTTGCCAGCTCCTGCCCTACAGTGCCAATACTGAGCATAGCTAGTTTCCTGAAGGGAAGGCAGTCCCAGCTGGCAGGGCCAGGAGAGCTTTCCAAGTTTTCCCAGACAAGTGCCCTAATCCTCTGCCAATGCCCAAGCACTGGCCCTGTGCTCTGTATTCCTTGGTGGAAGTGCGGCACTTCTACACATGTACTTAGACCCCAGCATAGGGACACATTGCCAGACACAAGGCTATACTGATGCACAGAGAAACATGTTTATGTATACTCAGAAAGGGGCATACTACGCTCACACACCTACCATTCCCTTGTCTAAACTCTACATACATCAGCACATACACTGAGACAGTACAAAATCTAGACACGGCCCTCCAGGAGTTTCTCCTTGGGGAAGAGCTTTGGGGGCGGGAGGAAGAAGCCCATGAATGCACAGCCCTGCTCCTAATTATGGTGTCAGAAACAAGTGCCCCTCCACATACACCCGACCACACAACACACACACCAAGCACTGCATGTAGTATTTTAAAGGACTCAGAAGCACAGCCACACAACAACAGTTCCCATGTCTCCAGTTCTATTAGGGGTACAAACAATATCCTCACAATCATCCTGGTGAGCAGGGAGGGCAGAGTCACACAACCTTGGGGCTCACAAAAGCGACAGGACAGATGGTCACTCATCCCGCCAGAGTGGCAGGACAGAGGTCACAATGCCCAGGAGTGAAAAGGGCCCCAGGCTGGGAGGCAGGAGACTCGGGCCCAAACCTAGGTCTGCCTCCTCACTTTCAGAGTCTGCAGCTCAGGGTCCTCACCTAAAGGGGTCCGAGGAGATGAACTGGAAGAGTCTTCCCACTTTTTACATACTGTGTTCTAAGGGCTCTGACATTTTATGGTCCTATGAATCTACTCAGTTCAATATACAGTAATAGCTTCTAACACACACAGAGGCAGGCTCACAGTCACCCAACACACAATGACAACACACCCTGGGAGAGTGTTACACACAGTGTCAGTGATTAAGTCAACCTAACCCCAGGAAGACAATTTCACAACTCGGGTGGAATCCACACACATACGTGTGTCACGCAGTCCTACAGACACACAAGCCTGCCTGGAGGACTGTAAGTGTGTTCCAGGGCCAGGGTCTCAGTCACTGTAACAACGAATGACAGGACAATTCCCACACCCCAAAGCAGTTCTAGGGACAGATTCGGGGTGGGGGCTACCCCTTCGCTGACCTTTGGGAGCCCACAGACGAAACCTCCCTCGCAGGACTCTCAGACACACACACACACACTCGAGTCAGTCTGCCCCAGGTACCACACTCCCCGCCTCCCACCCCACCCCATCCCGATCTCGTCTTCGCCCGGGCCAGACCCAGGCCCCCACTCACCTGCCAGGCGGCCCCGGTGGGCAGCGAGCCCCTCCGCGGGCGGGCGGGGGGGCGCCGGGGGCCGCGGCTGCGCCATCCGGAGCCGGCCCCGGGCCCCCGCGGCCCCTCTCCTCCCCTCCGCCCGCGCCCTGGTCCCTGCTCTCGCCAACTCTCCCACGACCCTGGCCCCGGCGGCCCCGGCAGCCCCGGCGCCCCAGCCCCGCTCGCTCCGGCCTCGGGCTCCGGCTCGGGCTAGGCTGTGGCGCTGGCGGAGGCTCGGCCGGGTCGGGAAGGGGATCGAGGGGGCGGGCCAGCAGGTACGGGAGGCGCGGGGCGGTGGCAGGGGCGGGCACAGGCGGCGTGGACCCGCCCCCGGCCCAGCCGGCCCTACCGCTCCTGGTCCCGCCTGGCTCCGACCGCCCACCCCGCTGCCGAGCTGCCCACAGCCCGATCTCAAAGCACTTCTACCGAACTCTTCCCTAGTCTCTGGGAGGTGGCGCAGTCCAGCCTCCAAAACTTTCCTCTTTCCTCTTAAAATCAGTGTGTGCCAGAGCTGAAAAAAAACTCGAGAGCTCGCAAGCCAGAGCTGAGGTCTTGGAACACAGGCACTTTAAAACACAGAATGTCAGAGCCGGGAGGGCCCTTAGAACACACGATGTCAGAGCTGGGAGGGGATTGCAGAAGTTCAGACTGTTAGATTTGAAAGAGACCAGAGAATTGAGAATTTTACCACATGGCACGTCAAAGCTAGGAAGGACATTAGAACAAAGTTTAAATAGTAGAATGCTAGAGTTGACCTTAAAGGGGAAGGGAAAGGGAATCAGCATTTATTAAGCATCTACTATGTGCTAAGCACTGTGCTAAGTGATTTGCAAGTGTCTCTTTTTTTTTCAAAATGTTTCATTAATTTATTTAAATTATCAACAATCACTTCCCTGAGCTTTTGAGTTTTAAATTTTTCTCCCCCTCCCTCCCTACCTCCCTTCCAAAGACAGGAGCGCAATCTAATATAGGCTATACATACACATTCCCATTAAACATATTTTCACATTAGTGGTGTTATAAGTAAAAATTAGAATTAATAGGAGGAACCACCAGAAAGAGGAAACAAAACACAACAGAAGAAAAAAAATAGCAAATAGTATGCTTCGATCTGCATTCAAACTCCATAGTTCTTTCTTTGGATGTGGATAGCATTTTCCATCATGAGGCTTTTGGAGATGTCTTAGATCCTTGTATTGCTGAGGGGTTAAGTCTATCAAAGTCAGTCATCACTCAATGTGGCTGTTACTGTGTACAACATTCTCCTGGTTCTGCTCACTTCACTCAGCATCAAACCATACAAGTCTTTCCAGGTTTATCTGAAGTCTGCCTGTTCATCATTTCTTATAGCACAATAGCATTCCATTACATTCATATATCACATTCACAATTATGATTACTATCTGTATCTTTCTCTCCATCCTTTTACCCCCATTTATGCTTTTCTTTCTCCTTTCTCCTTTTCCCTCCTCACTAATGTTTTGCTTTTGACCACTGCCTCCCTCAGTCCCACCTCCCTTCTATTAGCCCTCCCTCTTCTTTCCCCTTTTCCCTCCTACTGCCTATAGGGCATGTTAGATTTCTATACCTAACTGATTATGTTATTCCCTTCTTGAGCCAAATCTGATGAGAGTAAGGTTCAAACAATGCTGATCTCCCTCCCTTCTTTCCCTTTGCTGTAATAGGTGTTTGTGTCTTTTCCTGTGATGTAATTTACCCTAGTCTGCCTCCTCCTTTCCTTTTCTCTTCAGTACATTTTCTTAGTTAGATCAGATTAATTCACTTACTTGGATCCATTTAACCCACTTGATTAGATTTTTTTCATCATTACATCAAAGTCAATTTATACTCACCCCCTTTATGTACACCCCTTTAACATGGCATAATAACAATACAGTTCTCAAGAGTTACAAGTGTCATCTTCCCTTGTAGGGATGTAAACAGTTTGCCCTTATTAATAACATGTTGTTATCTTTCTGTCCCGTTTACCTTTTTATGTCTCTCTTGAGTCTTGTATTTGAAGATCAAATTTTCTGTTGAGCTCTGGTCTTTTTATCAGGAAGGTATGGAAGTCCCCTATTTCATTGAATATCCATCTCCTCCCCTGAAAGATCATGCTCATTTTTGCTGGGTAGTTGATCCTTGGTTGTAATCCAAGCTCCTTTGCCTTGTGGAATATCATATTCCACGCCCTACGGTCTTTTAATGTAGAAGCTGCAAGGTCCTGTGTAATCCTGACTGTGGTTCCATGATATTTAAATTGTTTCTTTCTGGCTGCTTGCAGTATTTTCTCTTTGACCTGGTAATTTTGGAATTTGGCTACTATATTCCTTGGTTTTTCAATTTGGGATCTCTTTCAGGAGGTGATGGTGGATTCTTTCTATGGCTATTTTACCCTCTGGTTCTAGGACCTCAGGGCAGTTTTCCTTTATGATTTCCTGAAAGATACTGTCCAGGCTCTTTTTATCTACATCATGATTTTCAGGTAGACCAATAATTTTTAAATTGTCTCTCCTGGATCGATTTTCCAGGTCAGTTGTTTTACCAATGAGATATTTTACATTTTCATCTTTTTTTTATTCTTTTGTTTTTGTTTGACTGATTCTTGCTCTCTCATAGAGTCATTAGCTTCCATTTGCCCAATTCTAATTTTTAACAAATTGTTTTCTTCTATTTTGTACCTCCTCCCCCATTTGGCCAATTGCATTTTTTAGGGACTTGTTTTCTTCAGTGTACTTTCTTTCCAGTTGGCCAATTGTATTTTTTAAGGACTTGTTTTCTACAGTTAATTTTTGTCCTTCCTTTTCCAAGCTATTGACTCTCTCTTGCATACCTCTCATTTCTTTTCCCATTTTTTCTTCTACTTCTCTCATTTGACTTTTAAAATCCTTCTTGAGCTCTTCTAAGAATGCTTTTTGGGCTTCAGACCAGTTCATATTCCTTCTTGAAGTTCCAGATGTGGGTTTGTTCACAATGTTGTCCTCTTCAGAATTGCTGCCTTGATCTTCACTGTTCCCATAATAAGAATCTATCGTACATTTCTTTTTGCTTATGGTGTTTGCTTATTTCCTGGCCTTTAAAGAGATTGGGCTTTCCTGCTGGGGAGCAGAGGGCACTGACCCAAGCTTCTTGTGTTGGGAGCCTAGGGCCTGGTCAATGGCTTTGTGTGCTGGGGCCTCCAATTTCGGCAGTTGGAGGCTGTAGGATTCTGGCAGCTTACCTGGTGTTGGGCTGGAAACAGCAATACTGGAACTCTAGGAGTAGGCTTGGGTAGTATGGCTCCTGGAGATTTTCTGCTCACCTAGGCCTTTCCTTCCTTTTGCTTTCTTCAGCTCTTTTCAAAGGGATGTTGTAGGGTGTTTATCCACCTGGGGCCCCTTGAAGCACTGCTTCTCTTAGTTTTGCTGAGGCTTTGGGAAAGCTGGTTGCTGTAGAACGCCGAGGCACCTGGTGGTTTTCTGAGCTGGTTTCTACCAGTTACCCCACCCTCAGTGAGGCACTCAGGGGTCCAGGTGTTGGTGTTTGCCTGCTCCACCACCTGGGCTTCAGGATCTCCTCTTGGTATGCTGAGGTGGGCTTTCTACTAGTTTGCTGGGATGCTTCCCGTTCTGTACTGCTCCTCTTCCCCCAGGGCAAGAGAGGCCTTTCCAGTTAATCCCTCAAGCTACCTGAGCTGCTGGACTGCTGCACCCCATCTTTCTTCTGGCTCAGCTGTTCCAGAGCTTTTCCTGGGGAGATATTTTCTGGGCTTTCAGGGAGGGTAAGAGAGGCTCACCTCTTACTCCGCCATCTTGGCTCCCAGAAGCAGAAGTTTGCCTGCAAACGTCTCTTTTGATCCTCACAACAACCCTGTAAAGCAGGTGCTATTATTTATCCTTATTTTGCAGTTGAAGAAACTGATGCAGACAGAAGTTAAGTGACTTGCCCAGGGTCACACTGCTAGTAAATGTCAGAGGTCAAATTTGAACTCAGGTCTCCCTGATTCCATCTTAGAACTCAATCCACTGTACCACCAAGTGTCTAAGAGATCATCTAGTTTATACCCTGCCTTTTACAGATTTGGAAACTGAGGCCCAGAAAGGGGATATTACTTGTCCAGCATCACATGGGAAGTCAGTGGTACCCATCCTGTGGCCTTTCCATTATTCTCTGCTGTATTCACTCACTCTTCCTCTCTTCTCCCTTCCAGAGCAATTAACTGAGGCCCAAAGAGGAATTAAGACCATGGCTATTTCCCAAATGCAAGTGAGAGGAAGAATAGATATCAGGACCCTGATTGTCTCCCAGAAAGAGAAGGGGGACACCCCCACCATTCACTTCTACCATAACAGTTTGTGAGGAGGAGGGTTGGTGGAGAACCGCAGTTTGGGAAGTGGAAGGAACCTCAGCAGTTAGTGAGTCCAATCCTGTTTTTCAGATCAGGAAATTGAGACTCAAAGAGTCTCACAGGTAATGAATGGCAGTCAGGATTTGAATCCAGGTCCTTTGGTACCAAATCCAGCACTCTTTTCATTGTGTCACAGGTTTAGCATCAGCCTCTCAGCTGGATTCGGGTTGCCTTCCCTTCATCTCCCTGATGGCTTGAGTCCTAGCAACCTTCCAGCCATCTGGCAACTGGTCAAAATGTGATGCTCCCACTACAGAGTTTTTCCTGGGCAGAGTCCCTGGAAAGGATGGGCTGGGAGTACAGAACTGGAAGGAAGCAGATCAGCTTCTAAAGACACTAGAAGACCCTCCCAGCTCTGACAGTCTGTGTTCTAAGGGCCCTCCCAGCTCTGATATTCTGTGTTTTATGTGATATTCTATGTCATTAAATGAGATAATGTATATAATGTTCTTTACAAGCCTGTTATCTATTATGATGGTGATGATGATGATTTTCTAGCCAGTCTATGTTTGAAGGCCCCATCCATTCTAGGATCTATGACTCTAAATGGCATTTGAAAATGACACCAATTCAGGAGACAGTCTTCAGCATCCCTGGCCAGGTAAAGGTCCTGCTAAGAAGCAGAGGGACTCAGGATTCTCTCCATCTCCAAGAGATGTAGAGGAGGTATCTAAGCATCCCTCACACTGCCAAGGAACCCTGAGGTTCTTCAGCTGTCCCAGAAGGCTGGAGCCATACCTGGGCTCCAGAGCTCTCAAAGGCTCTCCTGAAGAGCTCCCAAAACTCCCCGGAGCCAGGTCCCTGGGGTGCCCAGCTGGCTTTGGCTAGAGCTTTGGGCCCAGGGAGCTGGCAGCAGCAGGAACTCCGGAGATACACATTCCAGCCATAGCCCCGGCTTTGGTTTTAATAATTAACAACAGCAAATATTGATTTACACAAACTGGCTCCCTAGACCCAAGCACTTCCGGGCACCTATCACAATGCAGCCCTGAGAAAGCCCTGCATTCCCACACAGCCCTAAGGGGAGGGGCAGGCCACGCTAGCATGGAGATGTCTGGGTATCCAGCAAACAGGGGCAGGTGTGTTTGGGCGTGTGTGTGTGTGTGTGTGTGAGATTGTGTCACACGGATAAACAGTAAGAACAGAAGCAAGCCCTTCTTGAGAGCTGTCTTCACAACTCCCTGATGAGGGAGGTGACATCCATGTTATCAACTCATTTTACAAATAGAGAAACTGAGGCCCTAGGAATGGGAAGCACCCAAGGACATATGGTTATCCAGGAAGTGTTAAAGTCGGGACTAGGACCCAGGTTGCCTGATTCCAAGTTCTGTGATCTTTCTACCACATACTACACACTGTGCTTTCGGGCACACATGCTTGGATACATGCCTCTGCTTATGAGGTGCTCTGTGTGTATGTACATGTGTGCACCTGTATGTACACGCTCGTCCTGTGTACATGTTTATGTGCACCTGTGCGTTTGTATACATGCACACACATATCAACAGAGATTTACTGAGCACCTACTATGCATCAATCACTGTGCTAGGGCCTGGCAATACAAAGACATGAATTAAATAGTCCCTGCCCTCAGTGAGCTTATAATCGAATGGGGAAGATAACAAGAATATACAAAAACATACATAAGCATACGGTAAATTCATATTTTATGTAAGGAGTATGTGCCTTGTATGAGAGTATATCCACCTGAGTGTGGGCCTGTCTGCTTCTTATCTCTGCCACCTGGAGTCCCTGGCTCCCTTTAAGATTCAACTCAAATCCCTTTCTGCAAGAAGTCTTTCTTGGTCTCTCCCATCACCCCATGCCCTTCCCACCCTCCCTCCCCACACTGCCCCATCCACCTTGCTTGAGCCTTCATACTGAGATTATCTTCTATCTATTCTGTATATGCCTCAGATATGCAGAGTCGATTGCATATTGTCCCCCTCCCATTTTAATAAATATGAGCTCCCCTAAGGGGAGGGTTTTTGCCTTTCTTTGTAACTCCAATACTTAGCACAGTGCCTGGCATACAGTAAGTGTTTGATAAACGCCTGCTGAGAGGCAGCTAGATGATGCAGTGGATAGGGTACTGGCCTTGGATTCAGGAAGACTTGAGTTCAAATCTGGCCTCTAACACTTGACACTTATTAGCTGTGTGACCCGGGGCAAGTCACTTCACCCCATTGCCTTGCACAAAAAAAATGCTTACTGACTGATTGCATGAATGTATACATATGGATACACACACGCATTAATATGCTGGTATGTATGTAGGTCCATGTGCATATAGGAATATGTGTGTTCATATGGCTACATGGATGTGGATGCAGGCAGATGTGAGCATGCAGTCCCAGGGCACATGGACTCTACCTCTTATTTACGGTGTTTAGAGGGAACCCACCAAAAGGCACTAGAAACACACTGATAATCACTGTCCCTCATACTTTCCCGTGTATTCACTCATTTGATCCCCATAGAAACCTTGTGGGGGGGGCAGATCAAGGAATCTTCTCCCATTTCCTAGATGAATAAACTGAGACCCTGAGAGAGAAAATAATTCAGCCAAGGTCATACAATGAGTTGGTGACAGAGGCCAAAACAGAACTCAGGTCATATGATCTGTCAAGTCAAGTCAATATGCATTTTCTTGTTTTTTTTTTTAAGTTATTTGCTTTAAAAAAAAAATTTTTTTTAGGTTCTCCTCATCTCACCAAGGCTGGAAGTCCATTGACCACTTGCTGGCTGATCCCACTGTTGACTGTCATAGGAGCATTAGCCTGCTCGATTTCAGATCTGGGCCTGGTGGCCTTCCACTCATGGGGGTTCATCCTATTAGTGCCAGGCTTAATGTGGACATCCTTCTTTAGCCCTATTGCAGCTCAGAACTCCTGGGCACAATCAATCCCCCAGCATCAGCCTGGAAGCAGGAAGGATTACAGGCCACTACTCTTGGCAAACAATTATTAAATGCCTACTGTTGCCAGGTACTAGTTAGGCATTGGGGATACTGAGATAGGCCCCCTCCAGAAAACCCGAACCCACAGTGATTAGGAGGATTTGTAATATGTGCTTCCTTTTGGAAACCTAGAGGTTATTCTTTCATCTCCTCCTTACAGAGGGAACAACAAGGCTGGGGGAGGCAAAGCTCCCTGCCAAGGTGCAAGTCCCAGGCAAGTCAGTGGCCTTGGCATTTTCCCTTGCTCTGGGCCCAATACGTGCCACAGACACCTGGCAATGTTCACCTGAACCATGCCCAGGGCCAGATGCCAGACCTGACAGCTCAAGCAAGGTGGCTGCATTTCAGTGACCATTTCAATGGCACTGAGGCACTTAAAACTCTCCCCCATGGAAAGAACCGAGATCCCATCACTGGTACAGTGCTCTCAGGCGGGGGCTTGAGGAGTCTGGAGGAGTCCAGTTAGAAAATGCTCCACAGCCTGACCCTGAGTGACTGTCAGGCAAAGTCCGCCTTGACCCCAACCTTTTAGGTTTGTTGGATGTCAGGGCTGGGAGGACCCTTGGAACCCTGAATGTCAAAGGTGACAGAGAGAAGCCAGGAAGTTGTCTGAGCTCTCCCCTGTCTCCCTCGGAAACAACATTAAATCAAGCCTCTAAAAAAAATTCTGGAGCGACAGAATCCAAAAAAGATGGAGTGAAATAATTTGCCAGCCCGATTTAACTTAGAAGGACTTCAGGAAAGGCAGCCCAGTGCAGGAATGTCTAGGCAAGCCAGTAGGAGGCTCTTAACCACAGCACAGATAAGCAACCAAGGCCCCGTGGTCTGGGCTCAGCAGGCCAGTGGCACAGCAGGCCAGCTGTGAAGCCTCCAGCCCCAGTGCAGCAGGCTAACTGTCAGCCCTGGAACCCAGGGCACAACAGGCATGACTAGGCTGGGCCACCCTAGCACACTGGGCAAGCTTCCAGCCCCAGAGGCCCCAGTGCAGATAACCAGTGACCAGACCCCTGGCTCCAGTGCAAGAAGCTTGGGACAGTACCGCCTGTGCTCCAGGAGCACAGCTCAACTTTTAAAAATAAGCAAAAAACAAAAAAGAGCCCTGACCATAAGAAGTTACTATGGCAACAGGGAAAATCAAAACACAAACTCAGAAGAGAACAGTGTCAAAATACCTACATGTGAAGCCTCAAAGGAGAACATAAATTGGTCCCAAGCTCAAAAAGACCTCTTGGAAGAACCCAAAAGGATTTTTAAGATCAAGTAAGAGAGGTAGAAGAAAAATTGGGAAAAGAAATGAGAGTTATGTGACAGAATTACAAAAAAAGTCAACAACTTGGAAAAGGAAGCACAAAAATTGACTGAAGAAAACAACTCCTTAAAAAATAGAATTAGCCAAATGGGAAAAAAATCCATTGAAGAAAACAACTCCTTTAAAAGTATAATTGCACAAATAGAAAAGGAGGTGCAAAAGCTAACTGAAGAAAATAATTGTTTAAAAATTAGGATGAGCAGGGGCAGCTAGGTGGCACAGTGGATACAGCATTGGCCCTGAAGTCAGAAGGACCTGAGTTCAAATCCGGCCTCAGACCAAACCCTTGACACTTACTAGCTGTGTGACCCTAGGCAAGTCACTTAACTGCAGTGGCCTAAAATAAAATAAAAGTAAAATAAAAAAATTAGGATGAGCAAGTAGAAGCCAATGACTCTATGGGACATCAAAAGTCAGTCGAACAAAATCAAAAGAATGAAAAAATAGAAGAAAATATAAAACACTTAACTGGAAAAACAGCTGGCCCAGAAAACAGATCCAGGAGAGATAATTTAAGAATTATCAGACTACCTGAAAGCCATGATTAAAAAAAGAGCCTTGACAGCATCTTTCAAGAAATTATCAAGGAAAACTGCCCTGATATCCTAGAACCAGAGGGAGAAATAGTCACTGAAAGAATCTACCAATCACCTCCTGAAAGAGATCCCAGGGGCAGCTAGGTGGCACAGTGGATAGAGCTCTGGCCTTGGAGTCAGGAGGACCTGAGTTCAAATCTGGCCTCCGACACTTGACACTTACTAGCTCTGTGACTCTGGGCAAGTTACTTAACCCCAATTGCCTCACCAAAAAGAAAAAAAAAGATATCCCAAAAAGAAAACTCCAAGGAATATTGTGGCCAAATTCCAGAACTATCAGGTCACGGAGAAAATACTGCAAGCAGCCAGAAAGAAACAATTCAAATATCATGGAGCCACAGTCAGGATTACACAGGATTTAGCAGCTTCTGCATCAAAGGATTGGAGGGCTTAGAATATGATATTCTGGAAGGCAAAGGATCTTGGATTATAACCAAGAATCAACTACCCAGCAAAACTGAGCACAATCTTTCAGGGGAAAAGATGGAAATTCAATGAAATAGGTGACTTTCAAGAAAAGACCAGAGCTCAACAGAAAATTTGATCTTCGAATACAAGACTCAAGAGAAGCATAAAAAGGTAAATAGGAAAGAAAAAAAAGCACATGGTATTCAATAAAGTTAAGCTTTCTACATCCCTACATGGGAAGATGATTGTAATCGTTAGGAACTGTATCACTATTAGGGCAGTTAGGAGTATACTTAGAAAGGAGGTGTGGGTATAAATTGACTTTGATGTGATGATAAAAAAAAATTAAGGGGTAAAAAAAAAAGAATTGCATTTGGAGAAGGGGAAAGGGTGAGGCAGAATTGGGTAAATTAAATTATATCACATGAAGAGGCATGAAAGTAGAGGGAAAGAAGGGAGGGAGTGAGCATTGTTTGAACCTTACTTTCATTGCATTTGGCTCAAAGAAGGAATAACATAAAAACTCAGTTGGATAAAGAAATCTATTTTACCCTATTGGGAAGTAAGAGAGGAAGGAGAAAAAAAGGGCAGGGGGCTGATAGAAGGTAAGGCAGATTGAGTGAAGCAGTGGTCAAAAGCAAAACCCTGGTAAGGAGGGACAGGGTGAAAGGAGAGAGAGAAAGGTATAAACAGGGGAAAAATAGGATGGAGGGAACTACACAGTTAGTAATCATAACTGTGAATGTGAATGGGATAAACTCTCCCATAAAGCAGAAGTGGATAGCAGAGCAGATGAAAAACCAGAATCCTACAATATGTTGTTTACAAGAAACACATCTGAAGCAGAGGGATACAAACACAGTAAAGGTGTAAGGCTGGAGTAGAATATATTATGCTTTAGCTGAAGTAAAAAAACAAAAAAGCAGGGGTAGTAATCCTGCTCTCAGACAAAGCAAAAGCAAAATTAGATCTAATTGAAAGAGACGAGAAAGGGAACTACATCTTGCTAAAAGATACCACAGGCAATAAAGTAATATGAATGCAAAACATATATGCACCAAATGGTATAGCATCCAAATTCTTGGAGAAGTTAAGTGAGTTACAGGAAGAAATAGACAGCAAACTATACTATATATAAATCTCTCTCTCAGAACTAGATAAATCTAACCACAAAATAAACAAGAAAGATGTTAAAGAGGTAAACAGAATTTTAGAAAAGTTAGATATGATAGACCTCTGAAGAAAACTGAATGGGGATAGAATGGACAATAGCTTTTTCTTAGCAGTACGTGGATGGCACCTACACAAAAATTGACCATGTATTAGGGCATAAAATCTTTTCAGATCATGATGAAATAAAAATTACATGTAATAAAGGGCCACAGAAAGGTTGATTAAAAATTAATTGGAAACCAAATAATCTTAATCCTAAAGAATGAGTAGGTCAAAGAATAAATCACAGAAACAATTGATAATTTCATCAAAGAGAATGACAATAATGAGACAACATACCAAAATTTATGGGATTGACCAAAGTAGTACTTATGGGAAATTTTATGTCTCTGAACGCTTATATGAATAAAATAAAGAAAGAGCACATGAATGAATTGGGCATTCAATTTAAAAAAGCTAGAGGGGCAGCTAGGTGGAGCAGTGGATAGAGCACCAGCCCTGAGGACCTGAGTTCAAATTTGGCCTCAGACAAATAGCACTTACTAGCTGTGTGACCCTGGGCAAGTCACTTAACCCCATTGCCTAGCCAAAAAAAAAAAAGCTAGAAAAATAACAATTTTAAAATTCCCAATTAAACACCAAATTAGAAATTCTGAAACTCAAAGGAGAGACTAGTAAAATTGAAAGTAAGAAAACGATTGAACTAATAAATAAAACTAAGAGCTGGTTTTATGAAAAAACCAATGACATAGATAAACTTTTGGTAAATTTGGTTTAAAAGAAGAAAGAAGAAAACCAAATTACCAGTATCAAAGATAAAAATGGTGAATTCACCACCAATGCAGAGGAAATTACAGCAATAATTAGTCACTATTTTGCCCAACTGTATGCCAATAAATCTGACAATCTAAGTGAAATGGATGATATTTACAAAAATATAAATTGCCTATATTAACAGAAGAGGAAATAAAATACTTAAATAATCCCATTTTAGAAAAAGAAATTGAACAAACCACCAATGAACTCCCTAAGAAAAAATTCCCAGGGCCAGATGAATTTACAAGTGAATTCTGTCAAACATTTAAAGAGCAATTGATTCCAATACTATATAAACTATCTGGAAAAAAAGATGAAGAAGGAATCCTACCAAATACCTTTTATGACACAAATATAATGCTGATATCTATACTAGGAAGAGCCAAAACAAAGAAAGAAAAATATAGACCAATTTTTCTAATGAATAATGATGCAAAAATTTTAAATAAAATATTAGCAAAGAGATTACAGCAATTTATCATCAGATTAATACACTATGACCAGGTGGGATTAATACCAGGAATACAAGGCTGCTTCAACACCAGGAAAACTACTAGTATAATTGACCATATGAATAGAAATCATATGATTATCTTAATAGATGCAGAAAAAGCTTTTGACACAATGCAGCACCCATTCTTATTAAAACCACTAGAAAAAAAAACACTAGAGAGCATAGGAATAAATAGAGCTTCCCTTCAAATGATAAGTAGCATTTATTTAAAACCATCAGCAAGCATTATCTGTAATGGGGATAAGCTAGAAGTCTTCCCAATAAGATCAGGGCTGAAACAAGGATGCCCATTATTGCCACTATTATTCAATATTGTTCTAGAAATTTTAGTTTTAGCAATAAGAGAAGAAAAAGAAATTGAAGGAATTAGAATAGGCAATGAGGAAACAAAACTATCACTCTTTGCAGATGATATAATGATATACTTAGAGAATCCTAGAGAATTAACTAAAAAATTTCTTGAAATAATTGACAACTTTAACAAAGCAGCAGGATATAAAATAAAACCATATAAATCATCAACATTTCTATATATAACCAACAAAGTTCAGCAGCAAGAGGTAGAAAGAGAAATTCCATTTAAAATAATTGTAGACAATAGAAAATATTTGGGAGTCTATCTGCCAAGACAAACCCAGGAACTATATTAACACAACTACAAAACACTTTTCACAGAAATAAAGTCAGATCTAAACAACTGGAAAAATAGCAATTGCTCATGGGTAGGTCAAGCTAATATAACAAAAATAACAATTTTACCTAAATTAATTTACTTATTCAGGGCCGTACCAATCAAACTACCAAAAATATTTTACAGAGCTAAAAAAACAATAAAATTCATCTGGAAGAACAAAAGGTCAAGAATATCAAGGGAATTAATGGAAAAAAATGAAAAAAAAAGGTAGCCTAGCCATACCAGATTTTAAATTGTATTATATAAACAGATTGTATAATTATATTATAAAGCAGCAATCATCAAAACTTCTTGGTAATGGCTAAGAAATAGAATGGTGGATCAGTGGAATAGGTTAGGTACACAAGACAAAGTGGTAAATTACTATAGTAATCTACCATTTGATAAACTCAAAGACTCCAGCTTCTGGGAAAAGAACTCACTATTTGACAAACACTGCTAGGAAAACTGAAAAACAGTATGGCAGAAACTAGGCATAGACCAACATCTCACATCAATATACCAAGATAAGGTCAAAATGGGTACATGATTTAGACACAAAGGGTGATACTATAAGAAAATTAGGAGAGTAAGGAATAGTTTATCTGTCAGATCTATGGAAAAGGGAAGAATTTAAGATCAAACAAGAGCTAGAGAACATTATGAAATACAAAATGGATAACTTTGATTACATTAAATTAAAAAGGTTTTGCACAAACAAAACCAATGCGACCAAGATTAGAAGGAAAGGAGAAAGATAGGAAACAATTTTTACAGTAAGTGTTTCTGATAAAGACCTCAATTCCCAAATACATAGAGAGCTGAGTCAAATTTGTAAGAACACAAGCCATTGCCCAATTGATAAATGGTCAAAGGATACGAACAGGCAGTTTTCAGATGAAGAAATTAAAGCTATCTAAAGTCATGTAAAAATGCTCTAAGTCACTATTGAATAGAGAAATGCAAATTAAAGCAACTCTGAGGTACCACCTCTCACCTGTCAGATTGGCTAATATGACAGAAAAGGAAAATGATAAACGTTGGAGAAGATGTGGGAAAATTGGGACACTAATGCATTGCTGGTGGCATTGTGAACTGAGCCAGCCATTCTGGAGAGCAATTTGGAACTATGCCCAAGGGAAAACCAAACTGTGCATACCCTTTGTTGCAGCAATACTGCTACTAGGTCTGTATCCCAGAGAGATCATAAAAGAATGGAAAGGACCTATAAGTACAAAAATATTTATAGCAGCTCTTTTTTGTGATGGTCAAGAATTGGAAATTGAAGGGATTCCCATCATCCCTTCAATGGCCGAACAAGTTGTGGTATTCATATGAATGTAATGGAATATTATTGTGCTATAAGAAATGATGAGCAGGTGGATTTCAGAAAACCTGGAAAGACTTACATGAATTGATGCTGAGTGAAGTGAGCAGAACCAGGAGAATATTGTACACAGTAACAGCCACACTGTGCAATGATCAACTATGACTGACTTAGCTCTTCACATAATACAATGATCCAAGACAATTCCAAAAGACCCATGATGGAAAACACTATCCACGTCCAGAGAAAGAATTATGGTGCCTGAATGTAGATCAAAGCATATTATTTTCACTTTGTGTGTGTGTGTGTGTGTGTGTGTGTGTGTCTTTTCCCTTTTGTTCTGTTTCTTCTTTTACAACATGACTAATATGGAAATATGTTTCCATGATTGCGTATGTATAACCTATATCACATTGCTTGCTGTCTTGGAGAGGGGGGAGAGAAGGGAAAGAGGGAGAAAAATTTGGAACTCAAAATCTTATAAAAATGAATGTTGAAAACTATCTTCACATTTAAATGGAAAAATAAAATACTCTTTACCAAAAAAATTCATTAAAATAAAACTTTAGTTGATATTAAAAAAAAAAAGAACACAGAAGGTCAGAGCTGAGAGGGCCCTCAGAACATGGAATGTCAGAGCTGGGAGGGGCCTTAGAACACAGGAAGTCAGAGGTGGAAGGGGCCATAGGAAAAAGAGAAGGGAATAAGCATTTATTTGCACCTACTATGTGTCAGGCACTGTGCCAACCATGTTTTACAAATATTATCTCTTGATTTTCATAACCCTGTGAGGCAGGTGTTTTTATGAACTCCATTTTACAGTTGAGGAAATTGAGGCAAACAAAGGTTAAATAACTTGCCCAGGATAATACAGCTAGGAGATATTTGAGGCTTGATTTGAACTCAGGTCTTCTTGACTCTAACCATTGTACCACTTCATTCCACAGTACCACACTGCCAAGAACCAGGAGACTGGTGACAGTGAATGATGATGATGGTGACGATTATGATGGTGGTGAAGATACTATAATAACTGCTTCCTCTTCTATAACACTTAAGGGATAAAAAAAAAAGCTTTCATCATAACAACCTGAGGAGGCAGGCAAATATTATTACCCCCATTTTAAAGATAAGGAAACTGAGGCCCAGAGAGGTCACAGGGTCATACATCTAGAGCCAGATGGAACTTCAGAGGTCACCTAGCCCAATCCTGCCACTGTCATTTTACAGATAAGAAAACTGACATTCAGAGAGAGGTCATTTGCTAGGCATCACTCAGCTAGTAAGTGATAGTCAGGATTCAAACCCAGATCCCCTGACTCTAATCCTTCGTCACTAGGCCCATCCCCTGGGGTTGTGAAAAATTCAGGCCAAGCTCATCCGATCATTGCTCACCTCACTTCATCCCTCCCTCCTCCCAGCCTCTTCACTGAAAGGCCTCCTGAGGTGGGGAGGAGAGGTCACCTTACCTTGGGATAGAGGGAAGCTGCGTGGGGAGGAGCAGAGTCCACTCGGGGCAGGTCTAATGCATGAGGGAAGGGCTGGCTCTGCCCATCACTCCTCCTGTAAGAGAAAGGACACAAGAGGTCAGACTAAGCCCCAAGCAGAGAAGAATGAAGGAAGATTCAGAAGTACAAGAAAAGCTACCACAAAGACAGCCCTTACGGCACTCCAGACACTGTGCTAAGTACCTTAAAGTGATTATCTCATTTGATCCTCACAACCACCTTCAGGGAGTTAGGCATTATCATCCCCATTTTACAGATGAGAAAGCTGAGACAAATAGAGGTTTAGTGACTTGCCCAGGGTGATATAACTAGTAAGTGGCAGAGATCAGATTTGAACTCAGGTCTTCCTGACTCCAGGCCTGATGGTCTATCCACTACACCACCTAGCTGAAGATATCTGTAAGGTTCAGGGCCAAATTCATTCAATAACGGGAGCTCTTGACCTCCTGTGAGTAGAAGGAAAAAGAGTGAAAGGCTTCAGGACCCAAAGTCCCCCCCCCCCACGATGCTCGGCCAAGTAGAGTTCTCTGCAAGAGGGATAGGTGTCAATCCAGAACTCATTAATGTCTCTCCAGCAGGCTCTGGGTCTGTTCTCTGTTCATTCCTACACACATGGTCACCAAGGGGAAAGATTTGTTAGGAGGTTATTACAATGGTCCAGGAGGGGTTGGGGTGTGGGAGGGGGACTGTAGTAGCAGTGGGAATAGAGAGGAAGGACGCTGCAGAGATAAAATCAACAGGACTTGGCCACTAATTAGATATGAGGAATGGAGGAGGGAAGAGGCAAGAGTTACCCTGCCTACTACGAGGTCTTGGACAGGGAAGACCAGGTGAATGGGGGCCCCACAGACAGAAGCAGTCACATCAGAGGGAAGGGCAGCATTACAGGGAAAAGACACTGAGTTCAGGCTTGGATATATTGTTTGAGAAGCCCTTGGGAAACTGGGGTGAAGAGATTCCCCCAAACACCTGGGGATGTGGGGCTGGAAGTCAAAAGTGAGGCCAGGGCTAGATATAAAGACTTGGGAGTCACCTGTGTAAAGATGGTGGGGAAGGTTGTGCAAGTGGATAAGAATACCAAGGAAAAGAATACCCTCCTTGCGAGGGGCAGACATTAGAGGATTGGGAAGAAATCAGCAAAGGAGGCAAAGATGAAGAAAGATGGGAGAAGGACCAAAAAACCAGCCCAGAAATGATGGGAGGAAGAAGGCCCTGAGAGGAGGGCAGTGCTCCAAGCTTCAGAACCTCGCAGATAGGGATCTCAAGAGCCTCTTGCCAAAATGGTCCCAGACACAAGGATTACGGCTTGCTTTGTATGTGTTTGTTTGCATGCTGGCTCTTCTGCTGGATTGTAAGCTCCTTGAGGGCAGGGATGTCTTTTGCCTTTTTTTTTTTTTGTATTCCTGGCACTTAGCACACTGCCTGGCACAGAGTAAGCACTTCATAAATGGTTACTGATTGACTGATTGATTCCACTTGATTCCACAGGCCCTGCTCAGCACTACTGCCCGCCATATTGGAAGTGACCTCAGTGGTCCCCCAGTCCAACTTACATGCCAAGGGAATCCCAACGATAGCCAACCTGAGGAAGTGTCCTCTAGCCTGCGGGGAGGGAGGAGACACTCCCTCCTGAGGAAGCCCTTTCCACTTATGGACAGCTCTAATGGCTTGGAAGTTTTTCTAGAGATCAAGGCCAAGTGCAATATCTCTCAGCTGCCACCCTCTGTAACTGCCACTGCCTTCAGGGGCTAAACAGAACAAGCCTAACCCTTCTTCCAACCAATCCCCTTCACCCTGCCCCCATTCTTGTCTTCTCCAGCATAAAGCTCCCCAGCTCCCTCAGCTGATATCAATCACTTTCTTATTCCTGGAAGTAATGCCGCTGTTAATGGAGCTGGAAACTTCCCTAGTGTTTTTGGCTAGCCTGTCAAGCTGCCTACTCACACTGAGACTGTGGTCCACTAGAACCCCTAGACTTTTTTCAGAACTCTGCCTAACCATACTCCCCCATACTAATACTAGCTGACATTGATACATGACCTGAAGGCTGGCCAAGTGTCATACATATGTTATCTCATTTGATTCACATGCAACAACCTTGGACAGTAGCTGATATTAACCCCATTTTACAGAGGAGGAAATGGAAGCAAGTTAAGTCAGCTGCCCAGGGTCTCACAGCTAGTTAGAGTGTGAGTCAGGATTTGAATTCATGTCTTCCTGACTAGAGGTTCAATACCATATCCACTCTGCCACTTGGCTGTCTCTTGTGAAACTGATTTTTTTTTTAATTTAAAAAAAATTTTTTCTTTTTCTTTTTTTTTTAGTTTGTGTTTTTTTGTGTTTTTTTTTTTTTGGCTAGGCAATGGGGTTAAGTGACTTGCCCAGGGTCACACAGCTAGTGAGTGTTATGTGTCTGAGGCCAGATTTGAACTCAGATCCTCCTGACTCCAGGGCCAGTGCTCTATCCACTGCACGTGAAACTGATTTTTAAAGCCACCTGTAAGACTTTACATTTATACCTCCTAAATTTCATCTTACTGGATTCTACCCGGTGCTCTCTCCTGGCCAAAGTTTTTTGGATGTTCCCTCTGGCCTCTGGGGTGTTATTTATCCTTCCCAACTTTGTGTCATCTGCAAAGTCTGGGACTTTATCAAAGTCATCGATAACCTTTTTGAGTCAGAAGACTTGGATTCAAATCTGTTACTTATCTATGTGATCTTAGATAAGTCACTTGACCATACTTTCCTCATTTGTAAAATGAGGAAATAGTATTAGATGATCTTAAAATCTAAATACTAAAATCTGAATTTAACTCTAAATCTAAAAAAAAAATCTTAAGGAGAGGGAAATAGAGGTTGGGGGGGAAGGGGGGGTGATGGAGGTTCCTGGCAAACTGCCCTCAGCTGGAACAGAGCTGCCAGCCACCATGCTCGGCTTCCCACGGGCCCCCTGCATTCTCTGCCTCTCCCTGCACTTCAAGGCTTCAACACAGATACAACTCCCAGACTTGAGTGACCAAATGGGCAACGACACAGGGGTGGGGAACCTTTGGCCTCAAGGCCACATGTGGCCCTCTAGGTCCTCAAATGCCACCCTCTGACAGAAGTTCTGTGAAGTTTGGATTCAGTCAAAGGGCTGCACTTGAGGACCTAGAGGGTCACATGTGGCCTCGAGGCCGCAGGTTCTCCACCCCTGGTCTAGGACCTAAACTCAGAGGTGTATAATTGGAGAAGACCAGAAACCCTGCCCTTTTCCAGAGAAGTGTCAGAAGTTGGAGGGCTCCTGGGGAGGGTTGGGTCAGTTCCTCTAGTGTCATCCTTCCTAAAGAGCCACTTGGTATAGGAACTGGATGGCTTCCTGGACACTATGAGCTGGGACCCAGGACCAGGCTGGCTTGGGTGTGGGGGATGTCCTCTGCCCCAAGGAGAATGCTGAGGCTTCACCTGCCCAGCTGAACATGAGTCAGGAGTGAGTACAGTCTCACCATCTCCAGCCCGAGTCACACCCATTCTGGGCAGCCCATGGCTCTCCACACCCTGAGACGAGGAGGGGAGCTGCCAGGGACCCCAGCCTAAGATGGAGGTGGGGGGGAACCCAGGTGCTCCAGACCTAGACTCTAGATCATCTCCACCCTGGCCTCCCATAGAGCAGCTGCTCAGGAAACACTTGTCTCCTAACCCAGGCAGGACCACCCAGAAGCAAAACTGTGAAGTCACAGAAGATCCAAAGACTGAATGGGAGAATGGGAAGGGCCTAAGGGCATTATCATAATTATTGTCACATATATATATATATATGCACATATATATATATATATATATATATATATATATATATTCTGCCTTAAAATTTAAAAAGAGCCTTACATATATCACCTCATTTGAACCTCCCAACAATCCTACGAGGTAGGGACTACCTGTTTTTTTAGACCCATTTTACAGATGAGAAAACTGAAGCTTAGAGAGATTACGTGACTTGCCAATCTTCACACAACTAGATGAATGTTGGAGGCAAGATTCAAAACCTAGGATTAGAAGATCTAGGATTCTGGATTTCAAACCCAACACACTTTTAGAACAGAGAATGTTAGAGCTAAGGTGTTGTTAATTATCACTGTTAATAAAAACAACAGGTGGTATTTATATGTACTTACAAAATGTTCTAAGTAAAGTGCAAAATACTTTACACACATTATCTCATTTACTCCTCATAACAATCCCATGAGCTAGGTGCTACTAGTATTCTCATTTTACGGAGGAGGAAACTGAGATTCAGAGTTTAAATGACCTGCTGAGACACTATCTCAGGCAGAAAAAAAGAAAGAATATTAGAAGCAGGAGAATTTAGAACATAGAATGTTAGCACCAACAACATGGAACATCAGAGTTGGGAAGGCTCTTAAAACAGAATGTCAGATCTGTGAGGGCCTACAGAATGTCAGAGCTGAGAAGGCCCTTAGAACACAGGATGTCACAACAGGGAAGAGTCCTTAGAACACAGGATGTCAGATCTGGGAGGGGCCTTGGAACACAGAATGTCAGAGCTGGGAGGGCCCTTAGAAAACAGAATGTCAGAGCTGGGAAGGCCTTAGAACACAGGATGTCAGAGCTGGGAGGGGCCTTAGAACGCAGAATGTCAGAGCTGGGAGGGCCCTGGGGACATACATTTAACCCAGTCTCCTCACTTAACACAATGCCCAGCAAATGGATGTGACTTGCCCAAAGTCATGGTCAGTGTGGGGGCAGGATTAGAACCCACATTTCCTGACCTCTGGGCTAGTGCTCTTTTCATCAGACACACCAACTTCTCCCTTTTCTGTACCCCTTCTCTTAGGCTCCCAGATGCTCTCAGGCTGCCTGGACTTCTGTTGGGAAAGCTGTATCAGATGAGATCATTCACATTCCAGTGCTGGGGCTTTAAAAGAGGATTCTGGAGAAGTCAATGTTTACCTTGAACTTCCATACGGCTTTGAAGATTCTGTGGTCTTTGGTGGGAGAGGACTTCTCTTTAGACAAGGAGGCTTTGCTGATGTCCAGAAGCTGCCTGGCTTAGTGCTTGTGTGATAGGGGAAGTGAGGAGGGACCCCTTTCCTGAAGTTGCTTTCTCTTGTGACAGAGGCCAAGCCCAGAAGAGCTATGCTGAGGAAAGAGGCCCTGGGGACAGACCAACTTCTCCATTCCCCCCTCACTCTCAAGGTCTCTCCCAGCCTCTGACTCTCTTTTCAAAATGATCCATTCCTGCTTCAACTTCTCCATCTTCCCTCCTCCAAACTCCCTTTCCTCCCTTCAGTGGGAAGAACACTGGATTTAGTCAAAGGTCCTGGATTCAAATCCTACCCCTGGATCTTATGACCTGTGTGACATTGAATGAGTCACTTATCCCCTCTGGGCTTCAGTTTTCTCATCGGTAAAACAAGGAAGTTAGATTCTAGTGACCCCTCCAGCTCTAGATCTATTTACCCTATGACCTCTCCATTTCTCTCCTAACTTTTCCTTCTCCTCTCCCCAACTGCTGTTCCTTCTCTCAAACTTTCCTTCCTTCATTCAACTCCTCCATCCCTCCCCCAATCTTTTCATCATTCACCCAACATCCTTATTCCTCCATCAAGCTCTGAATCCTCCCTCCCCAATCTGCTTTCTCTCTCCCAATCTTTCTATCCTCAGTCTCTCTACCAAACTCTGAATTTCTCTACCTAGCTTTGACTCCCCTCCCTAGACCTTTTCATCCTTCCCCTAATCTCTCCATCAATCGACAATATCATCATCCCTCCCTCAAGTTTGACCTCCACCTCCCAGCCTCTCCATCCCTCCCCCAACTTTGGCACCCCTTTCCCTGACCTCTCCCTACCTCTCCATCCATTTCCCTGACCTCTCCCTACTCCTGCATCCCTTCTCAATTTCTTCATTCCTTCCCTGCTCTCTCCCTACCTCTCCATCCCTTTCCCTGACCTCTCCCTACTCCTGCACCCCTTCTCAATTTCTTCATTCCTTCCCTAACCTCTCCCTACCTCTCCATCCCTTTCCCTGACCTCTCCCTACCTCTCCTTCCCTTCCCTGGCCTCTCCCTACCTCTCCATCCCTTCCCTGACCTCTCCCTGGGAAGTCTCCATCCCTCTCCATTCTAAATTATTTCTCTCTCTCACCAACCAATCTATCTATCCCTTTCCTCACCTCTACAAAACCAAATGTTTTTGCTTCTCTGGCTAGATTTACCTTCCTAATTCCGTTGCTCAGATTCATAGCATAATGTGCCTGAATTGTCTAAGGATCATAGATTTAGGATCTTAGTAATCATCTAGTCTAACCCCCTTATTTTACTAAGGGGAAACTGAGGCCCAGAGCAATGAAACAATATGTCTAAAACACCATAGCTAGTAGGTGGCAGAATCAGGGTTCACACTCAAATCATCTGACTCCCAGTCTAGCCCTCCCTTCTCTGATGGGGCTAATGGAAGGAGAGACAGCCCAAAGTAGGGGTGGATCTCAGAATCTCCAGTGGAGATGACCAAGCGTCAAAGTGGCCAAGCTATCTGGGAATCATCTGGAGTGGGCTGTCTTCTCTCAGCAGCCCGTGTAGAAGGTTTGTAAATAGTAGGTACTCAACGAATGTTTGGTGAATGCAGAATAAATGAGTCAAAACTCAGCATGGTATCTCTGTTGGTGTCTGTACAGACCCACATTCATTCATTTCTTTAGCAAGCAGTTATTAAGCACCAGCTGTATGCAGAGCACTGTCTTAGACATGGTGAAGAAGTTTATAGTTTAGTTAAGTTTAGTTAAGACTAGGCCATGATACTAATATACAATGGTATCTGATAAGTGCATCAGAAAGGGACAGAACAGGTGGGTGTGAAGTCCCAGGGGGATCAGGGAAGGCTTCCTGCAGGAGGCACTATCTGAGCTGGGCTTTAAAGTATAAATACTTCCTCCTGCTGAAGCTGGGACTGCTCACAAAGCCCGTTCCCAGGTCACCTTCAGTACCTGCTTCCCAGGCTGATCACTTGGCACCTGTCCCAGGACTCCAGTTTTCACCTTGGCCAAGGTCAGGGTGAGGCAGTTCAGGGACTGGGGTTTGAAGGGGCTGTCCAGATATCACCAACATTCCCAGGTGATGCAGGATGAGCTTGGAATGGGGAGTGGATGGTGGCGGTTCATCTGTTTCCTGGCAACAATCCTCATACCCCTTCCCTTCCCTTCCCTGCTATCTCAGAATCTGAGATAACAGCAACAGCCATCACTATCATGCCTCCCAGGGCTTTTACTCTTTGCCAAGCCCTTTCACCTACACTACTATCTCATTAGCTCCCCATAGCCAATGAGAGAGGCAGGGCAGGGGATCGCTCACTTCACCTCAAAGGAAGTTCATCAGATACACTCAGTGGGAAGAGCTCTGAGGCCCAAGCCAAAAGATCTGGATTCCAGTCCTGACTCTTCCATTTACTTACTTTGAATAAGTCACTTCTTCACCTGTTAGGTCCCTTGTTTTTTAAAAGGAGGAGTTGTATTATATGTCCTTTGAGACCCCTTTAATTCTAAAGCCCAGAGAGATGAAGAGGTTCCAGACAAAGGGGTGGGGGAAAGGCAAGAGAATGCCCATCCCACTAGTACAGTTTAATCAAGTCCCTTTGGCAAGAGGAGAATGCAAACAGTCTCGAGGCTGGCTGCAAGTTAGAGAAGAAATTGCTATGGATTAAGATCCAGTGACTTTTCCACTTGAAGGAAAAGTTGCTTCTCTCTCTAGGCCTCAACTTCACAAACCATGAAATCTCAGAACTGGAAGGGACCTCGGTGGGCCAACCTGTCCCTGAATAGGAATCCCCACCACAACATGTGGATATCCAGTCTGCTTACAGACTTCCATTGAAATAGAACTCCCCACAGGGAAGCCAGGCCACTGGGGGTAGCTCCACTTGGTAGTAAGTTTTTTCTGACGTTGAACTTAAATTGTCTCTTTGTAGTTTCCACCTGGATCTGTCCCTCTTGGGCCAAACAGAACATATTCAATCCCTCCTCAAACAGACAGCCTTCAAACACTCGTCAAAGTGCTTTGCACAGTGCCTGGCATACAGTGAGCACTTAATAAATGATTGTTGCCCTGCTTAAAGGCAGCAATTCTGCTCCCCCAGAGTCTTCTCTTCTCCTGGCTGAATCTCCCCAGTTCCTTTGCCTGATCCTCATAGGTTAAGTACTCAAGACCTCTCACCTTCCTGATTACCCTCTTCTAGACCCTCTTTCTTAAACTGTGGTGGCCAGAATGGAGCACAACACTTCAGCTATGGTCTGAGCAGGTCAAAAGCCATTGGGGCTATCACCCCCTTTGCTCTGGGCACTAAGGCAGCTAGGTAACACAATGAATATTGTGCTGAACCTAGAGTCAGGCAGACCTGAATTCTAATCCAGCCTCAAACCCTTACTAGCTGTATGACCCTGAGAAAATGACTGAAGGGCTGGCTACCTCAGTTTCCTCAACTGCAGAATGGGAATGATAATAACACCTATTTCATAGGTTTGTTGTGAAGATCAAATCAGATAATATTTGTAAAATGTCTGGAACATAGTAGGCACTTGATAAATTCTTGTTCCCTTCCCCTCTTAATGCACGCTAAGACTTCATTAGTTTTCTGGATTGTCATAGCATACTGTTGAGAAAAATTGAGCTTGCAGTCCTCTAAATCCCACAGATCTTGTTCAGAAGAATTGCTGTCTAGCTGTGCCTCTCTTATCTTGTCCTTGCAAAGCTGATTTTTAAAAATCTGAGTAGAGGATTTTATATTTATCCCTATGAAACTTCATTCTATGAAATTTGGCCCCATGTTCTAGCCTGTCAAGACCATTTTAGATCTTGACAACATCATCCAGTGTGATAAACATCCCTCTCAGCTTTGTATCATTTGTCAATTTGATCCATATGCCATCTGTGCCTTTATCTAAGTTATTGAGGAAAATGTTCAATGGCACAGGGCCAAGCCCAGCCCCTTGGAATCCATGGCTCCACTGGAGACCTCCTTCCATGATGACCTGGAACAAGCGATGACCCTTAACCCCTGGTCACTGAACTAGTGCCAAACCTCCACGGCTCTCTATCTTTCTCACAAGAATAGCGTTAATGTTTGCAAAAACTGCGGTAAACTCTGTCTTCAACATTACCCCTGATCTACCAGTTTACTAACCCTGTTTAACAAAGGAAATGAGGTTGGTCTGGAATGACCTGTAATTGATGAAGCCAAGCTGGCTCTTCATAATCACTTTTTTCCCCTAACTATTCATTAGCCTACCTTTACTACTGTTTTGGTAGGGTCCATAGCTTCATTCATGTGTGGGGAACTTCCACCATGGAAACCTTCCTCCCCCAATGCAGATCATCACTTCTTCTGTAATGTGTAGTACTTAGAGAGTTACCTGGGAGCCCTGGGAGTTCAAATGACTAATATGTTCTAGAATTTGCCAGGAACTGAAGTCAAGCTCACTGGACCATGGTTTGCAGACTCTGTTCTCTTTCTGTTTCTGAAAATCAGGACATTTGTCTTCCTTTGATCCTGCAGAAGCTCTCCTGTTGACAGCGGTGAATGAATCGTATCATACTTTCAGGTCTAGTCATGGAGTTCATTTGGCTCAGAGACTTAAATTCCTGAAAGGTGGCTAGGGCTTCTCCCACAATCTTCTTTTGTTTTTAGGCTAACTTATGTTGGCCATTTGTTCTAGCCTTTCCAGTCTAAAAGTCATTTTCCTTGGCAGAGAAATTGGAAGTGAAATAAGAATTGAGCAGCTATGCTTTCTTTCTCTCCTGTTATCATCATCCCATCTACCCCAAGCAGCAGTTCTATCCTTTCCTTGAGCCTCCTTTTTTCCACATCATAGCCCCCAAATCCTTTGGCCTCCTAAGTGGTTTCCCTGCCTCAAACTTCTCCTCACTTTGGTTCCTCTTCCACACAGCTGTCAGAATGATTTTTCTTATGTGCATGTAGAAAAAGCCATGGATATAGCATATAGCTTGCAGGGAGACAATGATAAACAGCTCTTAGCCTCTTCTCTCCCCATCCTTATCCAAAGGAGATTTTAATTCCTGCCAGCAGAGGAAATAGTAAGTGGAGAGCAGAGGCCAACCGTTCTGCTTTCCTCAGAGAAAGGAGTTACCTAACTGGATTTATATCTATCTGCTCCCTTAAAAATGATTAATCTAGTGCAAGGGTGGGGAGCCTGTGGCCTTCTAAATCCTTAAGTGCAGCTTTTGACTGAATCCTAATTTTGTACTTAAGGATTTAGAAGACCACATGTGGCCTTAAGGCTGAAGGCTCCCCATCCCTGGTCTAGGGGATGTACTTTTCAGGTTCAAGCTAAACTTCTGATCACTATTCATTAACAGGGAAAGTAGGACCCCAAGTTTTATATCCAAGGCTTGACTCTATTCTCACCAAATACTAGTCCCACAATGAATACACAAATGGCAAATAGCAAGAAACCAAAATAAACAAAAAAGTTTATCCAAGTTGATAGCAAAACTGAAATCAGAAGAAGTATACATTGGCAAACATATGCCAGACAAGATAGAGTGAAAGAGCTCTCCCATGGGAAGGAAGCAACTCAGCTCAACCAAGAGAGTCCCAGATCTCAACCATAGGAGAAAATACCTTGAAGTCTCTAGTATCATAAGTTGAGGATAGGGACTCTGCAGAGACTGCCAGCTCCTCTCATGTCAGCTTCCTCCCAGAGTCTTCTTCTCCCTTTAACAACCTGAAGAGGAGTTGGCATCATCCATTCTCTACCTCAAAGCTGGAAACCAGAAGGACCAGGAGAGCCTGGAGAGCCTCTAGATAATAAAGAGAATGAAGAGCCTGAATCTCTCCTCTCCTACTCTCCCCAACTTGGCTCTACCCCTCACACAGCCATGGGGTCTTCATCGTCACCAATGAGAAAAGAGTCTCATACCAATGAGCTCTGGGACTTGGGTTAGATGCATATCTGACCATTTCACTCCCCAACTTTGCCAACTCCAGTGACTCCCTATTGCCTCTAAAACCAAACATTAACTCTTCTATTGAACTTTTAAAGCCCTTTCCAATCTGGCCCCACTTATCTTCCCAGACTCACTGCACATTACTAGCCACACTCTGTGTTCCAGCCAAACTGACTTTCTCTCTCTGTCTCTCTCTCAGTTCTGTGTCTTTGCACTAGCTATGCACCCCCCTTGCCTAGAAGGCATTCCCTCCTCACTTCTGCCTCAAAGAATCCCCCTCTTCCATCAAATCACAGCTCTAGTACCACCTTCTACATATGAAGCCTTTCCTGATTCCCCCTCACTATTTTGTATTTGTTTGTACTCACTCTCTTTTTATTTATTCTGTTTATAATTCTATATCTACTTGTTGTCTTCCCCTTTAGAATCTAAGCTAGAGACTGTTTCATTCTCTGTGCTTATATCTCTAGCAACCAGCATATTACATGATACACAGTGAGTGTATAATAAATACTTCTTGGGGGCAGCTAGGTGGCACAGTGGATAGAGCACCGGCCCTGGCTTCAGGAGGACCTGAGTTCAAATCCGGCCTCAGACACATCACACTTACTAGCTGTGCGACCCTGGGCAAGTCACTGAACCCCATTGCCTAGCCAAAATAATAAAAATAATAATTATAATAATAAATACTTCTCACTTGATTATTTCTTGTTCAGTCATAGATAACTTTTCATGACTTGTGGACCATAGCACACCAATACTGGAGTGGTTCAGATCATTTCCTTCTCCAGTGGATTGAGGTAAACTGAGGTTAAGTGACTTGCCTAGGATCACAGAGCTAATAAGTAACTGAGACTGGATTTGAACTCAGGTCTTGCTGACTCCAGGCCCACTGAACCACCTAGCTGCCTCTCTTACTTGATCGCTTCAGCTCCTTCTAAACGTTAGCACTCCTAAGACTATTAAGGACTGTGCCACATTTTTGTATTGTTTTTCTGTTACATGCCTTTGTTTCCATCTTCTGTACATATTTTAAACATCTATGTTGGAAGTTGAACCTTATTAAAAGGAGCTAGATAGGAAAATGTAGTACAAGTGCCTTGAGGACAGAGGTGATTTTTTTTTTTACTTCATATTCCCAGTGTCTGGTACAGTGCCCATTAGGCTTTCAATAAATGCTTACTGAATAAATAAACTCTATAGATACATGTAAAGAAAAAAACAAGCCTAAATTGACTGGTAAGACCCCTACGCTTCCTCACCTGTCTCTTTTGAAAAATTCTTTTTTCTTCCTTATCAGAATTGTTTCTTAGTGTCTCCAAAATTTTCATTCTAGAGAACCTCCCACTCTTCCGGGGCTGACTTCCTTTTCTGTTTTTTTTTCTCCTACATATCCTTTTTCTAAGTTCTTCAAAGTCTGCTCTCCCAAGATCTGAGGGGAATTCTAGACTGTTCTTTCTCTGTCACAAATTCCAAGATGGAATGGTCTAGTCACTATCCTCTAAGGTGCCCATGTTTTCACCCCAGCAACCAGAACCTAGCTTTTGATGAGAATCAGACCTAGTAATGAGTTTCTTCTTACTGATTCCTCCATCTTTGGAAGGATGACGTTCTCATGCTTATTGACTTAATTTGAGTTGAAATTACTAGCTGCTCTGCTTTGGGTAGAGAGGGAGAGAGAGCTCCAGCAGCTAAGTGAAGCCTCCCATTCCTATTCTACCATGCTTCTGGGACAGACTTGCGAGTTGGGACTGTTTCTTCAAGTAGGTCAGTTGTTTATTCTCATTGTTACTGTTTCACATGGAAGGTTACAGTAAATATGCTCAAGGTTGCACATTCATGAAGCAACAAGAGGTTCAGAGAAGCAGAAGGCACAATCCCAAATATCTTGTTCCTTTCATTCTTTTTTTGACATGGTTCCACTTTGCAGAAAATCCTTTAATGGGATGACTAGCCTTCATGTCCAGCACTTTCCTGGTCTACATGGCCAACCCAGTATTTAGAAAAGGTATGAGGGGGAGGACCAAATCATAGAGGGCTTCTCCCAGATGACGATGTTGATGATAAAAGCATTAAAGCCAATGAAGAACAGTGCAGGCCCCTAAAACCGCCTTCCACTCATTTGTGCATTTGTTCATATCAGGCTTGCAATCCATTTCCTGAGCTCATCTATTTCCTCTTTCTGTCCAGGTGGTCTGTTGTAGATTCTGACAACAACATTGCTTCTGTTTCTACCTTCATTACTCTTCACCCAAATGCTCTTCACCATGCTTTCCCCACTCCTATTCCTGGATCTCCTCACCTATATGTATCTTAATATATGATGTTAACCTATCCCACCCCCCTCTTACCTGTCTTTACTTCCCTGGCTTCCTTTAAGTCCCAACTAAAAGTCTACCTTCTACAAGAAGTCTTTCCTAACCCTTCTTAATTCCATTGCTTTTCTTCTTTTAATTATTTCCTACTTATCTTGTATATACTTTGCTTTGTGTATATTTGTTTACATCTTGTCTCCTCCTTTAGATTGTAAGCTCATTGAGGGTAGAAACTGTCTTTTGCCTCTTTTTATATTCCTAGAGCTTAGGGTTAGTGCCTGACACATGGTTAGGACTTAATACATGTTTACTGAATTTAATTAATTCATATTTGTAGGTCATTTTACAGTTAACAAAGAGGTCTTCCCATCCTATGAGACAGGTAGTTTGAGGATTATTATGTTGATTTTGCAACTGAGGAAATTGAGATTAAGAGGGGCTAAGTGATTTGCTCAAGGGCACACAGCTAATTAGTGGGAGAACAAGGTAACAAGCATTTATTAAGCACCTACTATGTGCCAGGCACTGTGCTAAGCATTTTACAATTTACAATTCAGAATTGGGGCTACTACTCTGTGCTCCTCTATCTTGTTGCATTTCTGTGGCAAAATAGTACCCCTGAAGCGAGGGGTAACTGGAGTTTCCACCATTGAAGAAGGCACCAAGCCAGACACCTGGGCTAGTTCCACATGATGCAACTGCTCCTTTCCTTCATTAGACTTTCTCCCTGCTGCTCTGCCGCCTTTGAGTCCCTGTTCCCTGGAACAGTAGAGTTAGGAATGGAGGGAAAAAAGAATCTTCTCTTATTGCAAGCCTCCTCTCAGCAGACTGAAGCCTCCTTGGCTTTCTTCTTCCAGAAATATGTCTAGCAATCAGTTCCTAAGACTCACAGAGTCACAATGATTTTTTATTTCATTTTTATAGGAAACACCCAATGCAGATAGGCATATGTTCTGTAATTTATGGTCTCAGAGCATTGTCTGGGAGCATTAAGTGACTGTCCAGAGCCAGCATGTATTAGAGGGAGGACATGAGCCTAGGTCTTCCCAGTTTATAACACTATACCATGATGCCATCATCATCATCATCATCGTAAGATAGCATTTATACAGTGCTTCAAGGCTGGAAAAGCACCATACAGACCTCATCTCTTTTGTTCTCTAGATAGGATCTTTGCATATAAAATGTTAGAGTGAGAAAGAACCTCAGAAACTTGGCTGAAGCTGGAAAGAATATTGTAACTTAGTATACAGGACTGGAAGGTTCAACCTTCTCATTTGACAGATGAGGAAAACCAGGTCTAGAGAAGAAGTGACTTGCCTAGGGTCCCATAGTAAGTAGCAGAGTCGAGGCTAGAACCCCAGTGTTCTAGATTCTAGTTGAGTGCTTTCTTAAGGACTCCTTTCCCTTAAGGCACAAAGTAGATTGTAGGGAAGGGGATAAGAATAGAAGAAGGTGGAGAAAGGCTACAGGTCATCATGGGTAGAGGTCTAGAAGACTGTTCTTAGGAAGGACCTCCTGCTCAGATCCAGACATTACCTGCCCCAAGGCCTGGGACCCAATTTTTCCACCTCTTGACATTAGAGTATTTTAGAGTTTGGAGGGGCAGCAGAGACCCTCTAGTCCCTCCCACCATACCTGACAGAACACCTTCCTTACAATGGCCCCACCAATGGTCATAGAGCCTCCTCATGAAGATCTCTTTCAGGAAGTTTTCCTTTACACTGACCCCAAATCTGCCTCCTCTGAAACATCTATCCACTGCTCCTAGCTCCAAGCAGGACAAGACCAAGCCCTCTTCCACATGATAGCCCATCAAATATTTGAAGACTGCTATCATGTTCCACCACTCCCAAATTCTCATAGAACACCTGGGCCAGAATCTGACTCTTAAGGGGTGAATCTGTGTGTGTACATTTGTGGGAGGAGGGGAGAGGGAGGGGGTCAGAGTGAACATCAGCTGGCCTTCCGATATCCCTGCCCTATGGGGTGGGAGTTGCAAGAAGCAGGATCCTGTTTAGAAAGTCAGAGATAGCCCAGTGAGGCAGAAAGGGAACCGGATTGGCCATAAAAGCCAGGACAACAACCATAGCAGAGGGCCTTTTTAAAAAGCAGAGCAGGCTAAGCAAAAAAGCTCGAACAATCTCTTTAGGGGCAGCAGACCAGCAGATGGAATACTGCATATAATATCAGACTTTTCTATTGTGGGTAATTCAGTTGAACTTTTCCTCTTTTTATTATTCCTTTTTTAAATGAAGGAATGGTTCTCTAGGAGGAGGAATATAGTGGAAAATGTAGGTGACGTAAAGAAAGATATTAATAAAATTTTATTTTAAAAATGTTTTTTTAAAAGCCAGAGTGAGAGGACTCTGGTGACCAAAGCAGGTGAACTGTGATGGTCAGAGCAAGCGGCTGAGCCCATGGAGAGCAGCCATGTTGGACTGGCCCACACAGTCTGTTTCATAGCACTAACAACCACTGGAGGCTGACCATCCCCAAAAGGACAAGCCTGCTGGAACGGCTCGAACTCTGATGGTCTGAGCAGATTCATGGGCCCCACCAGGACAAGCATACCGTTCTAGCTGCTGCACCAACAACCAGAAAGGATGAATGATAAAAGTCACAGTGGGATCACTGTCTCAAAGAGAACAATCATGTGGTAACAGAGTAGGCAATAATAATAATTTCAAAGCTTACATTTCTATAGCATTCTAAAGTTTGTAATATACTTCACTTCTATTATCTCATTAGAGGCTTATAATAACCTTGGGAAATACGTGCTATTATTAAGTCCCATTTTACATATGAAGAAACTGAGGCTGAGAAAGGCTAAGTGGCCAAGGTCTAGTAAGTGTCTAAGGCAAGAAGTGAACCTAGATCTTTGTCATTCCAGGTCCAGTGCTTTACTCCCTACACCAATGGTGTCAAATGCCAATTTGAGAGAAATAAGAGCCCCGAGGGCCGCATATTGACTTAGAAAACTACATATTACTATTATCTGTTCTACTGTATTTTTAACTATTTCGTTAAATTTTTCCCAATGACATTTTAATCTGGTTCCACCTTGCCTAGGGAGAGCTGTGGGTTACATGCCCATAGTCTAGGTATCTGTCGTCAACCATTAACACTGAAAACCAGAGCAGGCTGACTGTCCCCCTAAATAACAAGACTGCAGGGGTACAAGTCAGGGCTAATGGTTAGAAGATCAAGTGTCATGGCGGGAGGCTGACAGTCCCAACAAGAGCACACATACAGGCTACCCAAACATTAACCCCAAATCAGACAAACAGGATCCTCTAACCCCTCCTTTTCACCCCTTGAGATCCAGAAGAACTAATAATCTCTAGTATTTATAACACTTTGAGATTTGCAAGGCACTTTACAACTATTATCTCATTCAATCCTCACAACAGTCCTGATGCTATTATCCCCATCTTATAGAGGAGGAAATGGAGGCAGACAGAGGTTAAGTGACTTGTCCACAATTACACAGCTAGTAAATATCGAAGGATTTGAACACAGGTCTTCCTGACTCCAGATCTGATGTTAAACCACGGTGCTGACTAGATTCTTCAGAGATCATGGGAGAGACAATTTGCCCAGAAAAATCAGCTCAGGAAGAAGGTAGGGGAGTTAGACCAGCCCAGGTCAGTGTGACTTCTGGACTTGGTTGGCCCAGTCTAACTGTGTCCTCAGAGGTCGGAAACATTGGCAAGGGGTGGGGAAGAAGGGGGGAAGGGGAGGTGCAGTATGGAAAGGCTCCGAATGCTCCTGTCTTACTGGGCTGCACCCTTAGAATGAAGTTTTGCTTGTTTTGTTCTATAAATTAAAAATAAAATAAAATAAAAAGAACTAAGTTTTGAGAGATGATGATGAAGCATTATTTGGCCCAAGGGGCCCTCTAAATAGAGAAAACTGGAGCTAGGGGAAGGAAAGGGATCAGCATACTATGGCCCTGAGCGGGGCCCAGCCCCTGAGCTGTCTGCCTGTGGGACTCCTGAGAAGGGAGAAGACAGGTGGAGGTCTGGCCAAGTACTGGGCCGGCGTCTTCTCGTCATGGGCAGAGAGGACAGATGTCAGTCACTGGCCTGGCTAATGATGGGACTGGGCAGGAGGAGGCAGAAGGGGATCAAGGGTAGAGCTCTGGGTTTGAATTTTTCCTGCCCACTGCTTGGCTACCTGTGTGACCTTGGGCAAATTCCTGAAACATTCTGGTCCTCTGTTTCCTCACCTGTCAAAGGAAAGTATTGGACTAAATGATGCCTAAGGTCCTTTCAGCTCCAAATCCTATAATCCCATGATCCCCAGGGGGAGTTCAGGAGACAGGTTTCTGGACTCTGCTACCCAAGTAACTGTGAGACCTTGGGCAAATCTCTGGGCTTCAGTTTCTTCATCTGTAAAATGAAGGTATTAAAGTTGATGATCTCTAAGCCCCTTCCAGCTGTGATCCCCCGATCTGGAGAAGTCTGGGGAGCACAGTGGCTTAGGTCCAAGGCCTTGGAGAGGAGGGCTGAGTGGCAGCTGACCCTGGGACATCTGAGCCCCAGCACAGCCCCAGGCTGACAGTTCCCAGGCTGGGGCCACAGAACACCTATTGTCTACTCTTCTGGTCCCCCCCTCCCCCCCAGCACTCCTCCCCCTCATCTTCCACCTGACAGTACCCCCTATGGTGCCTGGAACCTGTGAGTGGAGCCAGCAGGCTGGGCTGGTTTCAAATTCTAAACCACAGGCAGTTCTGAGACCCTGGAAAGTTCACCTCCCCCCACCCCCCACCAAGCAAAGACATCCGGCTAGGCTCCTTGGATTTCACTTCCTGCTGGGCTCCTTTAATCCCTGCATACAAGGCAAGGGTGAGGTGTCCAGCCTGCAGCCTCTCTCCAGACCATGCTGCTCTGGCTACCTGTGCCCCCCTCAGGGGTGGGGAGGGAAGGTTTGCTTCAAACCTGGAATCAGGGGCTTGAGCAGTAAGAAGCAGGACAACGGGGACAGGAGTCAGAGTGCGCACCCCCATCTCCTGTGCTGGCTCCAAGCCTGGGCCACCCGGATCCTGGTGGCCCAGCCAAACAACCACCACCTTTGCAAATAAGAAGCTGGCAGGCTGGGGCGGGACATCATGGGACCGACTGCAGTGCCCGCTGGCACCAGGTGACTGCATGCTGGGAGTCTGTGGCATGAGGGACCTTGACAGCTAGGTTTGGGGGAAAAAAAACCAACCAACCGTAAGGAAAAAAATGGGTATGATTATGTCATCACTGGAAGGGTACCTTGGAAAGCCGAATGTCAGAGCTGGAAGGTTCTCCACAACCTGGCCCCTTCCCACCCACCTGCCTCCCCAGTACTGATGCTGAACCCCTCTCATTGGAGGGCAAGGATTGCTCCCCTTTGATTTCTGTATCCTCAGCACTCCACACTGTGCCAGACCCATAGTAGGTGCTTTTTGTTGACTGATTGATCTTAGGGCTGGGAGGGGCCTTGGGACCTAGGAGACAGAATGTCAGGTTGGGAGGGACTGTAAGTCGTGGAATGTTAGAGCTGAGGACAGTCTCATTTTACATGTGAAGCAATTAAGGCCCAGAGATAAGAAGGAACTTGCCCCAGTGAGTTAATTTGCAGAGCCAGACCTCAAGGCAGATCTGCTAACTCCCAGCCCCAGGCTCTATTCACCCTGCCTGGAGAAAAGCGACTTGCTGGCTGGGTTTAACTATCTGAAGGATTATTATGCAAAAGAGTTCTGCTTTTGCCCCAGACAGCTGACCTGTGGCGGATGGCAGTTACAGGAACACATGAAAGCGCAGTACTTACTAACAAGCAAAGCCCCCCCCAAAACAATGTGTCCCGCTACCACTTGCTAGGAGTGCGACCTCTCTGAGGCTCTGAGCCTCTGTTTCTTGTTCTGTAAAACCATTCTGTAAACTATTAGTAGGCAGTGAGTTTCCCGTCATTGGAAATGGCTGAGCATGGGCTGGCAGATCACCTGTCGGAGGATGGGGAGAATGGTCCAGACAAACTCTGAAATCTCCTCTCACTCTAAAGATCTGATGATGTCACAAGCCTGGCTGTCTCCTCGGTCACTGAAGTTCAGGACACAGGGATGCCTATGACTTTAATACAGAGCTTGGGGCATGGGCCGCCCAGCAGGTGAGGGATAGAACAGTCAAATTCTCCAGGCCGGCAGGCTCTTTTGAATATGGTACAGTAAGGCTCAGCCTCTCCCTTCCCTCCTCCCCCCTGCCTGGGGCTGCCTCATCCCACCCTGTGGATGCCTCCATGCTAAGCCCAGGATCACAGGGCAAGGTAGGCACGAGGTAGTCAGGCTGCCAGGCCCCTTCTCTTCCCTGGGGCTCCTAGTGACCTTGCAGACAGCCCTCTCCATTCCTGAGAGAGCTCAGCCTTCAAGGTCAGGAATCCAGCCTCCTCTGGACCAGGAGGAAGGCAGGGAGACCTTGCTATGAATGTCAATGTGCCCTGATTGCATGTGCTCCTGTGAGCAGGTGTGTCTCAGAGTGGCCAAGTGGGACTCCGAGCCGAAGGGGCTTCAGAGGCATCTACTCCAGCCCCTCATTTTACTGACGTCCAGAGAAGGGAAGAGATTTGCCCAAAGATACATGTGTGGGGCATGTTTACAAACATATATGAGTTTTTGTGTGTCTATGTGTGAGTAGGCTGTGTGTAGGCATGTGCAGGTGTGAGCAAAGGGCTTTCCATAACCTCGAGAGTGAAAGCCATGTGTGTAAATCCAGCCAGGGCTCAGTGAAGCCCAGTCTCCTTCCCTCCCCCGAATCCCCTTATTATACAGCTAATTTACCTTAAGCCACTTCAGAGAGGGGGAGGGGAGAAACACCTGTGACCATGGAAGGAGGGTATTTGCAGCATGTATGGAGGGCAGTGGTGGTGTATAAAACAGGGGACAGGAGAGGGAAGGAGGGAGGGAAAGAGGAGAGAAGAGGGAGGGAGAGAGGGAAGGAGAAAGAGGAAGAAGAGAGGGAGGAAGGAAGGGGAGAGAGAGAGATGAGTGGGAGAGAGAGAGAGGAGAGAATGACATAAGAGAGAGACATGAAGAAAGACAGGGGAGAGAGACAGAGAGAGAAATGGAAGAAAGACAGAGAAAGACAGAAGAGGGACAGAGAGAAAGACAGAGATAGGAGAGAGAGAGAGAGAGAGAGAGAGAGAGAGAGAGAGAGAGAGAGAGAGAGAAAGGTAGGGCAGAAGAAAGAGACAGAAAAACAGAGATAGAGAGGGAGAGAGTTCATATGTGCCTATGTCTGAAGGAGTACTTGTGTATGACTGAAGGAATATGGTGCGTGTTTCTGGGTGCACATGTTTATAGTGTCATAGGACCACTGACTTAGACCTTCAGGACCTCCTGGTCCAATCTCATTTTTCAGATGAGTAAAGTGAGGCCCAGAGAGGTTGTGACTTGCCCAAGATCACACAGATGGTGAGTGGCAAAGCCAGAATTCAAACCCAGCCCCCATCCATTGGCTCCATAAAAAGGGCCTGTGTCTGAGAAAGGGCAGGTGTGAATGTGCCTGGGAGAGACATCGTGGTGTAGGAGAAAGCCTCCAGGATTTGGGCTTAGGAGAGTCAGGTGTTCAATCCGAGCCTCAGTTTCCTCAGCTGCAAAATGGAAACGATGATAGTTGCAATTCCAACCTCACAGGTTTTAATGACAAGCAAATGAGATAATGGATGGAGAGAGCTTTGCAAACCTTGTTACATAAATGGTAGCTATTATCATGGGAGAGAATGAGTCTTTGTTTAAGAGAATGTGCCTGTGTCTGGAAGGGTGTGTGTGTGTGCGCGTGCGTGTGCATGGGTGTGCATGTGTGCACACGTGCCTGTGTGTGCACATGCATATGTGTGCACGTGCACACGTATGCATGCATATGTATGTACATTTCTGCAAATGTGCTTGTATCTGAGGGGTATGCACATATTCATACTGTAGGTGTGGCTGTAAGCCCACAGGACAGGCATTTAGTTGGAAGGGGGAGCTCCCCACCTCACTACAGATAATTCTGACCAGGAGACAGAGTTCCCTACCTTTCCTACTTCTTCAGGGTCCCTCCCAAAAAACAAAACTGGGGTTCCCTTGTGGCTAGGCTTGCATCCACCTCCCAAGCCCAACAGAAGTCAGGGAGTGGGAGTGGACAGGCACTGGGCTGGTGTCTTAGCCCATCCCAGTCTAGGTCCTGGGGCCTCTTGCCCAGAACAGGATGGGGGGATGTAGCTGGGGAGGACTTTCTGGGCTCCACAGGGCTGCTGTCTCTTATCAGCTTGTAAGCCGATAGCTCTCAGTTTGTGTTAATTATATTCCTATTTGACAGGTGAGTAATGAAACAGATTGCAAAGACAATCTCTCAACCACTTGGTCTTCCTAGGTTTTCCTCATCCTGTCCCTGACAGTCACTGAGCCTGAGAGAGAAGCTCTTCCCCAGGCCTGCCATCTGGCTCCCAGTCCTCCTGGGGGTGTGCATGGCATATTTGCTCTAAAAGAGTGATAGGAGAGAAGATCCTAGAATTTACAGCAGGAAATAGCCTAAGAACCCAGAATGTCAGAGCTGGAATGACCCTTAGAACCCAGAATGTCAGAGCTGGGAGGATTCTTAGAACCCAGAATGTCAGAGCTGGGAGGGCCCTTAGAACCCAGAATGTCAGAGCTGGGAGGGCCCTTAGAACACAGGATGTCAGAATTGGGAGGACTCTTAGAACCCAGAATGTCAGAGCTAGGAGGGCCTTTGGAACAGAGAGTGTCGGAGCTGGAAGGACCCTTAGAATCCAGCATGTCAGAGCTGGGAGGTCCTTTAGAACAGGGAATATGAGAGCTGGAAGGACCCTTAGAACCCAGAATGTCAGAGCTGGGAGGGCCCTTAGAACATAGCATGTCAGAGCTAGGTGGGGCCTTAGTCATCCCTTCATTTTATAGATGAGGAAACTGAGGCAAACAGGGTGAAGTGACTTGCCCAGGGTCACACAGCTATTAAGTGTCTGAGGCCAGATTTGAATTCCAGGAAGATGAGTCTTCAGGAAGATGGGTCTTTTTGACCCCAGGCCCAGCGCTGTATGCACTACAGCGCCACCTAGCTGAACTTTAGGATCCCAGAAGAGAGGTATGGCCCAATGTCCCTCCCCGCAGAGGACACATTTCTCTTCAGGAAGCTCCATCGGAGGAATGGGATCACCTAGAAAGTCTGTGGTCAAGAAAAGGCATGAGTCCCTACTCCCATTCTGAATGGATGGTCATCTGGACAGGCTGGCGTCATTTCTGGATCGTAGCACCACCTCACTTCAGGCCCCACACAGAATCACAAGAGACAGCCGTCAGCCCAGCCCAGGGTTCCCAGAGCCATGGGATACAACTAAGGGCGAAGAGAGCCACTAGCTTGAGGACAGCCAAGAGGACTTTCCCAGCTCTGGAGCAGGTCTGGAGGTTGATGGGCAGCGGGAAGAGCATTGGATTTAGAGACAAAGGGTCTGGGTTCAAATTTCAGTTCTCCTACCTATGTCGTATCACTTCTCTGGGTGTTAGTTCCCCGCTCTGTAAAATGAGGGTTTGGGGACACTGATTTCTATTGTTCTGGTAACTGTCACAAAATGTCATGTTCTGAGACCCCTCCCAGGCCTTACATCCTGTGTCCTAAAGGCCCTCCCAGCTCTGACATTCTGGGTTCTAAGAGCCCTCTCAGCTCTGACATTCTATGTTCTAAGTGCCCTCCCAGCCTGACATTCTGTGTTCTAAGGGCCCTCCCAGCCCTGGCATCCTGTGTTCTAAGGGCCCTCCCAGCCCTGGCATCCTGTGTTCTAAGGGCCCTCCCAGCCCTGGTATCCTGTGTTCTAAGGGCCCTCCCAGCCCTGGCATCCTGTGTTCTAAGGGCCCTCCCAGCCCTGACATCCTGTGTTCTAAGGGCCCTCCCAGCCCTGACATCCTGTGTTCTAAGGGCCCTCCCAGCCCTGGCATCCTGTGTTCTAAGGGCCCTCCCAGCCCTGACATCCTGTGTTCTAAGGGCCCTCCCAGCCCTGACATCCTGTGTTCTAAGGGCCCTCCCAGCTCTGACATTCTGTTCTTAGGGCCCTCCCAGCTCTGACATTCTGTGTTCTAAGGCCCCTCCCAGCTCTGACATTCTGTTCTTAGGGTCCTCCCAGCTCTGACATTCTGTTCTAAGGGCCCTCCCACCTCTGATGTTTCATGTTCCAAGGCCTCTCCCAGTTCTTGGATGAGCCAGCTCAGCTCCATGTCCCATAACTTTATGAGCTCCCAGTCCACAAAGACACAGAGCTGGGGAAATGAGGGAGCTGCCGTAGGGTGAGCCAAGTCCAGGACTGGATGGGGGAAGGGTGGTGAGATGGCAGGTCAACACTGTCAGAGAGGATACATCCAACTCATCAGGGAACCAGGTTGAGTGAAGAGCCCCATGGAGGCAGCGGCTCCTCCGCTCTGCCTCTGATCCCTTTCTCAGCTACTTAAGGCCTTTGATTGCCAGGAGCCCAGAGGGACACCCTGGGGTGCACTCAGCCCCTCCCTTTGCATTGCCCCCAGGAGTTTGCCCCATGGTCCCTCCACCCCACAGACATGGAAAGGTCACCCTCAAAGGGTGGCGATGTAAGTGCTCTTGGCACAGAAACCTTCAATGGTTCCCCAGTGCCACTCCATAAAGCCAACCTGGCATTCAGGTCTCTTAGTGGTGCCCTGATTCATGTCCCCTGCCCTCCAGTCCCCATCACGCAGCTGGCAAAATAATCACCCCCAGTCAGAGATCAACTGAGACACTCCCCTGCTCCAAAGCCTTCCCTTTAGCCTCTGTGGTAAAGTCCCGACTCCTCGGCCTGGCCCTGGAGGCTCTCCACAGTTCAGCTACTGGACCAACCATATGTCACATCCTCCCCTTCACCAGAGGTGTCAAACACACAGCCCCATGCAGCTGCTGACAACACTCTCGAGTGCGGCTGAACCAGATTAAAATGTAATTGGGAAATACTGAACAAAATAAATTTTAAAATAATAGGTTTTTGAAGTCATTTGGCAGCCAGAGGAGATCCCTGTGCTTGGACAGTTTACTTAACACCCCAGAGTTGACATGCCCGCCTTTCACAGCCCTGAGGTTCTTGCTCTCTGAAGTGGATGACTCTTGCTCTCTAAAGTGGACAGACACTGCCATCTCTCACTTGGTTCATTTTCTCTAGGTAATCCCATGCTGGGAACACCCTCCTTCATTTCCATTTCTCAAAATTCTTATTTTCCTCCAGGCTTCATTCAGCTCAGCTCTGGACTCTTTCATGCTGCCTTCCCTGATCTCAGTGCCACCTCCATAATTAGCACTTTGGAGAGGACCAACTTTTGTTTTTGCCTTTTTATTTTTATAATAAGCATTTAACCAACATTTGCCGAAATGCGTCTCCCTCCGTTTTTGCAGAGGTAGAGGACTATGGGTATAGAACACTGCATACGCCATCAGATTTGGTTGACGTGTTCCTTCTTTCTTTTTTTATTCCTTATTATAAGGATAGGATTGCTAGATGTGTGTGGGGGCAGGGGAGGGATATATTTAGAAAAGAAGGCGATGTTAAAACAAAGACATCAACTGAAAATTTTTAAAAGGAAAAAACCAAATGTCTGTTGAATTCTGTTGTGTTTATAACTTCCCCCTCCACACACACACACAATTTGGTGCTACACCAGAGGAAGAATGACATAGTAGAAAGAATGAGCGTTCTGGAGCCAATGATCTTGGGTTCAAATGCTGATTTGTTCTTCCACTAGCTGTGTGATGTTAGACAAATCGTTTCAATTCCCTGGCCCTCAATTCTCTCATTTATTAAATGAAAGTGTGAGCCTAGATTATCTGTGATACCTCTTCAGGTTCTAGACTCTTACCTTTCCAACATTTCCAGACATTTATTAAGAACCTGTTGTGGGTAGAATATCACCTTAGTACTAGGAGTGATGAACATTTTGAGAAGATCTAGTCTCTGCTGTCATGGAGCTCACAGTCTAGTAGGACACCAAGGACCATAAACAGATAATAATAATAACCAACAATAGCCAGCATGTATGTAGAACAATAAGATTTACAAAAGTTTACTTATGTTATCTCATGTGATCCTCACAACAACTGTATGAAGTAGGTGCTATTGTTATCCCCACTTCACTGATGAAGAAACTGAGGCCAAGAGGTCAGGTGACTTGCCCAGGGTCACCCAGCTACTAAGTGTCAGAGCGGCATAGATAATTATAATACAAAATATCTCAAGATATAATGCATTCCAAGAGCATCTGAGTGGGCATTTGAGGGATCCACTGGAATTCAACAGGTAAAGATGGGATATGGGGAGAGAGGGCATTCCAGGCAATGTGAGCAGAGGCAAGATAAAGGAAAAAAGTCAGGGAAACAGGGAGGGGAAAGGCAAAGGCAAAGAGAGTTGTCCAGTTTGACTGAAAAATAAGACAGAAGACAGCAAGTCAGAAAAAGAATGGGGCAGCTAGGTGGTGCCACAGTGGACAGAGTGCTGGGCCTGGAGTCAGGAAGACCTCAGGTCAAATCCAGCCTCAGACACTTATTAGCAACTCACTTCACCTTGTTTGCCTCAGTTTCTTCATCTGTCAAATGAGCTGGAAAAGGAAATGGCAAACCACTCCAGTATCTTTGCCAAGGAAACCCCAAGTGGGGTCACTGTTAATCAACTGAACAACAAAAAGTCAGAAAGGGAGGCAATGGATTGTATATGGCCTTAAATGTCAGGTAAAAGAGTCTGAACTTTATACAGGAAGCAATAAGATGCCGAAGATTTGTGATCATATTTGACCACATAAAGAAAATAATTCTGCCAGCATGTGAAGGATGAATTAGAATAGGGAGAGAATGGAGGCAGGAAGACTGGTTAGGGGGAAAATATCTTTACAGCAAGTTTCTCTAATAAAGTTCTCATTTCTAAGATATATAGAGACCTGAGTCAAATTTGTAAGAATAAGAGCCAATCCCCAATTAATGAATGGTCAAAGGACATAAACAAATAGTTTTCAGAGGAAGAAATTCAGGCTATCAACAGTCACATAAAAATTAGAGAATTTAATTAGAGAAATACAAATTAAAGCAACTCTGAAACTCTACCTCATACTCCTCAGATTGGCAAAGTTGACTATAAAAAAGATGAAAATGACAAATGCTGGAGAGACTGTGGGAAAACAGGTACTTTAATGCACTGTTGAGCACTGTGAACCTGTCCAGTTATTTTGGAAAGCAATTCGGAATTGTGCACCAAAAGATATTAAACTAAACATTTACTTTGATCCATAAATACTACTACTATGTCTGTACCCCAAAGAGATCAAAGAAGGATGAAAAGGACACATATGCACAACAATATTTATAGTAGTTCTTTTTGTAGTGGCAAAGAACCAGACACCAAGGGTCTTGCCAATCAATTAGGGAATGGCTAAACAAGTTATGGGACATGAATGTGATAGATTATTTTTGTGCTGTTTGAGGTAAAAAAGCTCATGGGATTTTATTTTGAGTTGTCTGATGGATCATAATAATCCATGGATAATCAATAATCCACCATCTGAAAGAAATGCCACAAGATACTCACAGAATGCGATACTAGTGGGAAGTCAGCATCGGAAAAGCTAAGAGGACAATTTTAGCCTCAGTCTAAGATGCGATCCTCCTGGCTCAGTTTCTCCATTATGTTCCTTTGAAAAGGAACGTTACCTACCTGGCTATTCCTGAGTCTGGCTATGAGGTGGATTTGATACTGCATAGTTGGAAAACTGAATTATCTGACAGAGCTAAGGATGTTTTATCCTGTCATATCTGGGTCCTGCAGTCTTTTCTGTCAGATTTGTGTCTTCCAGACTACAGGCCATTCACCTACAGTTGGTAGCGAACAGTGGGTACCAGCCAATGTCCCCCCATCATTCCCTGGATTCAGCCTGTACTCCATTTCAGTCAACCGCCTCTTTGGGACCCCCTCGAGGCAGGGACAGCTCTATGCCCCTTGCCGGCAGGAAGCAGTTTCAGAAGTTGAGACCTTCTCCCCTTTCACCAAAAGAATCTGGGTCTCATTTGTTTGAAGGGGGAATGATGGGGTTGAGATCTGGACCTCAAAAAGGAAAAACTCTGGACCTCACCCCCCCCCCCACGATAAGGCTGCCTGAGGCTATAATCCCATCAACTGGCCTTTCATAGTGGCTACATTTAATCTTCCAATTCTGTTACCTTTAACCTAGCCTAGTCTTCCATTGTTTTACCTCTCTATGGCCCCTGGCTATCTCCCACCATTAATACTAGCTAGGCTCCATTCTCCTTTGGCTAGGAGGTCCAGGTCCCTGGCATTCCATTAAATCACAGTCCCAGCAGACTGCTTGGCTACTCCTAGATCCCTCCCACAGTCTTTCTGTATATAAAGTCCATCTTGTCTCCATTAAGGTGCTCAGATTCTTACAATCTAGCCAATAGCTCACAGATGCTCAGATTCCTTCAGAATCTGCCCAATAGGAGGGATGTTCTAATAAACTTTGTTTTTGGCTGAAAAAAAAAAGAAATGATGAAAGGGGTAGTTTCAGAAAAACTTGGAAAGACTTGTATGAACCAATGTACAGTACAGTGACCAGAACCAGAAGAACAAATTACACATTAGTAATACTGTAAAGACAATCAACTTTGAACGACAGGAATTCTGATCGTGACAACAACCAATTGTGATTCCAAAGGACTCATGAGGAAACAGGCTACCCACCTTCTGACAGTGAGGGGATGTACTAGAAAAATAGACCGCAGACTGAGACATGATTTTTGGGGCATGGCCAAAGTAGGAATTTGTTTTGCCTGACTTCACATGTTTCTAACAAGAGGTCTATTTTTCTTGTTTTCTCAATAGGTTGGGAGAAGGGGGAGAGAAGGGAAGGTGGAAAAAAGCAGATCTTTATTTAAAAATACTTTATTAATAAAAAGAAAAAGGCTCCTGCAATAGTTTAGGCAGGTGGTAATGAGAATCTATAGAGGGACAGCTAGGTGGCGCAGTGGATAGAGCACTGGCCCTGAACTCAGGAGGACCTGAGTTCAAATCTGGCCTCAGACACTTGCCACTTAATAGCTACGTGACCCTGGGCAAGTCATTTAACCCTATCACCTAGCCAAAAAAAAAAAAAAAGAGAGAGAGAGATAATCTATAGGAAGTGAAGAGAGTGGATGTAAGAGATGCTGGAGAGGTAGAATCCACAGAATTTGGTAACTGGCTAAAACACAGACCATGGGACCTTCAAACTGAAAGGAATCTTGACTTCCGAACACATACTCTATCATGCTTTCTGGACCAATCACACTGGCTCCACAGAGCATGTTCTAAGTTCCCTCCCACTTTGGGTAGTCTAGATTCTAAAGTCCTTTCATACTGAATATTCTTTGTTCTAAGCTCCGACATTTCATACTCTAAGGGCCTTTCCACATTTCAAGAACTCTCCAATCTGAGATGTCAGGAAATGCAAACTGACTGACTGAATGATCCCAAGGTTCCTCATAGGAAGAGGAGGGCAGGATCCCTAAAGCCAGGATGTGACTCTAGCATGCTCTGGGCTACCTATGCCCCCTAGTGGTCACACCACTGCACTGCAGCTGAAGAGGATTGTGGGTCAGGTAAGGGTAAGGGTAGGGGGTTCTGTGAAGAGGCAGCCAAACCCACACTCCATCATGGCATCACTGAGAAATTTCTTTTGCCAACAAGATCTGTCTCACCCGCTAATCCAGATGGAAACTTCACCATTAGAGATTCATTTATTTGAATTGAGTATGGATACAACAGTGGCTAGAATGTTGGACTAGAAGTCAGGAAGACCTGAGTTTGAATTCTGCCTCAGACACTTACTAGCTATGTGACCCTGGGCAAGCACCTGACCTCCCTCGCCTCACTTACCTCATCTGCAAAATGAGGATAATAATAGCATCTATGCCTGGGTTGTGAGGGTCAAATTGAAATAGCATGTACAAAGCACTTTGCGAGCCTTAAAGAGCTATGTAAACACATTTAGCCATTCAACAAAAGTACCTGGAAGACAGAGCACACTAAGCCACACTTTTTGGCTAGTCACACTTTAGTATGAATTAGCTGATTCAACCATTTGTTAGATCTACCTGGGACCAAGGAGAGACACATGGCTGGAGAATTGAGCTCGTCCTGGAGAGAGAATTCCTGAAGACGAATGAAAGGGGGCAGTCTGGTATGCTGGGATGAACTATGTTGTATGCCTCTATTCTTAGGATAAGTCTACTTAAGTTTGGGGAGGCTCATCACTGGGGAAGAGCCAACAAGTGATGCCATCTGGAGGCTGCAGCAGCTCACAAAGACTGAGGTTGGCACCGTAAGAGGTGGCATCCACCCTGATGCAATCACGAGTGTCCGAAGTGTTTAAATGATCATTATTAATATTATTGTTATGATTACAATGACTACCCAATTAAGACCCCCAGGTTCCACTCAGCCCAGGGGAGAACTAGCTGATAGAGAAAAGCATTTGGCCTCCTCCCCTTCCTTTGGTCCCTTCCCCTACACACAAGGAATACTGACACCCAGTCTCTTCTTCCTCCCTTCCAGATGGCAGTCTGCATGCTGACACACTGCAATACCATCCTTTGTCTAGGCATTACTCTAGGAGGCTCTCTGGGTAGAAGGGAACCCCCTGGCCATGCCACATTTAAAGATGCAGAGAACCTGCCAGCCAAATACATAATTGAGCAGGGAGCCCAGCAGGGATGTGCCCAACTTGCTTCGTCTGGCCTTTCCAAGCTGCTAATGAGTACTGGTATTTCCTACTTCTTTGCTCAGATCCCCCAGGATTAATGTCTCCCTGAGCTGGCCTACCAAGTGAGGATCACATGAGGACAGGGTCAGCCCGTCCCTTTCTGCCTTACCACCCTGGGGAGCTCAGAGTATCATAAGCTTTAGAGCTAGAAGGAGCCTTAGCAATCACCTGGTATCAAAGCATGATCTGGGGACCCCCTCCAAGACCATTTCATGGGGTCCGCAAGGTCAAAACTATTTTCATAACAATAGGAAGATGTTTCAGTTTCTGATATGGTAAATATCAATAACTGTAACCCATATAAACAAAAGCTCCTTGGTGGGTCTTCAACAATTTTTAAGAGTGTAAAGGGGTCCTGAGACCAACAATCACTGATATAGTCCAATCTCCTTATTTTACAGAGAAGAAAAATATAATCCAGAAAGGGGAAGTGCTTTTCCCAAAGTCATACAGGTAGTACTAGCAGAATCAAGATTTGAACTCAGGTCCTTTGTCTTCAAATCTTGTTCCTCCTACCACAGCGGCAGAAGATGAATTTAGTTCCCGTAGTTAGCATGCTTCCAAACTAAGGGACGGCAGCTTCCCTGTGTTGACACATGCCCTGGCACTTAGTTCCTTCTCTACAAAACCAGACACATGTAATGGGGGCACAGCCTGGGGATGTGGAAAGATCACTGGTCTAGAAATCCAGAGACTTGGTTCAAGGGCCATCTCTGTCACTTTTGAGATCCCTCACCACCTCCCAAGGCATCCTACTGAGCTTTTGGACACCTCTGCTGATTAAGAAGTTTACCTTACCTCTGTGTAACTGGCACTGATAACGTCCAGTTCTGCCTTCCGGGGCCAAGTTGAACAAGGCTGCTCCCTCTGCCATGTGACAGCCCTTCACATATAGCTGTTGTGACCTTCATAAGTTTCCTCTGCCCAAGGCAAAATATCCCCATTGTCTTTAACCAGGCATCACAGGGTTTTTCATCATTCTGGTTGCCCTCATTTGGACCTTCTCCAGCTAATCAATGGTTTGTCCAGAAACAGTTCTTGCATATTCACCAGATGTATTATCGGACCAGGGCAGAGTTTAGGAACTTCATTAGTCCCTCCACCAGGTCCTAGACCCAGGTCTCTCTTAAGGCTGCCTGAGATTGCATTAGCTTTCTTGTTATTTGCCTTCTCTGGGGCAGAATTCCCTCATCTATACATTACAGGATTTGATTCAATAGTCCCTGAAATTGCTTTAAGTTCTTACATGCTGTGTTCTCAGGGCCAGCTCTAACAAAAGTACTAAGTTCTAAGTTCTAACACAAGTTCTAAGGGTCCTCCCAGCTCTGACATTTCGTGTTCTAAGGCCCCTTCCTAGCTCTGTGTTCTAAGATCCCTTTTCCTTGCATTCTGGCTTCTAACTGCATCTCTCAACTGAAATTACTCTCTCCAAGGCTACTAACAATCTCTTAACTACCCCATCTGATGGCCTTCTATCACTCCTCATCATTCTTGACCTCTCAGCTGCATTTAACACAACAGTGTTAAGAACACAGTGGACCACACAACAGGGCCACCATCTCCTCTTGAATAATCTCTCCTTTCGGGTTTTCTGGAATTTCTCTCTCCTGGCTTTTCTCCTACAAGTCTAACTACTCTTTCTCAGTCTTTTTTTGCAAGATCATCATCCACATTACATCCCTTAACTGTCGACATTAAGGTTCTGTTTGAGGCTCTCTTCTCTCTATATGTTCTCTCTTGGTGATCTCATCAGTGCCCATGGATTCAACGACCATTTCCATATAGATGACTGACAGGTCTACATACCCAGCCCTTGTCCTTCTCCTGAATTCCAGTCCCACCCATCCAACTGCCCACTGGATATTTCAAACTGAATATCTCATAGGCATATCAAAGTCAACATGTTCAAAACAGAGCTAATTATTTTCACTTCTCCCCCACAAAAAATTCCACCTTTCCTCTGAACTTCCCTGTTTCTATTGAGGGCACCCAGGTTCACAACCTTTGAGTCATTTTGACTCTGCCTTCTCCTTCATCCCCACTCCCCATATGTCCCATCAGTAGGCATGTCTTGTTGATTCTACTCTATTCCAGTCCCCTTCTCTCCACTCACCTGGCCACCACCCCTAGTTCAAGTCTTCATGACTGCTCCCCCATCCCATGACTTCAATAGCCTCCTAATCGATCTCCCTAGCCCAAATCTCTCCCCTCTCCAGTCCATCTTTCAAACGGCTATCAAAGTGACATTCCGCTAGCACAACTTCCCTGCCCAAAAAGTTCCAGTGATTCCTTACTGCCTTTAGGAAAAAAATACAAACTCCTTTGTTTGGCCTTCAAAGCCCCTCATGATCTGTCTCGAGACTACCCTTCCAGGTTTATTACCCTTTACTCCCTTTTATGAACTATGTTCCAGCCAAAGTGGCACCCTGACTGTGCCTCATTCCATCTCCCAAGTCTACACCTTTGTACACGCTCTCCTCCACACCTGGGATGTGCTCCATCCCCACTGCAACCTCTTAGAATTCCTCGTTTCCTTCAAAGTATCTCCGTGCCACTGATTTCATGAGACCTTCCCTTATTCCCATTCCGGCTGCTTCCTAGATCTTTTGTATTTACTTTGTGGAGAATCTGTATTTATTTACTTAGGTAAGATCAAATGAGATAATATTTGTAAAGAGCTTAGCACAGTCCCTGGCACATAGGCAACACTATATAAATACTAGTTGTTGTTATTGTCATTATATGTCCATTTCTCTCCCTATATGAGGGCAGAGATTATTTTTTGCCTACACATCTCCAGTGCTTAGCACGGAGCCTAGGACATAGGAAACACCTAACCAATGTTTGTTGACACATTAATTGATTCTTGATCTATCCACAAATGGATTGTGGTGATGTGTGATATGTACATGTCAACTGCAAGTTTCTCTAGTATTACAAACATTTATCTGTCTTAGAATGTGAGTGAGGGAACCTTAGAACACAGAATGCTAAAGCCAAAAGAAGCCTTAGAACATGGAGTGTCAACATTAGAAGGGATCTTAGAATAGTCTGAATATTGAACTTTTTTTGTTTGAAGTAATGTTTGAAATAACATTTGGAGTATTAGAGCTTAGATCAGAATATATTAAAACCAACTGGGTCCTTAAGACATGGAATGTTGGAATAGAGAAAGTCAGAACTGGAAGGGATCTTAGAAATTATCTAATCCTTTTATTTATCCTTAGAAATTATCTAACCCTTCTACTTTACAGAGGAATCCTAGAAAAGGGAAATGGCTTGTTCCACATTAAACTGTGAATTAATGGCAAAGCCAAGTCTGGAATTGAGACCTCCTGACCCCCAGCCCAGTGTTCTAGTCTTTGAAAATGAACATTCTGAGATCATTTTTGTCTCTTCCACTCAATACCCAGGGTTACAGAAACAGTAAAAATAAATGCAATCAATAAACAGTTATTATTACTGATAACAATCATTATGCTTAGAAAAAAGGGAATGGATTAATTGTCTTCTAATATTTCTAGCTCTGATGAATATTCTAAGAAGATTATTGGTCTGGGAGATAGGAGACCTGGGTTCTAGCTCAATTTATATTCCTAGTTCAATGAGTGACCTTCACCTCTCTTATCTTCATCCTCCTATTTAGCAAAATTATGGTCAGGACTGGATGATCTATGATGTCAGGTTCCTGCCCAGTTTATGTTTTTATGTGTATGACAGATAGCATGACCCATCACATAGTGGCTGGTGTTGCTCTCCAAGGTTCTGGAAGCCATGGCCCTCTGGCCACAGCGTAGAGAATAGAAACTCCTTAGCTGTGGGGCCCATTAGCAGCTGCTTCAGTGATTCTGGAAGCAGGACTGAAGCACCAAAAGAGCTGGGAGTAGATAGGGTAGGAGCATGGGTGTTCTTTTAGATCTCTTCCAGATATAACAGTTTATGAATGGTGTCTCCCCCCAGTCTTCTGGATATTAGGCTATGTCCTATGGGTTGATAACATCTCCACTTTGTCTAAGAATGACTTAATCCTAATCTCTGTGACCTGAGCTACTGAACTGCCAGTGGATAGTAAAGGACAGGTCTGCAACACCAGAGGATGTACTCCCACCACCCACCTATATGATCCCTTATAAGGCATATTTGTAACTAAACATAAAATAAGATATCTGTATTGAGGTAGCTAGGTAGATCAGTGGATAGAGCGCTGGATCTGGAGTCAGAAAGACCTGAATTCAAATCCAGCTTGGACACTTACCAGCTGTGTGACCCTAGGCAAGGCGCTTCACCCTGTTTACCTCAGCTTCCTCATCTGTAAAATGAGCTGGAGAAGCAAATGGCAAAACCACTCCAGTATCTCTGCCAAGAAAACCCCAACTGGGGTCATGGAGAGTCAGACATGACTGAAATGATTCAATAACAACAACATATATCTTAAACTCCCAGACATCATATAATTAATATTATATAATATCTTATAGAGACAAAGAAACTGACACTTGGAGAAACCAAATAGAGCCCAAGTTTATCCCTCTAGCCCAGGGGTGGGGAATCTTTGGCTTCGAGTCCACATGTGGCCCTGTAAGTCCTCAAGTCACTTTGACTGAATTCATACTTTATTCATAAATAAAAGGATTTGCTTGTAAAACTTGGACTCAGTCAAAAGGCCACACCCAAGGACCTAGAGGGCCACATGTGGCCTCGAGGCCACAGGTTCCCCAACCCTGTGTGGATATTTTGTTCCCTGGGCTCATAGCGCTTATGGTCTATATTAGCTCATAGTATCACAGATTTAGACCTGAAAGGAACCTAATTTTACAGATGAGGAAACCGAGGCCCATAAAGGTTAAGTGACTTGTCCAAGGTCACACAGACTGTAAGCAGCAGAGCTGGGGGCTGATTCCCAAGTCCTCTGGCTCCAAACCCAGCTTTATTGAATTGTACAATGCTGCCTTTGTGGGGTATGTGTGTGTATGTGTATATGCAGAGAAAGAACACGGAATCCTGGAACTGAGAACTAGATATAAGTCCAGTCTGAGCACTTTATGGGGGCATGAACTCTAATTGTGAATGTGGGTCTAACTTAATTTCTCCTTCCTCTAATACACCATCCATGATAGTCCCAGGTCACATTCAGTTTGCCATTCTATGGGTTCCTCATTTTGTATTATTACATATTGCTTTCATGCAGGTAATTCCCAAATCAAGATCTCTACTCCAGATCTCGACCTCAGAGCTCCAGACTGACACTGTCCAACATGTACATTTTCATTTGGAAATCTCATTGACTGAGAGGGAGATCAGTCAGGAGGACTGAGTGGATATCAATCCCCTAGATTGTAACAAAGCCTTCACACAAGTCTTACATAGACAAGATGGAGGGATATGGGCATAACTACAGTGCAGTAGGTAGATCTAACATAAGCTGAATAACTAGACTCAAAAAGTAGTTATTAAGGGGTAGCTAGGTGGCTCAGTGGATAGAGCACCAGCCCTGGAGTCAGGAGGACCTGAGTTCAAATCCAGACTCAGACACATAACGCTTACTAGCTGTGTGACCCTGGGCAAGTCACTTAACCCCAACTGGCTCACTAAAAAGAAAACAAAAAAAAATTTTTTTAATGAACAGTAGTTATTAGTGATTCCATACAAGCTTAGAAAGCAGCTAGGTGGCACAGTGGATAGAGTACCAGGCCTGGAGTCAGGACGACTCATCTTCTCCCTGAGTTCAAATCTGGCCTCAGATACTTAATTAGCTGGGCAAGTCGCTTAACCCTGTTTGTCTCAGTTTTCTCAACTGTAAAATGGCCCAGAGAAGGAAATGGCAAACCATTGCAATATCTTTGCCAAAAAACACCCCAAATGGGGTCCTGAAGAATCAGACATAACTAAAGACAACTGACCAACAAGAAGCTTAGAAGCAGATCTCCAGTAAAATATCCCACAGATTTGTGCCTGGCCCTGTGCTATTCAACATTTTTGCAGTGACTTGCTAAAGGCAGAGATGGCATGCTTATCAGTCCACAGATCACACAAAGCTAAGAAGGATTCCTTACCACACACTGACAGAGCGAGGACCCAAAAAGATCCTGACAGGCAAGAACAGGGATCCAAATCTAAGAAGATGGGATTGAATAGGGATAACTATAAAACATTATGCTTGGCTTCACAAAGCCTACTTCCAAAGTAAAAAATGGGAGTCCCACAGCTATGCAATATTAGACCTGAAAAAGACCAAATGAGATCATATTTGGAACACGCTTAGCCCAATGCCCAGAATATGGTAGTCACTGTATCGATTATTATCATTATTTAAAAAGATCTGGACATCATAATGGACTGCAAGTGGACTACATCAAAAAGAGATAAAAGAAAGCTAATTCTATCCTGTGCTGCACGGAGAGAGACTGGGCTTCCCTCACACAAGAAGTGCCAGCCCTGCTACATTTTCTCCAGGTCAGACCACACCTGGCTTCTCTTCAAGGTGCTAGGCTGAATGAGGGCCGCCCTTCCTAGCTTTGGAGTCCTGTGCAAATCTGACAAGCTGGAGACCATCCAGAGGAGGGTGGTTAGATGGTAAAAGGTCACAGAATCATCATACCATATGAGGATTAGCAGAAAGAACTGAGAATAATCAGCTTGAAGAAAAGATGACTTTTGGTGGTGGGAGGTACATAATCGCTGTTTTCAAGTATCTAAAGAAAGAGACATTATTAGCCTTGTTCTTCTTGCCATGAGAGAAGCAATGAAAGGAAGCTGCAGAGAGGTGTTTCTGAGCTTTGTATGAGAAAAGACATTATAATAATTAGACCTCTCCAAAACCAGCTAGGGCAGCTAAGTGGTGCAGCAGATAGAGTGCTGTGCCTGGAGTCAGAAAAACCTGAGTTCAAATCCAGCCTCAGACACTTACTAGCTGTGTGATCCTGAGAAAGTCACTTAACCTTGTTTGCCTCAGTTTCCTTCATCTGTAAAATAGCTGGAGAAGGAAATACCAAACCACTCCAGTTTCTTTGCCAAGAAAACCCCAAATGGGGTCATGAAGAGTCAGACACAACTGAAATGGCTGAACAAAAACAGAATGAGCACCTTTAGCAAAGAGTGGGTTCCCTGAGTGGAAGTCTTCAATGAAAGGCTGGATGACCACTTGGGTATTTTCTAGAGGGGATTCTCAATTCAGATACAGGTTCACGGGATTACAGATTTAGAGCTGGGAGGGAACTTAGAGGTCATCTGGTCCAGTGCCTTTGTTTTGCACATGAGGAAACCACAGCTCAGAGAAGGGAAATGTTCATGGTCAAAAAGAGCCAGGATCTTAGTCCTTTGACTCCAAAACCAAGGCTCTTTCCACTGCACCACACTGTCTCTGAGGTCCTTCAAACACAGAGAATCTATGATGATGTGATGATGTAAATGTCTTCTTCAAACCAAATCCTGCCTTTTTCCTGGTTTCCCTATTTCTGTGAATGGCACCATGAGCTTCCCAGTCACCCAAGCTGGATACCATGAAATTCCCTTTGCCACCTGCATCCCTCCTTCTCCTATATCCAACAAACTGAGAAGTCCTGCCTCCACAGAATCTTTTACCTCTACCCTTCTTGGCCAGATGGATTCACAAGTGAATCCTACCAAACATTTAAAGAACAATGAAGTCCAATACTATATAAACTATTTGGGAAAACAGGCAAAGAAGACATTCTACCCTTCTCCTCTCTATTCCTACAGCCATCACCCTAGCTTGGGCTTCCCGGGATCTCTTACCTTGAACACTGTAAGAGCCTCCAACCTGGTCTCCCTGACTTCAGCCTTTTCCTCTCCATCTCACCCTTAGTCAGCTATCAACTAGTCCTCCTAATACAACAGTCTGATCAAATCCTTCCCCTAATCAATGCCCCTCAGTAGTTCCTCCATGGCCTGTTAAATAAAATACAAACTCTAAGAATGGGCATTCAAGGCTGTCTATGACCTGACTCTAGCCTGAGGAAAGAGCTCAGAATCTGGAGTCAGAAGACGAGTTTGGGTTCTGCTCTGCTTCTTTGTCCTTCCTCATGTGACTTTTAGTGAGTCTCTTGATATTCCTGGGCCTCAGTTTCCTCATCTACAAAATGAGAGGCTTGGACTATGTGATTTCCAAGGCCCCTTTCAGCTCCAAATCCAGTGATCCTATTATCCTAAGGACACTCTTGGTCTCCAGCTCAACTGAATAAGCAATTTTTGGATAGATTTCATTCTTCTCTTTCCTGGCTTAAGGCATCCTCCCAATCATCCATCCCCCGTACCTAGATGGCATCTCTCAGCAGAGCCAGGAAAACACTGTACTCAATGACTAAAACAATGTAAACGGAGAGAATAGTAGCAACCCAGTAACTGAAACAGAATGCTAAGAAATTCTGATGACTGAGCTTAGAGTCCAAAAGACGCGGGTGAGTGGACTTTCCCGCCTCCTTTGCAGAGGTAGAGCACTACTGAATAGGAAGCCAGACTTGGTGGAAGTGTGGCTTAGTTTTGCTGAATCATTTTTTTCTTAATTTTTAAATTCTTTTTTTTCCCTAAAGAACAGTTCTCTGGGCAAGCTAGAAGGGAGGGACATATTGGGAAACTTTAAAATATATATAAGGAAAATATAATATGATATATAAGATTTTACAATATATTATCACACAAATATAATATAAAATATTTTTAAAGTGTAAATACAATTTTTTAAAGAATGCAATGCCTCTATGCTTCTACCTTTGAAAAGCCTTTCCTTCTTTTGAGGTCCACCTCCTCCAGGAAGCTTTCCCTGCTCTTCCCAGCTAGAAAGGATTCTTCCTTCCCCAACTTTGTGTAACCGTGGGTAGTTTCCTTAACCTCCAGGGTCTCAGTTTCCTCATCTGTAGGATAAAGGTGCAACAGATTGGACTAGCTGGCTTCTAACTTACAATCTACAGTTCTAGGATTTTCTCCTCTCTTTCTATTGACCTCCTCACTAACCACATACTGCCCAGTACCACAGTTATTATGCATACACTTCCTTTCCCTACTAGGCTGAACACCCACCAGGGTAGGGACTGGACTGTTCTTCACAGCTCTAGCTTCACCATCAGCCCAGTGTCTAAGAGGGCCTTGCACAAAGAAAGCACTTAATAAATATCTATTTATTTGATTTAATACTGCCTCAATTTCTTGTTACAGAGAGGCATCGAAGAGTAGGGCAATGAGAGAAATGGGGTTCAAATCCCAGCTCTGACACTGATGAGTTGTGTGACCCTAAACAAGTCATTTGAGTTCTGTGAACCTCAGTTTCCTTCACCTGCAAAACGAGTTTCCTAACACTTACGGTGTAGTGTGGTGTATAGCTAGCTAGCCTCAGAGTTGAGAGGATCTGAGGTCAAGTCCTGCCTTAGAACACACACTGGCTGTGTGACCTTCCTCAAGTCACTTAAATTTCCAGTGTTCGAGGCAACTCTACAAGTTAATGATTTACTGATCTGCATTGATGGAAGCAGTTATTTTCACATGGGTATGTGGATGTGTCCCTATCTACATGCTAAGCTCCTTGAGGGCAAGAAAGGATACAGCCACATAAGAGCAGCTGATCCATTTCTGACTCACCTGCAGGGTTCTGACTTTAATGTTACTGTTCAATAGTTTCAGTCATGTCTGATTCTTCATAACCCCCATTTGGGATTTTTTTGGCAGAGATACTGGAGTGGTTTGTCATTTCCTTCTCTAGCTAATTTTACAGATGAGTAAACTGAGGCAAACAGGGTTAAGTGACTTGCCCAGGGTCACACAGATAGTAAGTGTCTGAGGCTGGATTTGAACTCATGACGATGAGTATTCCTGATTCCAAGCCCAGTGCTCTAAGCACTTGGCACCACCTAGCACCTCTGACTTTAATAGGTGCTCAATAAATATCAGATCGATGACTTGGCAAGGCGATAGGAGAGGTCCAGAGAGTAGAAGGAAATTACCCAATATCACACAGGAAGTTCCAAGGATTATAGATTTTAGTCTGGAAGGGATTTTAGAGGCCATCGAGTCTAATCTGTTCCAACAAGGAAACTGAGGCTTGGAGGCTGAGTGACTTGCCTAGAGTCACGTGGCTAGTAAGGGTCTAAAACTAGATTCGAACCCAGGTCTTCCTCCAACTCCAAGCCCAGCCCTCTCTCCAACATCAGAGGAGATCTGCTGAAAAACTTACTATACCTGCCAGTGATATAAGGGACTGGGACCTTAGACCCTTTGGTGAAATGCCAGCTACTAGAGCCCTAGCATAGAGCAGGCAGAGTGGCTTCCTCTCTGGGCTCTCTCTTCCTGACTTTGAAGATTGATTTCTTTACCTTGATTCAGCAGCCTTCTCACTCTGGAAGACCCCTCCTCCCCTGGGGCCCCATCTTCTGATTGGTCAGTTCCTTTGGGAACCCTCATTTTACAGAAAGTGCCCAGACCACGTGTGGCTACTTCTTTGTTGCTCTCTCTGGACTTCACTCTTGACTCTCCAGACTTCTTTCTCTCCCATCACTGCGATACCTTCTCTTTCCTCCCTTTGCTTTTCATCTTTCTTTTGTGCATTGTCTTCCCCAATTAGAATGTAAGCTTCTTGAGAGCTGGGACTATTTGGTTTGGGTTTTTTTTTTCTTTGCTTACATTTGTATTCCCAGCCCTTAACACAGTGCCTGGCACACAGTAAGCACTTAATAAATGTTTATTGACTTAATTTGCTTGTCAGTGGAGGCCTTAGGATCTTGAGAAGACCTTGAGTTGAGTGGGAAGAAGGTGCCTCAGGAATTATGCAAGGACATCCTACCAGAGCCGAAGTGATGGCAGCAACAGCCAGGACACGTTGGTCACATGGCATTGGTGTTAGGGAAGCCAGAAAGGCGCCTGCCTGCCAGGGCATCTGTTTACTGCAAATCCCCGGGAAGTGTGGAGATACCTCCCACCCCATGTGTTGCGGAAGCTCCTGGGCTGTCACCTTGCTGATGCCACTAATCTCCCCTCCTCCTAGGGATGGAAACCATCTCCTCAAAGGAGTGGGGGGGGATGGAGAGCAGAGTGCTGTAGGCAGGATAAGACCATTTGACTACTGCAGCTGAATTGAGAGGACAGGACAGAGAAGGGCTTTGGAGGTGGGAGCATGGAGGACAATATGGCGGAGGGGAGGGAGATGGCGGATGATCAGAATGGGCTTGGAAGGATGGGGCAGGGCTGGGAAGAGAAAGAGTGGGAGGTGGAGACTTCAGGGGGTCCTAGGGTCTTGGCAAAGAAAGGAAGTAATGAGGGAAGAGAAATGGGGGAGGAGAGACTGGGAGCTAGAGGAACAGGGAGTAGAGGAGGAAGAGGGGGTGCAGAGGAGTGGGGATGCGTTGGGGGAAGGGTGAGGAACTAGATGGGGCACTGAGGACTGTGGGTGTAGGGGAAGAGAGATCTGGGACCAGCAGAACATGAGGATTAGAGCCCAAATGGTCATTTGGAAGAGTGGCCTCCCAAAAAGTGCCCCGCTCATTGAATTACTAATCTTTTACCTTTAAAAGCCCTGACCTGCATTCTCCAGAGGGCTCACACAGCTACCCAGCTGAGACAGACCTCAAAGGCCATCTAATCCAATCCATTCCTAGACAGGAAGCTCTTCTACAACATCCCTCACAAGCAGCCATCAGGCTATCTCTAGAAGTCTTCAAGTGATAGGAAACGCTCAACCTCTAACAGCAGGGAGGGACAATCAGGAAGAAGTTGAGGCTTACTGGGTTCAGATCATGGTTCAGACACAATTGATTGCTAGCTGTGTACCCATGGGCAAGTAGCCTCATCTCTCCAAGCCTCAGTTTCCTCAGCTACAAAATGGGAATCACAACACTTGAACCCACAGATACATTGTGAGGAAAGTACTTTATATATTTTAGAACAAGACAGAAATGTGAATTATGATTATGATCTTTAACCCATCCCACTTTGGGAGAGTTCTCATTGGTAGAATGTTTTTCCTTAAGCGATCTAACTTTTGATAACTCCCAACCATCTCTCCTAGGTCTGCCCGATGGGGGCTTGACATCCTCCAAGAGCAAGTCTGTGCTCCACAGAAAATGCAGCCACCAGTCCCCACATGGTCCTTCTGTAATCTTTGGGCTAAAAAAGAGTTTTTTACCTGACAACATCAGGACAGAAATAAGACAGGCAAAGCAAGTAAATAAGTAAGATTAGACTGCCGCTGAAAATCCTGCCCCTGCTTCACCAAAGGCGGGTTTGCCCGGAGGGAATCCCCCTTTCCTTTTTCTCTTCCTGGGCTTTTCTGTATCCAGGGACGACAGGCTGGGGAGGGGAGGTCTCTGCTCCTTTGGGCAGCCCTTTGCACCTGTCCTTTGTATCTGTAGGGCGCATAGTCATAGGGATCAGGTCCTTCAATGGGGCTTAGACCTAAAACAGACCTTAAAGGTCATTTAGTCCAACCCTGTCATTTTACAAAAGATGAAGCTGAGGTCAAAAGCGGAGAAGTAATTTGTCTAAAATCACAAGCACTGTAATTAATAGACGGGATTTTAAACCCAAAGTGCTCTGACTCCAAATCCAATATTCTGTTCACTACATCATATTAGAGAAGCAAAATTACTGAAATTTCATTTTTGTCTCTCATAGGATTATGGAGCTGGAAAGAGATATGGGAATTTAGAATGACAGGGCATTCTTAGAGTATAGAATGTCAGAGCAGGAAGGTCCTTAGAATACAGAATGTCAGAGCTGAGAAGAAACTTAGAACACAGAAGGATCCAGCTGGGAGGGCCCTTAGAACACAGGATGTCAGAGCTGGGAGGGCCCTTAGAAAAGAATATTAAAGCTAGAAACATCCTTAAAGATCACTGAGTCCAGTATCATCATTTGATAGGCATTCTTGCATAAAACTGGAGCTTGGTGTGAGGCATACATCCTATTGACAAAACTTCCTAGGGCAAGGACCTCCAGCTCATTGTAGAGCTTCCTCAAGATTGAGAAACAGCAGCTTCTGGGACAAGAACTCACTATTTGACAAAAACTGCTGAGAAAACTGGAAATCAGTGTGCCAGAAACTAGGCATAGACCAACACCTTATACTGTATACCAAGATAAGGTCAAAATGCATACATGACTTAGACATAAAAGGTGATATTACATAAGCAAATCAGGAGAACATAGAATAGTCTGCCTGTCAGATCTATGGAGAAGGGAAGAATTTATAACCAAAAAAGAGATAGAGAGCATTACAAGATGTAAAATAGATAATTTTGATTACATTAAATTTAAAAGTTTTTGTACAAACAAAACCAATGCAACCAAGATGAGAAGGAAAGCAGAAAACTGGGAAACAATTTTTATAGAAAGTATTTCTGATAAAGCCCCCATTTCTCAAATATATAGAGAACTGAGTCAAATTTATAATAATGCAAGTCATTCCTCAATTGATAAATGGTCAAAGGATATGAACAGGCAGTTTTCAGATGAAGAAATTAAAACTATCCATAGTCCTATGAAAAAATGATCTAAATCACTATTAATTAGAGAAATGAAGATTAAAACAACTCTGAGGTACCACCTCACACCTATCAGATTAGCTAATATGACAGACAAGGAAAGCGATAAATGCTGGAAGGGATATGGGAAAATTGGGACACTAATGCACTGCTGGTGGAGTTGTGAACTGATCCAACCATTCTGGAGAGCAATTTGGAACTATGCCCAAAGGGCAACCAAACTGTGTATACGCCTTAATCCATCAATATCACTTTTATGTCTGCATCCCAAAGAGGAAAAAAAAGAAAAAGGGAAAAGGACCCATATGTACAAAAATATTTGTAGCAGCTCTTTTTGTGGTGGCAAAGAATTGGAAATTGAGAGGATGCCCATCAACTGGGGAATGGCTGAACAAGTTGTGGTATATGAATGTAATGGAATACTATTGGGCTATTAGAAATGATGAGCAGGTGGATTTTAGAAAAACCTGGAAAGACTTACATGAACTGATGCAAAGTGAAATGAGCAGAACCAGGAGAACATTGTACACAGTAACAGCAGCGTTATGTGATGATCAACTATGTACAACTAGTTCTTCTTAGCAATACAATGATTTAAGACAATTCCAAAGACTCAGGATTAAAAATGCTATCCACCTCCATAAAAAGAACTGATGGAGTTTGAATGCAGATTGAAGACTATTTTCATTTTCTTTATTTTTTCATGTTTTTTTCTTTTTGCAAACTGTAACATTTTTTTTTTGCAAACTATCTCTTCTTTCACAACATGACTAATACGGAAATAGGTTTTACATGACTGCACATATACAACCGATATCAAGTAGCTTACTGTCTTAGAGAGGGGGGAGATGAGGGTGGCAAGGAGAAAATTTGGAACTCAAAATTTTATTTAAAAAAACGAATGTTGGGGCAGCTAGGTGACTCAGTGGATAGAGCATCAAGCCCTGGACTCAGGAGGACCAGAGTTCAAATCTGGCCTCAGACACTTACTAGCTGTGTGACTTTGGGCAAGTCACTTAACCCCAATTGCCTTAAAAAAAAATTCAAAACAATTCAATAAAAATGAAATGCTAAGAAAAAGAGAGTGAGGAGCAGAGGCCCCTTGAGGCTAGCCTTTGGGGTAGGTACTCACCACGGGTTCTGGTTGCACACAAAGGACTTGTCCAACCTGAAACACAGCAAGTGGGGGAAGAGGGAAGGTGAAACTGGCAGCAATCCTTCCTTCCACACACAAGCCCCTCAGGATCCCAGAGATGCCTTCTTCCCACAGCAGAGGGGAAAGGACAGGCTCAATGGCCAAAGGGACTGGAGGAGGACAGAGCCATGTGGCCTCACTTTACAGAAAAGACCCAGAGAGGTAAAATACCTTGACCAAAAGCACATAGTAAAAGCTGAATCTGAACCCACATCCTCTGTTTCCAATTCCACTAAGCCATTATAAGACTTGTCCACAGGCCCTAGGACAGGACAGACACCACTGGGATAGAGGTCTCAGGCTCACCTCTTCCCAGAGTCCCCAGGGGAGATGGACAAGGACATGGGGCTTTGTCCTTTCTAATTCCCCAGCAATGTTTTTTGAGCCTGATCAACACTCAGAATAGGGGGCACTTCCATGCTCAAATCTGGCCGCTGTCCAGCTTCGAGGAAGGGGGAGCTGGCCCCAGCTAGCTGAGGTCTTGGTTCATGCTCTCTGGCCTAGTCTGAGGCAGGGTGGGGAAGGGGGCAGTTTGTAAAACTCCTCTGTTGTGAAAACAAACAGCCCCTCCTTCTCTGCCACCACCACCCCCAGCCCAGAGGGCAGAAGGAGCGCAGGGGGTGGGTGGCATTCCACCTCATGAGACTGGGAGGGAAGGAGGAATGCCAGAGCCACATAATCATATGACCAGAACACTCAGAGCTGGAAAGGACCTCCAAGAGCAATCAGTCCAAGCCCCACCCTCCCTGTTTGACAAAGAGAGAAACTGAGGTCTAGAGAGGGAAGGAGCCTGCCCCAGGTCACACAGAACCAGGACTCCAGACCAAATCTCCTAACTCCTAGAAAACTGTTTTTCCCACTATACTCCCGCTTCCCCTCACCCTGCTCTATGTGCCACACTTTAAGAAAACCTGACGCGTGAAAATAGGGATTTACAAAACAAGACAGACCAAGAGGTGGTTATTCACATTACAAAAAAAAATAACTCCAGAAGCATTTTCCTCCCTCCCCAATGATTCTCCAGAGGTTTTTGGTGAGCCTAAATGTAAGAATATACCCCCTCCTTTTCCTCACCCCCTCCCTGTTCAAATGGGGAATGAAGGCAAAAAGAGAATCACCGAGTCTTAGAAAATCAGAGCTGGAAGAGAGAGATCTGGGGACCAAAGAATGTCAGGGCTGGAGGAGAGAGATCTGGGGACCAAAGAATGTCAGGGCTGGAGGAGAGAGATCTGGGGACCAAAGAATGTCAGGGCTGGAGGAGAGAGATCTGGGGAACATAGAATATCAGGGCTGGAGGAGAGAGATCTGGGGAACATGGAATGTCAGAGCTGGAAAAGAACTTAGGAATATAGCATGTCAGAGCTTGAAGAGACCACAGAGAATCCCTTTGTTTTACAGATGAAGAAACTGAGGCTTAGGAAAGTGAAGGACTTTGCTCAAGGTCACAGGGCTAATTAGTGATAAAGCTGAGGGGGGACAAACCCAGATCTGCCAATTCCCAGGTCAACAATCTTTTCCATGGCATAGGATCATAGACTATTGGGAGTTAAAGGACACCCCCGAGGTTACCTCCCCTACAACCTACTACCTGAGATGGTTATAACCTCTCTGAGAGGGAGTCATCCAGTTTCTATGTGTTCAATAATTGTTCTCCCAAGGCCCCCTAATGAAGATTCCCTGAGCTTAACATTCAAGAGTCTTAGAATGAGTGGGTGGCTTGGGGAGTGGTGGGGAATGTTGAGGTGGAGGCCCAGCAAAGATCACTACACAGAAGGGACAGAAACTTAGGAGCATCCTCGTCAGTCCTGCCTCCCTCATGCCCACCCAACTGTTGGCATCGGGCCCACCTGTGGCATTTCTGTGGGGGGGACCCATTCCTCGATCCAGTCACCCAGCCCCAGAGACAGCATGATGATAGTGGAGTGCCTGAGTCCCGCCTCTGCCTGGTATGGACATCCCACCCCAATTACGCACATTAAGGAGAGGACCAGATGGGAACATAGTCAGCAGCCTAGAATGCAGGCCCAAAGAACAGACCTCAGAACACAGCTGAAAAGCCAATTTCAGGTCCTCCCTATTGAGAGAATCACCATTCTTACCATGCTAACCCTGGAATCATCTTTGACTCGTCTCTCCCTCTCACCTCCCATATCCAATCAATTGTGAAGTCTGGTTAATTCTCATTTAAGTTCCCTTAGATCACTCCACTTAGATGTTCACCATTTAATCCAGGCACTCTTTCTCCCTTCTTGCCTGGTCTATCATAATAAATCCCTAATTTCTCTCCCTGCTTCCAGCTTCTCCAAATTGGGGGAGGGGGGACAGGGGGAGAAAAAGAAATCAGGGTTAAGTGACTTAAGTCACAGAGCTAGTAAGTGTCTGAGGCCATATCTGAATTCAAGTCCTCCTGACTCCCAGACTGGTGTTCTATTCACTGTGGCACCTAGCTGCTCCAAGCCTCTCCACTTTCTAATACATTCTCCACACATCTTCCCAATGCAAGAGTCTAAACCAGGGGTGGGAGACCTGTGGCCTCAAGGATGTGGTCCTCTAGGTCCTCAAGTGCGGCCCTTTGACTGAATCCAAACTTCACAGAACAAATCCCCTTAAGAAAAGGGTTTGTTCTGTAAAACTTGGACTCGGTCAAAAAAGCTGCGCCTGAGGACCTAGAGGACCACATGTGGCCTCGAGGCCACAGGTTCCCCACCCCTGGTCTAAAACGTGTCACTCCAGTACTCAAAAATCATCAGTGGCTCCCAGCATAAAACACAAATTGGCATTTTAAGGCCTTCTCCCACCTGGCTCAGGCTAGGAGCCCCAGCTTTATTGCCCTGTACCTCCTCAAGCTCTGCCTTCTGGCCAAGGCGGACTATAAGTTTTTCCTTTAACTCAACATTCCATTTCACACCTCTGTCCAAGGCATTCCCCCCACCCCCTACCCCTCACCCTGCCTGCAAGGCACTGCGGCTTCCTCCTCTCTGCCTCTCAGAACACTTCCATTTTCCGTGGCTAGGTTCAGGTGCCAACATCATGGAAAGACTTCCCTGATCCCCGCAGTTTTTGCTGCTTTCTCCTTCCTCAAATGACTTCCTTAAATCACAAATACAAGAAAAATACTAACTGCCATTTATATAATCCTACACTTTGCCAAGTACTTTCTGCACATTCTCTCCCCTGTGTGCCTCACATCAAACCCGGGGAGGGAGGTGCTGTACGGCATTAGTATTCTCATCTTCCTGATGAAGAAAATGGGGCTGGGAAGGGTTGAATGATTTGTCGAAGGTCACAAAGCTTAGTGTGACAGGGAGGAACCACAAAACCACAGGATCTGCTATAAAACTGGGTCCCAGAGGCAAAACCAGGAAGCGCAGGAGCTGGGATCCTCCAGACTTCTCTTTTTTTCCCTTCGATATTTGTTGTTTTCATTTCTGAGGGGGAGGACAGGAGGATGGCTCCTTGCCCTTCTGCAAAGGTTTTCACAAGCCCTGGGAACCTGGGGCAGTGGGAACTCGGTCACTTTTAAGGAAGTGCTATTTGCTCGTCTAATATTTGATGTTTAACTGTTGGCAAAATATTGCCTTTGCTCTGGTGCGGTACAACAAGGGAGGCTGGGCTAGATAATTTGTAAGGTTCTTTCCACTCACTAGAATGTAAGCTCCCAGAGAGGCAGGTAAATCTTGTTTTTGTCAAGTCCTCAACAGCTTAGCATAGTGAAAGGTTACCTTGCCTAAGGTAACCCAGCTAGTAAACATCAGAGCCCGAATTGGAACCCGAGTCCCAAGCTCTTCTAGGATCAGCTAGGAGAGGGTTTCTGAAAAGCATCAGAGGATTTAGAGCTGGAAGAGACCCAAAGGAACTGATACCCAACTCCAAGGTCACACTAGTGCTAACACGAGTATCACATTAGTGATGCCAAATCTGGGGCTCCTTCCCTTACACCATGCTGTACCCTGAAGGGTTCCTTGAGTCTGGCTAGGACTCTGCCATAATGCCCGGCAGGACGCTCATGTCAGGTACAGTCCAGCCCTCCCCTCTACAGCCACTTAAGAGGCCAGCTCACTTTCCCTGGTTCTGAGTTTGGCAGGTCATCCAAGCCCAGGGCGGCCCAGACAGACATGCCTGGGGCAATGACAAGGCTCAGTCGGGGATGCTCACTCCCTTGTCTTCTCTGCCAAATGTGATGTCAGACTGTCTGCCCAGAACAGAGAATCCACACCCAGATCTGGCCAGCACCTTCCTACCCGATTTCTTCTCTGGGGCACGGCAATGTGTGCCCCATCTCTATCTAGCCTAGAGAGACAGCAGGCCCCTCAGGTTTAAGGGCTGGCCCCGATAGCCTTCGTGGGGAGAGTGGTAAGCCTGACAGACTTTCTTGGCTGCTGTCCTGATCCCTATTCCCTACCCCTGGGCCAGAACCTGGAGGGATGAGAAAGGAGGCTGGCTGCCATGCAGATCTCCCCTAGCAGCAAACTTGTACATTTCTCAAGCTCGCTGTGACCTTCTCATTCCTACCTGCACCCAAAGGCCCAGCGGGTAGTCCCTTAGTCCCAACCCCCAACCGCTCCCACACCTACCCGCCATAGGCTCCAAAGGTGAAGCTCCGCTTCCTGCCGCTCATGGTGCCCACTGATATAATCTGCCCACCGTGCCTGCTGCTTGTCCCTCCGGGGACTGCCTCCCCCTCCTGCTGGGCTCCCAGGCTCCAGCTTCCTCCAAGCTGCAGCTGGTTGCCTCCAAACCCGGACGGAGCTGCCTCCCAGGCTGCCCAGTCACCTTGGCAACAGCCCAGGGCCTCTGAGGCCACTGTTTACACCTCCAGCCCCAAGAGCAAGGTCCCTGCTAAGGCAAGAGTGGCAGCCCTACGGGGTCATCACCTGCGATCCCTGCCTGGGGATCAGAGTCTGGGATCTCCATCCCTCCCAAGCTGCAGCTGGCTGCCCCAGGCCCAGCTCTGGCTCCAGGGCCCAGAAGGGAAGCTGGGAGTGGGGGAGGGGGCGTAGGGGAGAGGAGGTGGGAGGAGACGTGGCTGGGACAGAGGCCTCCCAGCCCGGTAGCTCCACAAGCTAGGATTGTTCTCAGGCCGGGCAGCTCTGCTCCGCACAGTGCAGCCCAGGAATGTCCCAGCTGCTCAGGGGGGGTGGGGGTTGCTGGCCAGAGAATGGGCAGCCTTGTTCAGGGTCCCAGGAACGTGCCCCCTCCCGCCCAACACTGAGGCTTTCTTTCCAGGCCAGGCGGGGGCAGGGAGAGGGCCACTGACGGGGAAGGGCAGCCTTGCTAGAATTTCCAGTGAGGGAGCCAGCCAAGCGTTTGGGGAGATGCCCACTTCCAAGTGAAAGGGCTGTGTTTCCCAGAGCTTGGGGTGAGGGAGAAAGGAAGCAGTGCCCAGCCTGGAGCCAAGGCTTCCAACTGGCCCCTCCCCAATCCCTGGGCCTCCGTTTCTGCACCTAAAACGTTGTACAAAGAGCCCCAGGGGCACATTTACCAGTTGGTAGGGTCTTCACTAGGGCAGGGTCATCAGAACTCTGTCCCAGGATGCTGAATTTATAGGGCCATTTGCAGCCCCCTTTGGGCAGGGGTTACCAGGCTTAGCACCTAATTAGCAAGAATAATTTTTTTTAAAGGCAATTGGGGTTAAGTGGCTTGCCCAGGGTCACACAGCTAGTAAGTGTCAAGCGTGTGTTTGGTCTGAGGTCACATTTGAACTCAGGTCCTCCTGACTTCAGGACCAGTGCTCTATCCACTGCGCCACCTAGCTGCCCCCAAGAATAATTATTTAAAACAGTTTAACAATGCCAGACAACAATAGCTAACACTTACATAACTTCAAGACATTAAGATCAGAGAGAATCACGGGTATAAGTATCGATTCTGAACCTCTTCTGCATCTTGGACCCCTGAGGCATTGTGGTGAAGGGAGGGACACCCTTGTTTTTTAAAGGTATAAGATAAAATACATAAGATTCCAAAGGCAAATCGACTATATTGAAATACAATAATCAAAATATATTTTTTTAAAAGTCCAGGGACCCTGATTTACATCTAGAAGGGACCTCGGAAGTTACTAAGTCCATCCTCCACAGATAAAGAAACCGAAGCCCCCAAACTGGGCCTTGTGACTTGCCCAGGTTCACACCCCTGGTAAGAAGTGTCTGAGGCAGGATTGCACTCAAGTCTTCCTGATTCCAAGTGCACCCTGTCACTTTATCTACCATACCTCCCTCCTCTCCCCACCTTCTCCCTTTCACCTCCCTCTGTCAGCCTCCCCAGAAGCAGACTGACACACCTGTCCCAGAATGTCCTCCACCCCCACCTCCCACCTTTGCCCTCATTGTACTTTGTAATATTTGCCCAAGGGAAAAAAAATCCTAGTTATAGGATTTTTTACAGCTTTCTTACAGCTGTGCTGCCTAGCCCTAGACCATCTAGAAAGCTAGGTGATGCAGTGAATAGAGCTCTGGGCCTGGAGTCAGGAAGGTCTGGGTTCAAATCTAGCCTCTGACATGTCCTGACTATATGACCCTGGGCAAGTCACTTAACCTCTGTTGCCTCCGTTTCCTCAACTGTAAATAAGAATAACCTTGCAGGGTTGCTATGAGGATCAAACGAGATAATATTTGTGCAGTGTTTAGCACAGTGCCTGGCACACAGTAGGAGCTTAAGATATGATTGCTCCCTTCCTTTCATTCTTCTCTTTCCCTGAGTTGTCTTATCTATATAATAAGGGGGGTTAGACTATATATGACCAGCTCTAGATTTATGACCTTATGATGAAAGAGATGACTGGTCCCCACCCAACCCCAATCCTCTCTGCAACATCCCTAGGACTCCCTCAGGAAATGCTCCCTCTCTCATTAGAGACTGGATGGCCACACTGGGAATGACAATCACCATAACAACCACAGCTTCGAAAGTCCCAAAGCCCTGTCCATACATTACCCTGTCTACTCAAGTGGGTCTGGGATGGAGCTGATTCAGGAGCTCCCTCTCATGATGCCCTCCACGCCAGCCCAACCTGGGTCATCCTACCTGTCCTTATCCCTATTTTAACTTCCAGGACCAGGCTCGGAAAGGTTAAGTGATTTGCCAAAAGCCACACAGCCAGCTAAGAAGTGTCTGAGGTCACATTCCAGCTCAGATCCTCCTGAGTCCAAGGTCAGTAGTTATCCACTATATTATACAGTCCAATAGCAGATGCTGACGAGAAGGATTCTAGCATCAGGCAGGCACTGGATCACAAGGTGTTGAAGGTGGGTTCTCCACAGTCACTCTGTCCAGATTTCCCTCTCTAGGTTTTTCTAGTCAGTCCACATTTAGTTTTCGGCACAAAAACCTCCCTCCACCTGAGGCTTCTCACAGGAAGGCAGTGTTAGCCACAGTGAGCAGAAGCATCTCCAAGTTCCTGGGGGAACAGGACGTAGAACTCAAAGGGGCCTTTTCCAGAATCTTTTTCAGAAATTTTTATTTTATAGGCCCAGAGATGTTGAAAGTCTTGCTTTCACAGCAGATACATAGCCAAGACAGGATTCGAATCTAAGCCTGCTGACTTACACCTAGTCCTCTTTCCACCGCACTAGATTTCCCTGACAGACCCCTCCTCTTGATCTCCCTGCCCCATCCTCTTCTACTGCTACTCCTCTAAGTCCAAACCTCTGAAGGCCAAGAGGGGCCCAGAGTGGTGTCCTGGCAGCCTGACTGACCAGTTAGATCTGGTGAGGACTTGGCTGGTGAGAGTTTTCCACCTTTGCCTAGATTTTCCCGTGGCAAAATGGGAATGAATGGTCTCTGGATTTGTCCTCTATCCTGGGGATACTGAGATTGGGGCTCTCCTTGGGGTGGGGTCAGATGCAATAATAGGATCATCATATCCATTTTCTAGATAGTGAAACTGAGCTCCAGAGAGAGACCTTGACCTTGGGCCTGACACAGAGTGACACAGGACTGGAATCTGACCAGCTCTCCTGATTCCCTGTTCAGGGCTCTTTCCTATGTACCATGTAGCCTTTAGATCAAGTTTCACAGTAACCCTTTCTCTCCCCCCCACCTCACCCCATTCCCTGCCACTCCCTCCCACCCCAAGGACTGTGGGAAGATGTCTCACAGGTCCTGTGACACTGCAGCCTTAAGAAGACACCCTGAGGGGGCAGGGGAGTTCCCACAGCAGGACAATAGACCAGTCACGGCTGGGTCATCCCTTCCCCTGGCACAGCTGCCAGCTCCAGGAGCTGGAGCCCAGGGAGGGGGTAGGGTCAGGGAGGTAAGGGCACTCAAAAAACCATGAGCAAGGAAGAGGTTACTCAGGAGGATTACCCAGCTGGCTGAAAAGCCAAGCCAGCTGAGTGCTCAGGGGAGAGTAAGAGCCACTTTCTGCCCTCTGTCACTCAGACAGCTTAATGCAGCAGGGATCATGCTCTGCCAGGGGCATCCCTGAGCTGCCTTCTGAATGCCTGTACACTTGGTGAGCTTTGGGGTCAAACATCAGATGATGCTGGATACCACTGAAATAGGCATAAAATGTTAGAACTGTGAAGGAACACAAGAAGAGAGAATGCCAGCGTGGGGAGGGGCCTTAGAACACAGAATGGCAGAGCTGGGAGGGGCCTTAGAACACAGAATGGCAGAGCTGGGAGGGGCCTTACAACAGAGAATGTCAGCTGGGACGGCCCTTAGAACACTGAATGTCAGAGTTGGGAGAGACCTTAGAACACAGAATGTCAGAGCTGGAAGGACCCTTAAAACACAGACTGTAAGAGATGGGGGCCTCAGAACACAGAATACTAGGGGATCAAGGGATCTTAGAACACAGAATGTCAGAGCTCAGAGAGGCCTCAGAACACAGAACGTCAGCTGGGACAGACCTTAGAACACAGAACGTCAGAGCTGGGAGGGCCCTTAGAACACTGAATGTCAGAATTGAAGAAGACCTTGGAGCACAGAATGCCAGAGCTAGGAAAAACCTTCAAATGTGGAATGTTAAGAGTTGGAAGGGACATTAGAGGGCCTCCTCTTGACCAGATGTCCCACTTAATAGACGATGAGACTCACCAGGAGGGGATGGGGAATAACTTGCCTAAAGACAGACATAGCAAGTGAAGGGCAGAGTCAGGGTCAGAACTCCCAGCCAGGTGCGCTTTCTACTGTACAATACTTCCTTAGGTGCTCACAATGCTGCACGATCAGAGCTGGGGTTCTCAGCAAGTCGGGGAAGTCCAAACCTGCCAGGTAACAGCAGAACTGGGCAGGCTGGACATTCTTGGAGCTTTAATCTAGTGACTTTTAGACCACCCCAAGCCCCTCTCCAATGAGTATTTAGCAAGAAAGAGGAGGACCTGACAGGGGCATGAGGGCCCCCAACTTGAGATTTCCACTTTACAGATTCACTCTTGAGATGAACTCGGAGTGCTCCCACCCACCTCTCCCAGGAGTACTGTCCCACTCCCCACCTCCCCAGCCCACTTGCAGAAAATGTCAAGGCTGAGCCAAGCTGCCTGCCTGCATTGTATGTTCCTGAGACAGCGCTGACAGACACTTGTGAAGGAATAATAGCTCTCAGCTCAGGCAAAGGAGGTGGGGCTGATCCACCCACATTCCCCAATTCAAGGCAACACCCATCCCCAGGAACCAGCCAGAGGGCTTCCTTTGGGCAGCACATTTTGAAGGACAATGCCAACCCCAGGATTCTGGGCCCACTGCCCCAGAGCTAAATAAGGTAGAAAAAGCACTGGCCTCAGAATCAGCAGGTCTGGGTCCTAATTCCTGGACATCCACGAACCTACTGTGTGACCTTGGGAAAGTAAATTCCTCTTTTTGAGACTCATTTTTCTTCTGTCAAGTGACGATGATAATCTCTATCTTACCTATACCACAAGGGTGTTGTGAGACTAAAATTAGATAAGAGTGTATGCAAAAATGTTCTGAAAAAAGTTTAAAGCTCTCCACTAATACATGGTATTATTTCTAATCATCAATTAATTTATTATTACTCACAAAAATCCATAGTTTATCCTACTATCTGGCTTCAACCTTCATTTGCACTCTTACCTTACTCTTACTCTTAATATTCCTTCTCCAACCAAAATGGACTCTGAGCTGTTTGGAGATTTGTCATGCCCTCTGTGGGCTGTCCCCTCTCTTGGCATTACATTCCCTTCTCTTGAAATCCTTCTCTTTCTCTAAGGCCTAGCTCAGGCTTCATTACCCCCCAGAAGCCTTATTGCCTCTTCTGGCTGAAAGTGACCTCTCTTGGCTCCAAATGTCTTAAGGCACCTTGTCTGCCTCGATCCTTGGCCTCCCATCACATTCTATGTTGCTTAGTACTCATAATTCCTGGGCCCCCAGGAGGATGTTAAGTTCCTTATAAACAGGGGTTTTCACCTTTGCATCCCTAACATTTAGCATTGGGTTTTACACATAGCTAGGACTGAAGATACGTGTGTTGGCTTTCCAATTATTATTAGTGATGATGATAACAGATGTTTCTGCCTAGCCCCTGCCTACTTACTCTGCTCACTGCTCCTGCAGGGACCATAACGTGATGGAAAAACCCTGGATTTGAAGTCAGAGGACCTAGGCTCAAACCCCTGCTTGACTACTTACTACTTATGTTGCTCTGAGCAAGTCATTTTCTTTTATCTTGATTTCACTTTCTTCATCTGTAAGAAATAATAATAATAATACTAAATGAGGGGTAGATAATTTCAAAGGTCCCTTTCAGTTCTATAGCCTATGAAGACCATGCAACTGGAGACCAGGTCCATCTTAGAGATGCCTTCAAATAGCCATTGGGAAGAGGGGGGCAACTCTTCTCTTAGTGATGCCAATCCTCCTCCTCCCTCCCCCAGGGCTCTTTCCCTTCTGGCCCAGAACTGATCCCCACTCAGACCAGCGGCACAGCAATGATCATTCTTCCTGACCTTTCTGCTCTATTCTCCACATCCTGTCACTCCTGACATCCATCAGAGGCCTGCCATCACCCTGAAAAGACAAGGAAATCAATCAAGCTTCGTCAGGTATCCTTGGTAACATAAAGGCCCATCCTCGAGGGCCAAAACGGTTCAAAATGAACACCCTTCCATGTTGTCCCCATGTATGTTCTCTGTCCCCAAGTACTTTCCCACCCATTCCTAAAGAAACAGGACCCCTGAGATTACCTAAGCAGAAAAACAACTCTGGGTCTTTATGCACCCCTGCCACGTAAACACAGAAGTACATACACACATCAAGCCCACGCACGCTAAACACACACACACACACACACACACACACACACACACACACACACACACCCCCAGTCAACAAGCAGGAAGTAAAAAAGGAAAGAGAGAACAAAATGGGCTCCTCTGGGGCTGATGAGGGTGTTTTGTGGGTTACAATTGCTGCAGCCACAGGAAGGGCAAAGGGCAGAATCAGAGATGTTTCCCACATAGCACTGGGGCTGGAAACATGCCATCAAGCAAGCAAACTACAACTATCAACAAGGATACAGAGCTGGACTACAGAACTTCAGAGAAGCCGGGACCCCCTCTGTGCTATGCCCATCCCTGACCATCCTCTGGGGACAGTTGAGCTAAGCCAGAGTGCCTAGGAGCAGAATTGGTCTGACTCTCCAGGGATCAAAGTCTCAAGCAGTACGACATTTCCCTCCTCACGTTCTATGTTTTAAGATCACTTCTACCTCTGAAATTCTATGTTCCAAAGTTCATTAAAGCTATGATTGTCTATATTCTAAGGGTTCTCTAACATTCAGTGACTTTATAAACCATTAAATATACCCCATACTTGGTGGACTTGTTCCCCACTCCCTACCCCCAACTTCTGAATAGCTATTTCAGGGGCATTACTCTCTACATATCAAAATCTGAGCCCAGTTTTTTGGGATTTCCTTCCCCTTTCACCTTCCCACCTGTGCCAAATGCTGGACAACGGTGTGGGGCAGCCCTCTGCTGGCCAGGATAGGAACTACACAGTAAATGGACAGCCAAGGTTTCAGGACCTTGGACAGCACACTCTAGGGGAGGAAATTCTACTCAAGCAGAAGAATAATCTAATCCTAACATCTCCATCCCAACACACACACAGCACTATGGCAATGCACATGAAGCTCTGGTTTGCAAGTGTCTGTTTCGCATATCACTTAGTTAAGGCCCTCTCCCAATCGAAGAGTACCACATTTTTCTGAGATCAACCAAGATCAAACCATCTTCATTACACCCTGGAATCATTTAGAGACCCCTGCCGACCAATACTTCAAAGTAATAAGGTAGCAACAATGAAACACCTGCACCCTGAACACAATGCAAATACCTACTCAAAGTACCTGTCCCTGTTCCCTAATAAACAGGAACAATCTCCTTACCTCCCCACAAACAACACCTATACAAGTTACACACACACACACACACACACACAGAGAGAGAGAGAGAGAGAGAGAGAGAGAGAGAGAGAGGAGAGATTTAAGACCTATTAGGAACCTAAGAACATAGAATGTGGGAACATAAAATATTAGATTGGTAAAGGACATTAGAGACCCAACTGTCTCATATAATTATACTGAATGACACTTAAGACCTTGGTCTCTTGGCCTCAGGACAGCCACTGGGCTCCCTGGTTCAGCCCAGCTGACCAAAGTGCAGAGAAGAAACAGGAGTCCTTCCTGTTTTCATTCTCTACCATCTTCTTATAGATCCTTTGCACTCTCCTTCCCTTACGTAAACTTTCTCAGTGGCCCAGATGCACCATACGTGATATTTAAGTGTGTGTGTGTGTGTGTGTGTGTGTGTGTGTGTGTGTGTACTGTAAACACTAAAGCAGAGTTGAGGGGGAGGATGTTCTTTAGCCTAACCCAGCCTGTCATAGGCTCTGACCAGCCGTAACAACACCCTTCCCTACCCCCTCCTTCCCTATCAATCTCTCCTCTCATGAAAATCTGCTGCTTCTCACATCCTGCCATCTTCAAATGGAAGATAATCCTTCAGAGGTTCACTGAGATCATGGAGCTTACAGATCTCAAATCTAAGGTCTCTCCAGCATGCTCCCTCCACTTTAGGCAGCTAGAAAAGCTCTTAGAAGAGGATTACAGAGCTAGACTGGACCTTGAAACATGTCAGCGATAGGAAGAGCCTGAATATCAGAGCTATCAAGGACATAAGAACATAGACTGTTAGAGTGGGAAAGAGTTTTAGAACATAGAATGTCAGAACATGGAGGGCCCTGAGAATACAGAATGCTTGAAGAGATCTTAGAATACAGAATGTCATGGTTGATATGGAAATGTTTTGCATGACTTCACATGGATAATCAATATCAACTTGCTTGCCCTCTCAATGGGTGGGGAGGAGTGAAAGGGAGGGAGAGAATTTGGAACTCCAAATTTTTTTTTTGGAATTCCAAATTTTGTTAATGATTGTTACAAATTTTTTACATTAAATTGGGAAAGATTTAATGAAATAAATGTTGTTGTTCTTGTTCAGTTGTTTCAGTCATATCTGATTCTTCATGACCCCATTCGAAGTTTTCCTGGCAAAGATACTGGAGTGGTTTGCCATTTCCTTCTCCAGCTCATTTTACAGATGAGGAACTAAGGCAGAATTTAGTGACTTGCCCAGGGTCACACAACTAGTAAGTATCTGAGGCCGGATTTGAACTCAGAAGATGAGTCTCACTTCAGGCCAGCACTCTATCCACTGCACCACCTAGCTGCCCAATGAAATGAATAAAAACACATTTTTAAAAATAAAGTCCAAAAGAATATAAAATGTCAGAGCTGGATAGGACTTACTGATTGAAGAACATCAAAGCATGAATCTTGGGCTTTCAGTGACACTTTCTCCAAGTGCCTAAGGAATCTCCATTCCTCCTTCCTCCCAAGCCACATTTCCTGGCCATATCACTCACCTTCCTAGTGCTCTTTTCTAAGAGGGGATGATGGGATGGCCTGGCAGAGAAACACAGATAAAGCAAGTCCAGAGCCCTCCAACTGGACAAGTTTAACAAAAAGTTGATGAACTAACTTCATCAGCACTGCCTTCACCCCAGATAGGGTGTTCATGTGTTAGGAAGCCACCTCTGAGGCGGAAAGGAATCCTTAGGACAAGTGGAGTTATCAGGTGACCTAAATGATGCTGTGGCATGGAATGGAGTGGAATGACCCAAGACGTGGGTTTTAGACTCTCTCCTCTACTCACTGGCTGGCAGACTGGAATAAGTCATGACACCTTTGAGCAGTGGGAGTAAAGAAAGAAATAGAAGCAGAAAGCCCTCATCACAATGCCCCTGGAGTATTGTGATATAGAAGAGCTCTGACCCAAACCCAAAAGACCTGAGTTCTAGTCAACCCCAAAATTCACTAGTTGTTTGATTGTAAGCATTCTACTTTCCCTCTCTAAGCTTTACTTTCCTGCCTTCTCTAGGCCCTTCAAAGGGAAATCATAGCACCTGGCACACAGTAGGCACACCATCATCATCATCATCATTTATACATCACTTTAAGGTTTGTAAAGTGCTTTACAAATACTATCTCATTTTATCCTCACAAATAGGGAGGTAGGTGCTATTATTATCCCCATTTTACAGATAAGAAGACTGAGGCAAACAGAGTGACTTGCCTAGAATCACAGTAATAGCATCTGAGGACAGATTTGAATTCAGGTCTTCCTGACTCCAGATCCAGCACTCTATATCCTGGACCACCTAGCTGCCTACTTAATAAATGCTTGCTTACTGACTGACTGACTTGACTTTACAGGCTAGGAAATGCCACAGAAAGTGGAGATGCTATTTTCGCTGTTTCAACTTCCAAATTGCTGAATCTTTTGCCTTCTGTGTTAAATGCAGTCAATATGTCCAACAGGTGCCGAGCCAAGGCAACCCAAGCCACATTCCCATCAGGGAGACTTTGGGAGCATGGGAGGCTAGAACTCCCTGAGAATGAGACCTAGAACCCCATCTGGCCTCACACACCTCCAGATCTGACTAATCTGGTCCTGAGCAGCCCAAGTTGCAGCAATGACATTCCTGGAATATACTCTGCTTCTGCCACTTAACTGTGCCACTTCAGCCAGCTCACCTCCCTTTTTTGTGGTTGTCCAGTGCCTCTTTGTGATCCCATTTGGGGTTTTCTTGGCAGAGATACTAAAGTGGTTTGTTATTTCCTTCTCCACCTCATTTTACAGATGAGGAAACTGAGGCAAATAGGGTTAAGTGACTTGCCCAGGGTCACACAGTTTCTCTGGATGGACAATATTATCTCAAAGGTCCCTTCCAGCTGTAAATCCTCTGAACCTATAAACTCCCCACCCAGGCCTCCTTCCTTTTCTGCTTTTCCTTCTCTCTGCTTGAGTCACTGCCCTAAAAATAGTGCACACTTGGGGATGAAAATACTCAAAGTGATGTAAACACAAAATCTTACAGCCCCTTCCCCTGGGCTGGAAACCCCCTTTCTGTTTGGGACCCTTAGGGAAGATGATAGAATTGAAGTCCAAGGATAATGATGGCCCCTTTTCCTTGGTACAGGTGGCTGCTCTCTGTGTCTGGTGGGGGAAGGCCTGAAGAGGGAGGGGAGAGGACCAACAGCCCCCCATCTGGAAGTGGGGATGCAGCCAGTTTTCCCAACAGCAAGAAGATAACCAAGGCAACCCCATCCTCACTACTGTACCTCTAGCCTTAGCTAGACCTGAGCGGCCCTATTCTTTTTGTTGTTGTTCAGCTGTGTCTGACTCTTTATGAACCCATGGACCATGCTGTCCATGAGATTTTCTTGGCAAAGATACTGGAGTGGTTTGCCCTTTCCTTCTCCATTGGAGAAGGCAAACAAAAGAGGTTAAGTGACTTGCCCAGGGTCACACAACTAGTAAGTGTCTGAGGCCAGATTTAGAACTCAGGTCTTCCTGACTCCCAGGCCCAGAGCTCTAACCACTGAGCCACCTACAATTGTTCAGCCAGGATGCTCTTCTTTCTCAGACTCCAAACCCTTCACCACTCCTCTGGAAAAGACAGGCTGGGGAAGTGGCTCCCCATGGATTTGAGGCCTGGCTCTTGACACTTTCCTGGATGTGTGACAGTGGGCAAATCACCTCCTAACCTCTCTTTCCTCCTCTATAAAAAGATCATAATAATACTTTACTATATACCCCAGAGAACTGTTCTGAGGAAAGTACTATGAACCTTAAGGTGCTAAAGAACGGTGTATCATCATCATCATCATCATTACACAGCTCCAGAGAAAAGAAGCTACTTGTTCCAAGTCATATTTGGATCATACACAGAGTTTAGAGTTGGAAGGGCCTAGGGAGATAACCTAATCCAACTCTCACACTCCACTTTACATATGAAAAACGTGGGGCCAACAGGTGAAGTGACTTTCCATAGCTAGTAAGAAGCACAGCCAGAATTCAAAATTAGGTCATTTGGCTCCAAATGCTAGGTTCTTTCCAGCTGGCCACCCTGCCTCCCCATGAAAGAGAAGAGAGAGGTTCCATCTGAAGGGCAAAACAGTCAGCTAGCTGCAAGCCAGCCCAGAGATGGAAGCAGAGAGGAAGAGGCTGCCGCTAGAACCACAGGGCCTTCTATAGCAAAGGTGAGGGGAAGCTGACCCCTGTGCATGTCTGAGTCAGCACATCTGTGATCACAAAGATGTGGTATGTGTGCCTGCCTTTGTGATGAGCAGGGCAGGGTGTGTGTGTGTGTGTGTGTGTGTGTGTGTGTGTGTGTGTGTGTGTGTGTGCTCTCCAGCCCCAAGCACAGGGTCTGACCTATCACAGCTTTGTTTGCTGAATGGAACGCAACTGATGTGTAAATCAATCGATCAGTCAATCAGCACCATTGATTACAGATCTCCTTTGTGCCAGGCTCTGACTAGGCTCTGGGTAAATGTGTGTACCTGTGCACTGGCACTGTGTGTGTGTGTGTGTGTGTGTGTGTGTGTGAGAGCAGACTGGTAGGTGCATACATACTTATGTTCTGTCTCTATGTGTGCAGATGCACATTCACATCTGTGTGTGTGTGTGTGTGTGTGTGTGAGAGAGAGAGAGAGAGAAAGAGAGAGAGAGAGAGAGAGAGAGAGAGAGAGAGAGAGAGAGAGAAATCCTCTCTGCCCATGTGCAGGCACACATATGCATGTGTGTACAGGTCTATTTGTGTTGCAGCATCAACAGGCTCCTACACACTCAGACTTGTTATGCATGCAGGTGTCTGTCTGCAGCTGCTTCTGTATGTGAATCTGTTCTTGCATCTGGGACTGCATGCATGTGCATATACATGTACGTGTATGTCTGCATCTAACAGCAGAGCCGAGATGGGCTGCTGCAGCCAGCCCCTGAGGCTATCCCACCTTGAGAGTCCTCAGGCCTTATCTGTTCCCATCAGCTCCAAAGAACAAATGAATCAGGTCAGATGAGGAAGGGCAGTGGGGCCATGGAGACCAGACCCCTCCACCCCAACTGCTGCAAGTCCATTTCAGGGGCTGCCCAGAGGGACAGGCAATTAAGCTTAATTCAGTTTAACAGGCTTGTATTAAACACCTTATATTAAGCAAAAAAAATGAGATAGTCCCTGCCCTCAAGAGACTATGATACTGCAATGGTGAAAGACAGGGGAAACAGGACAGTAGTACTGGAAGAAGCAGAGAGGATGTCAATTGTAGCATTGTTTTGGGCCCCCAGAAGGGCAGAGCTCTCTTCTGTGAAAGCACAGAACAGGGGCCTGAGAAGGAGACCACCTACTCCACTAAGCATAAGAAAAAGATTGTAAAAATAATGGTAAACTAATAATGACAGTCCCCATTTCTGTACTGCATAAAGATTTACAAAGCTCTTTCCTCACAAGGACCCTGTGGGGGTAGGTAGGGCAAGTATTATTATCCCCTTTTTCAGATGAGGAAACTGGGGCTCAGGTTAACTGGCTTGGCCAGTATCTTAATGCCCAAGCTGGGAGGGAAATAAGCCAGTTATGGCCTTCCCATCTCCCCTGAGTCTGCCTCAGTCGGATGACAGGGACCACAGAGATGAAGACCTCAAGGATATATGGGTTCAGGAACAGGAAAGAGCCTCCAGGGCCCAGAACCTTTCAATTTTTTTTTGCCTTTTTAGGTAATTGGGGTTAAGTAACTTGCCCAGGGTCACACAGCTAGTAAGTGTCAAGTGTTTGGTCTGAGGCTGGATTTGAACTCAGGTCCTCCTGACTTCAGGGCCGGTGCTCTATCCATTGCGCCACCTAGCTGCCCCAACTTTTTTCCAATTTGGGTTTTTTTTTTTTTTGCTTTTTTAGCAGAACCTTTCAAAGGGAGGAGGAGAAGATGGGTAGGAGGAGGGTAATAGTTAGGCCACCAAGATGGTAACTAGGTCCTCTACTTTGAGGTCTAATCATCAAGTGCCCACTGGGCTGGTAGAGCTCCAGACTTAAGTCCCGATGCCCCCACCCACCCTACAGCTAAATTGCTCTATCTCCCCCTCTCCTCCCCAGCTCTAACTAACAAGCCTGGCACAGAGTTGAGAAGGGAAGAAAGCTGGTGACCAATATTAGCTACTGTAAGCTCAGCCAAACTTCCCTGGGCTAGAAGGGAAGAGAAGGAGCCCCCTAATAGAGCTCCGACAGGGTGACCCATGGGGGTGGGTACTGATTACCCTCATCTGCGGGGTGCTCCTAGGCTCCTAAGAGACTCCCATATGAGGTGGGGGAAAATTGATCAAACTCCCTATCTCTGACAAATTGAGAGCCAGGAAGGGGGATGTGGTGGGGATTGGGTGGTCAGGAGAGGGGAGAGATTCATATTATACCTGACCCCATCTTTATTTTACTTCTTTCCAGGTCAAAGGTCTATCTTAGGATACTTGATATAGCAGAAGCAGTCTGGAGATACCCCAATTCAAGTCCCCAGGTCCTCCACTTACGTGGGCCTAAATGACTTAATCTCTCTAAGCCTCAGTTTCCTCATCTGTGAAATGAAGATAATACTGCCTGAGCCTGAGTAAGGAATCATCATAGGATGGTTGTGAGGAAAGTAATTTATAAACTTACAATACTAGCAAAAGTATAAGGTATTATTATTCCTAGACACACAGAAGACAACAGCCTGATGGAATGGAAAGAACACTGCATTTGTAGAATGGGGAACTGGGTTTGAACTCCAAATTTTCCATTTACTAGCTGTGTGACTCTAGGCAAATCACTAACCCTCTCTGATCTTTAGTTATCCCATAAGTAAAATGAGGGGATTGGAGTACATGACTTCCTAAGTCTCTTCCAGCTCCACATCCTGTGACCTCAAAAGTCACCTAGTCCAACCCTCTGCCCCCAATTATCCATTGGCATTGAGATACCTAGGACAGTATCTCCAGGGTTGGAGGCTCTAAGATCTGATCTGTTCTTTGCCCACCCTTCTCTTCCAGAGAGCTCTGCCGACTTCCCCAGCCCAGGCCCTCTTCTTGTAGCCCACCATCACCTCCTGCATTTGGTGAGCCAGATAGCTCCTGACAGACATTTCCTGACCATGGAAGCTTTCTCCTCTTAGTCTCCTCTGCCCACAGCCTTCTAGGGGACCACCTGTCCAAGCACCTGAGACAACATTCCTCTCAAAATTCCCGAAGGTCCTGGGAAGATTGGTGGGGTTTGGGGAGAAAGCTGCCCTGGAGAAGGAATAGGGGCTCTCTATGTCTTGTGGAAGGAAGCAAAAGAAAAATCAGTTTTTAAAGCTGGAAGGAACCTTAGAAATTACCTAGTGCAACAAACTCAGGTGAAAAAAACTGGGCTCAAAGATCACATATAGTAGCTGAGCAGACTTGAACTCAGATCTTCCTTATCCATAAACATGCAATCTTTCCACTATTTCTTGGGATGGAAGCAGCCCTTCCCCATCCTCCAATGCCCACTGCCTTCCTCTAAGCCAAGGCTCCCTCAGACCTGTCTCAGAGCTGCCCTGGAGGGGTCCATCAGCATCCCTAAGAGCCCTTCTCCCACCACATACCAGTTCTCTATCACCCAGTCCAGCTGCCTCTGCCCTTAGAGGACAGAGGACAGTCAGTCTGGGACAGTCTCCAAGGGCACTGTTGGGGCGCTCTCTCCTCCTGCCTGTGAAGGCCCCATTACAGGACTTGTAACAAGGACTCTGGGGTCACCCAGACTGGATGGTGCGTGATGATGCCAACAGGCGAGCCCGGGACAGATCCCCTCAGCCACTCCCCACTGTCTGGCAGGCCACCTACCACAGGCACGGAGCTGAAGAAATGGAGAGGAGGGCTGAGGGAGAACTGAGGGTATGTCAGCCCCCAGGTGACTCCGAGGGGGCATGTTACCTTGCGCCTGACACAAAGCACGTTGTAAATTCCCAAGGAGTCCTTAGAGTCCCGCTGGTCCCCCCCCCCCGGGGACAGAAGCAGAAGACACCGAGCTGATCGCTTACCCACTGGCCCCGGAAGGGGCAGCCTTGGGAGGGGTGAGGAGAGCCCCGCTTCCCAAAAGGGCCTGACCACAGGAGCCCCCGCCCTGAGTCACGGGGAGTGGGGGTGGGGTGGGAGCAGAAGGAGAGTAACCCCAGCCCTCCCAATAGGGGGCCGGAGCCCAGCCCTTGGCAGGGGGCACCCAGTGTCTCCTGCCTCCGCTGCAGCCTCCCCATGCCCTTCAGGAACCTGGCCCTCTGCCCGCGGGCACCCCGCCTTTGCTGTCGCCGCCGGGGGCCACCTGCGCGCGGCCCTCAGCCTCAGGCAGGCGCCGAAGGGTCTGGGCCGGCCGAGGGGGAGGGGAGAGTCAGGCAGGTGCCTGCTGGGGCTGGGGGCGCGGGGATCGCGCCGCGCATCCTTCCCTCCCTGTCCCTCTCTGCGCCCTCCCCGCGCACACCTCCCACCCCCGCCCCGGGCCTGGGCCCGGGCAGGGGGTGCCCACTCACCCGCAGGGCCTGGGGGAGGGCGCGCGGGGCTCCCTCCGCTCCTCTCGGCTCCGGTGGTGGCCGCAGCAGCCCCAGTTGGAAGCAGCTCCGCTCCCACTGCTGCTCCCCGCCGCTGCCGCTGCCACCGCCGCTGCAGTTGGGGGGGGGAGCAGAGGAGGAGGGGGAGGGAGGAGTGTCACGTGGCTGCAGAGCGCTCCTCTCTTTGCGCCGCCCCCCCTCCCCTCACTGCGGAGCCCGAGCATAGAGCATCTTCTACATCCCCCCCCCAACCTCGCACCACATATCCCTCAGCGGCGGGCAGCGGCAGAGAAGCACAGTGTGCAGCGCCCCTAACCTCCCCCCTCCTCGGGTCCTCAGATCCAGCCCCCAGCCTCCGAATCCTGCGGACTCCCACCTGCAGAATCGTCTTCCCCATCTCACATTTGAGGCTCCCTCCAACCCCCTCTCCCATTCTGAGAATTCTCCCCATTTTACCGATGAAGAGACTGAGGTCTTAGGAGCAGGGGAAGGAACGGCGCTGTATTGGGCGAGGGGGTGTGGGAGGTTCTCACATCTGACTTTTAGGCCGAATTATGAGACAGTGTAGTGCAGTGGGGAAAGGGCTGCTAGCTGTGGAGTGAGAGGAAGCCAGCCTCCGCTGTTTACCACCTCATCCCCTCCCCTGTGGGCCTTGGTTCCCTCTTGTGAAATGAAGGAGCTGGACGGGTCCCATGATCTACGAGACACCCAAGGTCATTCAGCTACTGAATGGAAGATGTGGAACAGTTATGTGGGACTCCCCAGCCCAAGCCTCTCTTTGGCCCCCTGGAAGTGGCTGAACTCTTGAGTTTAACCCTATGAAACCTTTTAACAAGTCTGACAGGCATACCTATGGGGCCCTGGGGGAAGCCCTGGTCCCGTCACACGAAACCTCAATGGAAGGATTTGGGGATTGGGAAGCAGAGACCTGGCCATTAATCAGCCTGTAGTAATAAGAGCTGAAATTTGTATAGTGCTCTATGGTTTGCCAAACACCTTATGCATATTCTCTCTTTACAATCCTGTGGGCTAGGTACAAAGGAGAAACTGAGGATCAGAGACTGGCTTGGGCTTGCTCACCGGCTAGTGAGTAGCAGAGACAGAATCTGAATCCTGGGTCTTCCTAACTCTCAAGCCCAGCATTCTCTCCCCTCTACCCAGCTGCCTCTGTAGATTTTGATGCGTTCATTCAACAAACATTTATTAAGTCAATCAGTCAATACACATTTATTAGCATGACGTTTTCAGCCATGTTTTCAAAGGCTTTCAATGAGGAGGAACACGGCATGAAGGTCAGCTACCGCACTGATGCTAAATTCTTCAACTTGAAAAGGCTTCAAGCCAAGACCAAAGTGGAGGGAGTGCTGGTGCATGATTTTCTCTTTGCAGATGATTGGGCACTCAATGCAGCCTCTGAAGCTGAGATGCAACAAAGTATGGATCGATTCTCTGCTACTTGAGCTAATTTTGGCCTAACAATTAACACCAAGAAAACACAGGTGCTCTGTCAGCCTCTGCCACTGCATCATCCATATGCAGAACCATCAGTTACAGCCAATGGAATTTTGAATGCTGTGGATAAGTTCATTTACCTTGGTAGTATACTTTCCAAGGATGTATCCATTGATAACAAGGTTGTTGTATGCCCATGAAACCTGGACAGTATACCAGAGCCAAGCCAGAAAACTGAATTGCTTCCATCTCAATTGTCTCAGGAAGATTCTGAACATCACCTGGTAGGATAAGATACCAGACGATGAGGTACTTACTAGAACTAAACTGCCAAGCATTCAAACTCTGTTTCAGAGAGGGCAACTCCAATGGGCAGGCCACGTTGTTTCAACACAAAAGGTATGCTTGTCAAAAAGACTATTTTATGGAAAACTCACACAGGGCAAGCATTCACGTGGTGGTCAGAAGAAGTGATACAAGGACACTCCCAAGGTCTCTCTTAATTTAAGAACTTTGGAATTGATTGTGTGACGTGAGAGACACTGGCACAGGACTGCCCAGCATGATGTGCCCTCATCAGAAAAGGTGCTGTGCTCTATGAGCAAAGCAGAATTGAAACAGGGCAAAGGAAAAGATGTGCAAATTTAGAGAATTCACCCCAAAGGTTCACAAGGACTATTTGTGCCCCGCCTATGGTAGAGCATTCTGACCTCATATTGGGCTGATCAGCCACAGTCGGACACCTGGAAATTTCACTCTGGCACAGTGATGTCATTTTAGTCCTCACTGAGAACAAAGGACAATAACCATTAAGTGCCTACTATAGGCCAGGTACTAGGCTATGTTCTGGAACTTACTGTGTGCACAACCTCAGCTGGACCAAATATTCAGTTGAGATAAAGATTAAAAAAATATATCTTCTACAAGAGATATGGTAGGGGCATCTAGGTGGTGCAGTGGATAGAGCACCAGCCCTGGCTTCAGGAGGACCTGAGTTCAAATCCGGCCTTACACACATAACACTTACTAGCTGTGTGACCCTGGGCAAGTCACTTAACCCCACTGCCTAGCCAAAAAGAGAGGGAGAGAGAGAGAGAAAGAGAGAGAGAGAGAGAGAGAGAGAGAGAGAGAGAGAGAGAGAGAGAGAGAGAGAGAGAGAGAGAGGTGGTAGAAACTCTTCACTTTACAGTCCAGTAGGTTGGTCCTATCAACAGCCTTTATAGAAAGGGGACAGGCTGGCACACCTGAGTGGGACTTAGGGGAAGTAGGAATTTCTGGGGTCCAAGAAACGGTCAGAATCAGAGATGGTATTGTAATTATGGAATAATAAAGTAGTAAGTTCCCCCAGGACTCTCCTAGGCTTGTCCCATTAGGACTTTAGGAAGACAGAATCAAATCCATACTGATTCATCAATTAGAAATATGACAGAAGTCCGGGAGGGCTTGGTGAGGGTGACCTCCTCCATCCCCTTCAGCAATTTATACATATACTGAGGTCTTTAGAAATATGTTTAAGAGTGTATGACATGGGTAACTACCACTTTTCAAATGACATTTGGAAGGAAAGTGTGGGCCCCACTCTACTTCTGGCTACTTCTACTATCAGGTCCCACAGTAGGGTCCTTTTCAGCCTTCTCTGAAAAGTGTGAGGCCTATGTAGAACATTGCATCTAATAAGTAAATGCCTGATAAATGTTTTATCTATCTAATTGGGCACCTGATATTTTAAGAGATGTGGGAGATGGTAGAGAAGTGGGAGTTAGCAGCGGTATGTGTGAGCCTATGCGTACATGTGGGTATCGTGTGTTGAGGTCTGCACAATGGGGGTGCTGGTCATGTGGAAAAGGGTGACATTTGTCCTGCTTTGCCCCAGAGGGTAGACCTCAGAACAAGAGGTGGCAATGGAAGGAGATCTCTTTTGGGTGTAAGGCAAACCTTGTTAGGCAAGGGAATCTCCAAAGTGGAACAGGAGGCCTTGGAAATGACAGGGTTTCATCACAGGAGGTCTTTGAGCAGAGACTGGAAAACAACGTGCTGAGGAAGCTACGATGAGAATTCCTGGTCAGCTGCAGGTTGGACAAGACACCCTCTGAGCTCTCTCCTAACTGAGACAGTCCTGCAGAGTTGTTGGATTTAAAACAAACTAGAGGAATACCATTGTGCCATAAGGAATGATGAACAGGTAGACTTCAGAAAAACCTGGAAAGACTTACATGAATGGATGCTGAGTGAAGTAAGCAGAACCAGCAGAACCTTGTACATGGTAACAGCAACACATGCGATGATCGTCTTTGATAGACTTAGCTCTTCTCAGCAATGCAAAGATCTAACACAACTCCAAAATGCTATCCACATGCAGAAAAAGAACTATGGAGTCTGAATGCAGATCGAAGCAGACTATTTGCTCTCTCTCTCTTTTTTTTTGGTTTTGTTTCTTTTTTCTCGTGGTTCCTCCCATTTGTTCTAATTCTTCTTTACAACATGACTAATGTGAAAATGTTTAATAAGAATGTATATGTAGAGCCTATATCAGACTGCATGCCATCTTGAGGAGGAGGGAGGGGAGGGAGATGGAGAAAATTTGAAAATCAAAAGCTTGTGGAAGTATGTTGAAAACTAAAAAATTAATTAATTAAAAAATAAAACAAACTAGAAGCAATTGTGGAAATTATCTGCTCATTTGATAAATGAGGAAAATCTATTATTCTAAGACAGGGTTGAGACTCAGAAGACCCAAGTTCTAACCCAAAGCCTCTGCCACCTATTTACCTTCAGAGAGTTACTTTCTTTCTCTAGTCTCCAGCTGACTCATCTGTAAAAGAAAGGAGTTGGAATAAATGATCTTTGAGGTCCCTCCCAGCTCTAGCATTCTCTGTTCTAAGACCCCTTCAAGGTCTGTAGACCCTAAGGTCCCTTCTACCTCTAATGTTCCATGACTCTAGGGTTCTAGGGCTGAAAAGAAAGGACTAGGTCAAAAGCAGGAAATTGGAATCAGGAAGATCCAGCTTTGCCAATAGGTGCTCTTACCCTTTCTCCTCCTCCAGACACTGAATGCTGGGACCTGCTTTCCTCCCCACCCCCTTCCCATTCCACCTCTCTCCATCGCTTCCCTCATGGACTCATTGTTATTGTTGTTCAATCATGTCCAACTTTTCATGACTCCATTGGGAGTTTTCTTGGCATGGATACTGCTATTTCATTCTCCAGCTCATCTTACAGATGAGAAAGCTGAGGTAATCGGGTTAAGTGACTTGCCCAGGGTCACACGGTCAGTAAGTGTCTGAGGTCAAATTTGAACTCAGGAAGATGAATATTCCTAACTTCAGACCCAGCACTCTATCCATACTGCCACCTAGCTGCCCTCATGAATTCTAATTCCCATCAAACTAACCAAGGAAATAGGTTGAACTGGGGCTGAGCCTGGATTTTTAAGGGAGGGGGCCCTACAGTTCAATGGTCAGAGCAGGCTACCCTACTCCTCTGTTTCCATCTCATACCTGAGATTAACAATCCAAGGATTGGACTAGATCAGCTCAGGTTTGTCTCCCATTTGCTGAGTGGACCCACCAACAACATTCATCTGATCATGGGATTCAAAGTGGAAACCTTAATGGAGGTCAACGAGTATTTATGAAGTGCCTGCTATGTATAAAGCAATGTCCTGGAATACCAAGACTGAAAAAAAGATCATTTGCACTCAAGTAGTTTATGTTCTAGGAGGGAGGAAAGGATGCAAATAAATACATTCCGATAATTTTAAGAGGATGAGTGTGGAGAACTAGAGGGAAGTGTTGGAAGTGGTATCTGAGCTGCGCTCTGAAGGGATTGCAGGAGGCAGATGTGAAGAGGAAGTGAGCCCATTCTGGGCACCAGGTACCGAGTGGGCAAAACAGGAGACAGAATATTGTCTAAGGGGACTGTCGAAGGCAGAGGTTCTCCAAACTTATCTGGCCTACTGTCCCCTTTTCAAAAAAATTACTCAGTGCCTCCCAAATCTACTTTCTTTAACCTTTTAAATTTTTTTTGAAATTTGAATCATTTCAAAAATATATAAGATATTTTTTAAATGACACATCTTAAATTTAATAATTTATTGCAAATTTGTGGGGTTTTTCCTGCATTGAACTTTTGATGAGGCAATATTGCATCATGTAATTGTATAGCTTCGTATTGTAAAACAGTCATTACATACACATATTCCTGCCGATGCATGCTGGACTTCCCAACAATGTGTGATATACTCTCCTGCCAACACTTGCTTGTCAAGACCTATTGGTGGACTTGACCACTGATGGGTTATAACTTGCATTTTGTGTATGTATTTGGAAAATAATATAATCACTACAACTTTAACTCTGTTACACAACAGAGGAAACATGTATGAATGGTTTCTCAAAATTTTTCTTCTCTTCTTTCCCTATGCCTCCACTGCCCCCTTATTTTTATTCAACACTCCCTAATTGCACCTGAGGCCACTACTGCCCTCCCATCATTCCAGCACCTCCCAGGGGGTGGTATCGCCCACTTTGGGAACCTATAGTACACGGCTTCTTGAACTAGAACAGAGAATGAATAAAAAGTGAGGGAATGAGAGAGGAGTTCATAAAGGTGAGTGGGGGGGGGCTTTAAATTCAGACTGAGGGCTTCAGATTTTTCCCTAGAGGCAATCAGGAGCCACTGAAAATTTTTTGATTGAGGTTGTAGATGACTTGTGCAGATCTGTGTTTTAGACATATCTATTTGGCAGCAATGGGGAGGATAGGTTAGAGAAATGTGAGAATGGAGGGAGGGGATCAGTTAGGAGACTGTTGAAACATTCCAGCTAAGCGACATCTCTGGCAATAGTCCAGCTGAGATGTGATGAAGACCTGACCTAGGATGGCTGTGATGTGAACAGGGAGGAGGGGGCTAAACACCTCCTCCAAACCCCTTACTTTACAGATGGGAAAACTGAGGTCCAGAGGAGCACATGATTCATCTCTAGGTTTCACAGATATCAAGGGATTCCAACTCCTGCCTCCTGCCTCTCCAGTTATTCCTCATCTCTGTTTTCAGTGTCTTTTCACAACCGTGGAGCTCAGCAGAGCTCTGGGGAACCTGCTAATCTGAGGGAGTTCTCCCATACCAGCCCCAAAGGGTGTGAACACAGTAGAGGCTCAGTTAGGAGAAGGAGAGAACCTGGCTGAAGAGAAGCAGCAGGTTTGCCTCCGCCCTGACCTCCCAGGGGAGCCGTTAAGCACACAGTGGTAGAAGGAGGGGTGGGGGAGAGAAGAAACGCTCCCGTGGGTCCCCTCTCCCTGGGCTCCTCCTCTGTTATTCACCTTGACCCCACCCCCACCTCTCTTTGCCCCCTGGGCAAAAACATCCCTGGATGTCTCCAGTGATTTAAGGAGATTCAGGAAACTCTCCCAAGATTAATTTTAACTCACTCTTTCCCTGCCCTAAATTCTCATAACACTTTCTTTGTGCCTCTCCAATGGCACCTGTCACATTTTAATTTGGATCGCAGTTACAACATGAGCTCGTTTTTTATCTTAGGGGGTATTTCTCACAATAAACCTGTAAGGTCCACTGTGGAAAGATTAACTCCCTGTCACAGGCTAAGGTTGGGGAGCGGGGAGGGACTTGTCCTAGATCACAAGGCCGCTAAGTGCAAGAGCCAAGAAGAGACCCCAAGGCATAGGATCTTAAAGTTGGAAGGGACCTTACAAACCCTCCAATCCAACCCCTTTGTTTTACAGAGGAGGAGATTGAGACCCAGGAAAGGGAAGTGACTTACCTAAGGTCACACAGGTAGCGGAGGAAAATGGCAGGATTCAAACCTGGATCCTCCGACTCCCAATCCAGCGCTTGGTCCATTATACTAATCCAATCTGCCATTCACCTACACACACACACACACACACACACACCCCTTGCATATACCATGGTAGGTTTTTTTCCTCTTTTTTTTCTTTTTTGAAGTGATTTGACCACATAGCTAGCAAGCATCAGAGGCAGAATTTGATTTCAGGTCCTCCTGACTCCAGGACCTGTGCTCTATCCACTGTGCCACCTTGCTGCCCCCAACATAGTTAAGTTCTTGATGAGTCTTGATTTAAATTAGACAAATTAGAATGTCCAAACTGGAAGGTTATAGAAGGGCAGGGAATAAGCATTTATGTAACGTCTACTATGTACCAGGCACAGTGTTAAGCACTTTTTTTTTTTAACAAATAAGCTCTCATTTGACCCTCACAACAACCCTGTGAAGTAGGTACCATTATTATCCCCATTTTACAGTTGAGGAAACTGAGGCAAACAGAAGTTAAGTGACATGTCCAGGGCTACTCAGCTAGTAAGTGTCTGAATCTGGATTTGAAATCAGGTCCTCCTGATTCCAGGCTCAGTTTACTACGCCACCAACTGCCCCTGGGTTGGAAGGACTTCTAGAAAACAATATTAGAATGCCAAAGCTAGGAGAGGCCTTAAAACACAGAATGTCAGCATGGGAAAAGACCTGAGAGAGGACCAGAAGAGAGTGAAGATGATGACTTATCTGGATCCAGGTCCCTCCGTATGGCCACTATCCCCTCCCCCTATTGTACCACCCCTTATTGTAGTATCTCCACCTTTTATCAGTTACAACACGTAATTGCCTCCATTTTGAATATTGTACTGGGAGTCAGGAGACCCGTAGTTCTGAAGTTTGGAGAAAGGGAGGAGACTGGCCCTGGGTCACATGACCGAGAAATGGTGAAGCGGGAACTTGAACCCAAGTTCCCTGACTCCCAGTACAATGCTCAAAATCAAGGCAATGGTGTATCCTAACCAATAAAAAAAAAAAGGTCAGGAATCTTCGGGACCCCATCTGGGGTTTTCTTGGCAGAGATACTGGAATGTTTGCCATTTCTTTCTCCAGTTCATTTCACAGATGAGGAAACTGAGGCAACCAGAGTGAAATGACTTGTCCAGGGTCACACAGCTAATAAACATCTGAGGCCAGATTTGAACTCAGGTCCTTTTGACTCAGCGCCAGTGCTCTATCCACTGAGCCACTGAGACACCTAGCCACCCAGCTGAAAGAAACATATTTTAAATGTCCTCTTTCCTGCCTTCCTAATAATGTTCAGATGTTGAAGCAGCCCGATCAGCCAAGAGGCAGTGCAGCATAACAGAAAATAAAATGCTGGTCCAGTGTGGTCTTGTAGACAGAATATTGTTTCGGACTCAAAAGAACTGGTTCTACCCTTTATGACTCTGGGAAAATCTCTTCCTTTCTCTAGGCCTCAGTTTCTAAATCTGTAAAATGACCTCAAAGGTCATTCCCAGCTCTAAATATGAGTACAGGAGGAAGGAGCTCTCCGTTCTGGTCCTGGCTCTGATAGTAGCTCACTAAGTGACCTTGAGCAAGTCACTTTTAAAAAAATGTTTTATTTTTTCCTCAATTACAAGTAATAACAATTTTTAACATTCTTTTTTTTTTAAGTTTTAAGTTCCAGGTTCTATCTCTCCTTCCCTTCTCTTCTCTCCTCTCCTCCTGAGACAGTAAGCAATATGATACCTATTATATATATACATATAGGTACAATCACGTGAAACATTTCCATGTTTGTCATTTTGTGGAAGAAGAATCAAAGAAAGAGAAAGAAAGAGAGAAAGAAAGAAAGAAGAAAGAAAGAAAGAAAGAAAGAAAGAAAGAAAGAAAGAAAGACAGAAAGAAAGACAGAAAGAAAGAAGGAAAGAAAGAAAGACAGACAGACAGACAGACAGACAGAAGGAAGGAAGGAAGGAAGGAAGGAAGGAAGGAAGGAAGGAAGGAAGGAAGGAAGGAAAAAAAAGAAAGAAAGAAAGAAAGAAAGAAAGAAAGAAAGAAAGAAAGAAGGAAGGAAGGAAGGAAGGAAGGAAGGAAGGAAGGAAAGACAGACAGACAGACAGACAGACAGACAGAAAGAAAGAAAGAAAGAAAGAAAGAAAGAAAGAAAGAAAGAAGGAAAGAAAGAAAGAAAGAAAGAAAGAAAGAAGGAAAGAAAGAAGGAAAGAAGAAAAGAAAGAAAGAAAGAAAGAAAGAAAAGAAAGAAAGAAAGAAAGAAAGAAAGAAAGAAGGAAGGAAGGAAAAGAGAGAGAAAATAGTATGCTTCCATCTGTATTCAGATACCTTCAGTTCTTTCTCTGGAGGCAGATAGCATTTTTCATTATGAGTCCTTTGGAATTGTCTTGGATCATGGAATTGCTACGAATAACTAAACCACTCACAATCATTTATTATACAATATTGCTTTTACTGTGTACAATGTTCTGGTTCTGCTCACTTCACTGTGCACCGGTTCATATAAGCCTTTCCAGGTTTTTCTGAAGCCAGCCTGTTCATCATTTCTTACAGAACAATAGTATTCCATTACATTCATATGCCACAGCTTGTACAGCCATTCCCCAATTGATGGGCAGCCCCTTGATTTCCAATTCTTCACCACCACAGAAAGAGCAGCTATAAATATTTTTGTACATGTGGATCCTTTTTCTTTTTTTTTTTCCCCTGTGGGTTACAAACATAGCAGCAGTATTGCCGGATCTAAGGGTGTGTACGCTTTGATAGCCCTTTGGGCATAATTCCAAACGAGCAAGTTACTTATCATGATAATCATGAAATGTATCTACCGCTTTAAGGTTTATACATCTATGTCTGTTGAGTCTCCCAACCACCTCGTGAGGAAATGTACTATTATCTCCATTTTACAGGTGAGAAAACTGAGGTGAAGAGAGGCTAAGTTATCATGTCTGAAGAGGTAGTTAAGTGGCAGGAAAAAAAAAAAGATTGGAATCCAAGACTGCTCTCGATCCCAGGTCCAGCATTTTTTCCATGACATTATGTATCTATGCCTGCCTTGCTCATTTTTCTAGTGAGAGGGCTGGGCATGCATTGGGTCAAGAACTCAAGTGACCCAGGTTTTGAATTCCAGTACCATCCCCAGAGACTCTGTGTGACTGTAGCCAAGTCTCATGTTGAAGAATATGTGCTGTAGCAGAAAGACCTCTGGAATCCCAAGGACTTGGGTTAGAATCCTAGTTCTGCAGCCTTAGGCAAGTCAATCACCCTCTCTGGGCCTCATCTTCACCTGCAAAACGCCTCCCTACTCTACCCTTCTAATGTCCTAACATTGCCCACTTTTTAGTCCCTTGGGTTCTAATGCTATGCTCTGTGTCCTAAGTTTTTGTGTTCCAAGATCCCTTCCTGCTTTGACATTCTTTGTCCTCAAAGATCCCCCCTCCCTCTAATATCTTTATGGTCCAGGGCCTCCTCCAGCTGACATTCTGCTTTCTTAGACCCCTTCCTGTTTTAACATTTGATGTTCTAAGGCTCCTCCCAGCTCTGACATCCTGTGTTCTAAGGACCCTCCCACCTCTGCTACTCTATGTTCTAAGGCTCCTTCCAACTCTGACATTCTGTATTCTAAACTCTCCCCAATTCTTCTAACATCCTGTGTTCTAAGGCCCTTTCCTTCTCTGACTTTCTTTCTCTCTGACTCTTCAAAGGTCCACCCTCACTCTAATATTCTATGCTCTAGGGCCTCCTCCAGCCAACATTCTATATGCTAAGGTCCCTTCCAGTTCCAACATTCTATGTTCTAAGGTCCTTTCCAGTCCTAACTTTCTTACATTCGAAGGCTTTCCCACTTTGACATTCTATGTTGTAAAAGTCTAAGAACCTACTGGCTTTTTTTCTGGGACCCTCCTTCTCCCTTTCTTGGCTCCTTCCCCCTCTTTTTAATGCCTGCTTCCCCACCATGTCCTCTCAAGCCTACCACCTTCTCCAAGAGATCTGGGAAACGAAATTGTTAGAGATTTTAGAAGTCACTTTGGCTGGTGGTTTTGCCTTTTACAAGAATGGAGGTGGTGGGCTGGCAAGGACTACCAATGCTCAGCACAAAGGCATGATCCCTGAATGGTCTTTCAAGCCTCAGAGGTAAAGATTTGAGAAATAATTAGGCTCATTCTTCCAAGGCACTACCTACTCAGCTTTTGGGTAAATGCCAGTCTGCTCTGGAGGCTGCCAGGGACTGGGGCACTCCTGCCCACTTCCAGGCAGGTTTCCAATGATGACCAGAGGCAGAAATGAACCACAGAGACAGAGAAATAACACAGCCAGCCCTTAAGTGTCTGGTGTCTCTCAGCTGAGGCCCCATATCTACCCACTGCATCCGGCTTGTTAAGGAGAAGGCAATAGTGGCATGGGGGCGAGAGATGGCCATTAGGAAGGAGGAAATGCATTAGTGGCTAGCGTAAGGTCTGCAGGGAGGGAGGGGATGCATCTTTTCAATTTTTTTTTCTGAGTCAGGCTTCCAACAGCCCATCACTCACAAATGACCTCTGAAATTTCAGATCATAACCTCCCACTTTTCCATCTCTTCCCCTGCCTTACCCCTCCAAAACTTTATTTTCCAGGTGATTTCCAAGCCCTATAACTCCAAGTATTTTGTTCACGCCATCACCTGGTCTCACCTAGTTCCAACGCAGTTTCCAGCCAAAGGAAGAAGAATCTGGTGACTATAAAAATCAACCCAGGATCGAGGAGAGAGGAAGCAGTATGATATCATGTAAGCCAACGGGAATTGGAAACATGGAGATGCATCACTTGGGGAATGGCTAACCAAATGGTGTTGCATGAATGGAATGAAAGGTTACCATGCTGCAAGAAACGAAGAATGGGATGAAGAGAGACACTCATGGAAAGGCTTATGAGGTGAAATCCACAGAGCCAAGAAAACAAAAGACACAATGACTACAATAGAAACGGGGAGAATCACCCCAACACGGTCAGAAATGAATGTCACAAAAATACAAAGAACAAGACTGGCCTCAAAGAAGGGACACAAAAAGATGAGGACCTACCCCACTACTCTGCAGAGCTGAGGAGCACACAAGTGTGGAACTTTGTATTGGTTTGAAGATTCTTTTCCATGGATTGATTGGTTTTGCTGATTGTTCTTTCTTTAATTTTGAAATTTTTATTTTATTGAAGGGATGGCTTTCTGGGAGTGCTAAAGGGAAAACAGAGGGGTACAAGGAGAAATGTAGGCAATGCATAAGCAAAAGATACCAAATACAACCAAAAAATAAATTTAAGGATCAAGTGAAATGTTCATATAGGCAAAGAAGGGAGGTTAATAAATGGTTTCTCCAGGACTATTTAAAAAAAAAGAAACATTGGAACATGGGTTCAAGCCTGATCTGTTCCCCTATGAGACTTTCAGCAAGTGACTTCCTCTACATGGGTCTCATTTTTCTCATCCAATCCAAGCAGCATTTATTTAGAGACTACTTATTCTCCTAAAAGTGAAAGGGTTGGAATAGATATCTAAGATCTCTCCCAGTTCTAAATCCTATGATTGAAGGATTCTAGCTTTATACCTGTTTGCTCATTGATGACCTTGCTCTTATTTTTCATTTTTATATCCCTAGTTCCTTACATATACTAGATGGTAAATGTTTTGTGACATTTAAAAGGGTTCCAGAGACATCTTTTCTGGGTAATTTAATCATTTTCTTGATAAGACCAGCAGGTTATCAACACCATCCTGTGTTCTAATGGCCCTCCCACCTCTGACATTCTCTGTTCCAAGGCCTCTCCCAATGTTGACATTCTCTGTTCTAAAGCCCTCCTCCAGCTCTAACGTTCTCCGTTCTAAGGCCCCTCCTGTCTCTGACATTTTATGAAGCTAGATCTCCCAAAAATCAGGCAAGAGCACCCATGTCAGAGTGCTCAGAAGAACTCACAAGGTGCTGACCATGAATCGTCCTTGCAGAAGACATCATAGCCCAGACAAAGACAGGGAGCTCTGATGGCACCCGCTGTCACTGTCTCCTTCTGGGTCTGGGACAAAGTGTTCTGTTCAAAGACGGTTTCCACTCATTCCTCTCTCTCCTTTGAAGGAAAATTCCCTTGGTCCAACATCACACAGGAGGCTGCGTGTGTAGAGTGGTACACCCCCAAGGACGAGGCCTACCCAGACAGGCACTGACATGGCCACTGGCTTAGTGCTAGCTGCTAATGGGAAGACGAGGACAAAGACCCCCGAGGCCTTCCTTGCCCTGCCCTATTTCCATCCAAACCACTTAGTAACTGACTACTCAAGTTCAGCTGCCTCTGCAAAAGAAAATGCCTTTCCTTCATCTCCTTCCCTCTCAAAAATATTTAATTCATTGTGGCTGCTGCTCAGAACCCCCTAGAAAGTCCAAACCAGCTTCATAAAACCAGTGTAAGGCAAGGAGGATGACTACCTCACGCTGATGATGCCCCAGCACTGTGGGGATGTAGAAGTGAAGGAGAGCAGATGGGCACCAGGCAGGGAGGAAAAGGAAAGACTCCCATGGCTCCATGATAGACCTGGATTCAAGTTCCTGCCCTGCCAGTTTACTGGCTGTGTGGCCTGGTGCAGTCAATTTCCCTGTCTGAGACTCAGTTTCCTAATTTGTCAAACGAGAGGCCTGAAATAGCTAGCCATCTAATATCCCTGCAGCTTGAAATCCATGATTCTAGTATCCCTTTGACGTAGTCCCAAACATCACGTTTGCTATTTATAACGTGACTTTGGGCAAGTCTTTTGCCCCATCTAGATTTCAGTTTTCTCATCTATAAACAATAAGAGGAGGTAGACTAGATGGTTTCTAAAATCTCTTCTGCCCTACTGTTAAAAATTGTTTTTACAAGAAAAAAAAAGCAGGACGCGATTAGGCTCACATCTTAGAGCATCTTAGAGGAAGCTGGAAAAGTGATTTGCTAATCATTTATGCACCAATGGGAAATGTTTGAGTCAGAATCAAAGCTCATATCGAGACGACCAACTTTCCATTTTTACAGAGAAGCTTAGGTTTGTCATCTTTCCTGCTATGACTATATTACCATTCATTTTATGAACACTGCAAAGACTTGATTTTTTGTTGCATTTCCTATGTTGAGAAGACGAAATCTTTTCCATATCCTCTTTCTTTGAGTGGGTGAGGAAGTTGTCTCTTTCCTCAGATTTTTTTTGCTTCAAATCTTTGGAGTAGGAGGCAGCTGGGTAATGCAGTGGATAGCGCACCCGCCCTGGAGTAAGGAGGACCTGAGTTCAAATCCAGCCTCAGACACATAACATTCACTAGCTGTGTGATCCTGGGCAAGTCACTTAATCCCGATTGCCTCACCCCCCCAAAAAAAACCCCCAAAACCCTTTAAAGTGTCAGATTTAATTGGGTTTGCTGTTGGTATTGGGGGTTTTTTTTGTTTTGTTTTTGGCAAGGCAAATGGGGTTAAGTGACTTGCCTACAGTCACACAACTAGTGAGTGTTATGTGTCTGAGGCTGGATTTGAACTCAGGTCCTTCCTCACTCCTGGGCTGGTGCTTTATGCACTGTGCCACCTAGCTGCCCCCTACTGTTGTTCTTTGTGCTGCTTTGACTCTTTGGTTTTGCTTCCAACTGTTGAAAAAAGGAATTTAAAATTTCCAATATACATCTGTGTTTCAGGGGGGAAATTGCTTTTACGTGTAATTGGGGAAAAATTCTTTTTAAAAAATCTCTTCCAGTTCTAAATCTCATAATCCTATGATTTATTTTTAGGGAGAGTGGAGGAGGGCTGAAATAAAATTCTACAGGATGAGGAATTAGTACTTGGGACACTGCCGCTTTGGTCATTTTCAATCCTATCAGAGAGGAGGGGAGCATGTAAGTCCCGGTGGGAAAAAACACTGGACAAGGGGTCAGCTAATCTGAGCAGGACTCCTCGCTCCAGTTTACCAACTGGGTGACTTCACTTCCCTGAATCTGCTCCCTCCTCTGAAGATGGGGATTGTTCCCCTAATAAAAGCCAGCATTTACAATAGTATTTTAAAGCTTGTGAAATGCATTGTGTCGTGTGATACTAACAACCATTGCACAGCCTCCACCAGCCCTTGTAAAGGAAGTGCTTTGTAAGTCTTAAACTGCGATCAAAATCTAAGCTATTGCTATTAGAAGTCCTTGCTCATGGGAGAGGAGAGCTACTTGAGGGCAAGACTTTCATTTTTACTTTCATGCTCCCCAGTACCCAGCATGTCACTCGGCACACAGCGCCGAATAAATGCTTGGTAAATGATATGCCCAGGGTCAAACAGCCGATTTGTCTCTGAGGTAGGACTTGAACCCAGATTGTCCTGACTCGGAGCCAACTCTCTGTCCCCTACACCACATGCATCATCGATTTATTTATTTGTTCATCTATTTGTTTATTCTGTCATTTATTATTAATAATAATAAAAAACTCTCTTGCAAAGGGAGCTCAAACATTGGAAGGCTGCTGTGAAAGAGGGTCTTGAACCAGAGACTCTTCAAGGCAATAATCCTTAAAGGCTGGCCTATGAACCACTGTTGGGACAAAAGGATTCATAAGGAATGGCCCATGAACCATTACTGAGACCCTGTGAATCAGAAGGCTGGCACAGGAGGCAGAAAGGAAAGACTTGCTGGGGTGCATCCAGGTGAGGTAGGGAGTTAGTCAAAGCCTTGGGTCCCTAGCCAGAACAAAGAAAAATGGGAATGAAAGGTGTTGGAAGCAGACTCCTGGGGTCCTCAGCTACCTACTCCCATCTGCCTGGACTCTTCTCCACTGGTTAGTGAACTCTTATCCCTTCACTCTTCCAGTTCAGCCGTAGTGAAACCCAGCCGCCTGAATGTAAACCAGCCTCCTTGACCAACCTTTCCTTTCCTGTTCTCCCATCCCTTCACCCTCAACCCTACCCCTCCAATGTCAGCCACCCTTTGCACCGTGCTCTCTGGAATGTTCCATGGTGAACAAACTTCCCTTATTATAGACCTCATCTTCTCCTGCACTTCCCCGCTTCTAGCATTTGTTGAGACCCTGCTCTTTCTGGATGTACACTATCCCTGTCCAGCCTATCCAGTAATGCTTATACCCTCCCTCAGACTGCCCTCTTCCCACTCACTGGTCCAGGAAGGAGAGTCAGAATCTTCCTTGATCCCCATATTGCTGCTTCCATGGTCTTCTGCAAAAATCACTCAGCAATCTCTCCTCTTCTGAGTTTATACTTTGCTAGAAAAATTGAGGTCCTGTTCCATGAATTTTCTCCCTAACTCAACATTTCAAACCCATTAACATCAATCCCTTCTCTATAGTCTAATCATCAGGCGGCTCTTCTTGTCCAGACTAACAAGTGTCCTTGATCCAATGCTCTCCTTTCCTCTACAGCTGTTTGCCCCCACTCATTCCCTCATCTCCAATCTCCACGTTTTTTCTTATCTATTGGTTCCTTCCCTTACTACCTATAAATACATCCACGTCTCCACCATCCTTACAAATTTCCAGTTGGTATCAATCCCTCAAGCTACCACGTATCTCTCTCCTTTTCTCAGGCAAACTCCTAGGAAAAACAAAACAAAACAAAAACCAAACAAGAACCTGTCCAGGTCTTCTCTTGTTCATTCAACCCTTTGCATGTGTCTGACTTCTGACATGATCACGAAACCATGCTACATCTCTGCATTGCAGATCTGACAGTCTTGCCCCTTTCTCCTCCTTCGCCTCTCTGTGTAGCAGCTCATGCTGTTGACTGACTACCCTCTGCTCTTGGAAGCTCTCTCTTCTGTGGGTCTTTGTGACATTGGTTTTCTTGACTCTCCTGACCACTTCTGTCTTGACTGCTGGATCATCACCATCCCTTCTATTTCATTGTCATCCTATCTTTTCTCCACAGATCCTCTCTCTGTGACCTTATTGACTCCCATGGGCTTAATTATCATCTCTCTGCAGAGCATTCTTTCATTTCATACCCAGTTTCCCTATTAAGGTCCTGCACCATTTCTAGTTGGTATTTTGAAGTGGATGGCCCATAAGCATCTCAAACTCAACCCACCTAAAACAGAATTCGCTGTCTTTGCCCTCTTCCACATTCTCTATTTCTGTCAAGGGCACAACCATCCTTCCAGCACCCTAAGCTCACAACGTTGATGTCATCCTCAACTCCTCCCTCTGTCCGATCTTGTCATTTCTAACTCTATAAGATCTCTCAAATGCCCTCCATGAGAGATGCCATGAAGACACCCCAGTTCAGGCTCTCATCCATCAGCTCTCTCCTGGACTACTGCAGCAGCCTTCTCATTGGTTTCTGCTTCATATCCCTCCCTATTCCAACCGTAAAGTGCAGTTCTGATCATTTCCCTCATCTGACACTCCCTACTACACCCAGGACCAAATACAAGTCCTTTGAAATAGTCAGTTTTTCCCAACCTGACCCATACTGCCTTTCCAACCTTGTTACTTTAAAAAAATTTTTTTAATTTTATTTTTTGCCCCCAATTACGTATAAAAACAATTTTTAACACAACTTTATTACTTGCAACTCCCCTTCATATAGTCTACAGTACATTCAAATTGGATTTCTATACCTCATAAAAAATATTCCATCTTTCTGCCTTTGCACTGACCATCACTCATGCATGAATGCTCCTCCCTCCCCAGTCTGCCTCAGAAAACCTCAGGCTTTCTTGAAAACTCAGCTCAAGCAAAACATTCCACATGAACACTTTCCTGATCTCTTTAGCTACTAGGCCTCCCTCTGCCAATTGTGTTTGTACACATCTCCCCCCCCCCCACCTCACATATACCTACATCCGTGTGTGTGTATATGTGTGTGTGTGTGTGTGTGTATATTTATACACACAAAGTTTGCTCCTGCACTAGGACCTTTGGGACACTCTGTATGATCATGATGTGACAGAATGCAGGCTCCCTTGCGGCAGGGACTTTTGTCTTTATATCCCCAGTGTCTAACAGTGTCTAATGATTAAGGAGTCATGGGATAATAATAGATTTAGAGCTACAAGTAACTTTAGTGAGGATCCAGTCCTCCCTATCTTACATATGAGGAAACAGAGGCCCAGAGAACAAGTATTCTAAGTACAAGGAGTGAAAAGAAAAGCAAAACCTTAGGCAAAGTTGGGGGTCCAGGCTTAGCACCCCATTTTCTATGCTCTTTTCCCTCTGCCCAGGGGTTCAGCACGCTCTCATGTACTACGTTCCTTGTCCGTCATCCAAGTTCCATTTTTTTCTTTTAAATAGTATTTTATTTTTTCCAATTACATGTTAAGACAATATTTAACATTCTTTTCTAACAAAATTTTGAGTTCCAAATTTCCTCTCTCTCCCCACCCTCCTCCCTAGACAGTAAGCAATTTGATATAGGTTATATATGTGTAAAATATGTTTCCATATTGGCCAGGTTGCATCACTCAAGTTCCTAATCAATTCACTTCTACTAAGGCATTTGTGTTTGGCACAGTGGATAGTGTGCTGGGCCTGGAGACAAAAGACCGGAGTTCAAATCCAGCCTCAGGTATTTGCTAGCTGCATGATCCTAAGCAAGTTAGTTTATCTCTGTCTCAGTTTTCTCAACTGTAAAAATGGGAATTTCCACAAATCAGATAATATTTGTAAACCATTCCTGGTATACTGTAGGTGCTTAACAAACGCTTGCTCCCTTCCCCTTCCCTCCTAGGGGTGTTGGTAGGTTTTTAAAGGATGTAGTAATAGAGAATTTCCGGTCACTGGAAGGATGTGCTTTTTGGCTAAAGCCCCCATGAGAGAAAGCACGCATAGTAGAAAGAGGAGAGATGGCTTTTTTTTTTAGGGGTGGTCTTTGAACTTACTTTGCCCCTCCAGCACTTAGCACAAAGAGCCTGGCACAAAGAAACACCAGCCCCAAATCCCCCCAACTGTACCACGCTCCACCTAGCATCTCTCCCTCTTGTCCATTAAGAGAAAGATGCTGTCCAGGACTTTACCGGAATCTAGGCATGCTCGGAATGTCTCCAGCATCTGCCTGATTGGCCAGTCTAGGAAGCCTGTCAAAGAAGGAAATGAGATGACTTTGGCCTGACCTCTTTTTAATGCAGCTGTATCACCAGCTCTGTAGAATCACACCTCACTTTCTAAATGCTCACAAGCTACCTCTCTAATGATGCTTTTCATAATTTTATCATAGGTTGAAGTCACGTTCAGTGGACTACGATGTCCATTTTCCTTCCTTTTTGAAAATCAAAATTAAAAAAAAAAAAGAAAATCACAGTATCTGCAGCATGGGGCACTGGAAAGAAGTGTCTTTTTTTATTTGCATTGCTAGAACTTTGCACAGTGCTCTGCACACAGTAGGCACTTAACAGAATGCTTTCTCATTCATCCATTTATGCTGGGCTTGCTTGCTAGCTTGAATGCCCTGAGGGCAGCTAGGCACTTTCTTAGTCCTTCCTCCCCCATTAAAGAATTCTCATTCCGTCCTTCCCAGTCTGAAAACTGTTCTCCTTGCTGGGCGGGTAGAAGGTTCCAGTACGATGTCCAAGGTCAAGCTTCTCCAGATGGGAGAATACAAAAGCATGGGGAGCAACCTGTATAAGCATGTGAGGACATAGAAATCTGGGGACAAAGGAGAAGGAGAACTAAAAAATGAGAGAGAAACACAAGCTTCATGAGGTCCTTGGAGCAAGTGAACAAACCCGACGCAAAAAAACCTTCCACGGTTTGCAAGGGAACCATTGCCCGAAAAGAACACATTGGTTAGCAACGGCTGGCAGGAGCCAGAGCCCTGGCTTTGATCTGATACTGCCTTGCTGTATGACAGGTCACTCCCCCACCTGGGCCTCAGTTTCCTTACCTGTAAAAAGTGGGGGAAGGGAAGGAAATTTGTACTTGATGATCCCATCATTAAATGACTTCAAGAAATTACTTTCAACAGGTGCAGAGTGCAGGTTTGCAGGAAGGGATGGACTAGAGCCCCCAGACAGCATTAAAACACGGCAGGATGAGACCCAGAACTACCACACATCTTAGGAAAAGCCTCCCTTATTCAGAAGAAACAAGAAAAGGACATTTTTAGGGTGAGGGATAAGGGCAAGGGGCAGACTAGCATCGCTCGTGTTAACCAGAGGCGCTCCTGTGAGAAACTCCAGTAACATGATGGTAGAAAGAAAGCGTTTGGGTAAAGATTAACAGAATAAGAGACAAAAGCGATCCTATCTGTAGTCTATTCTAATGACCCTGGGCAGAAAGAGGGAAATAGTGAATTTTGGAAAACTTCGTAAGCAGGGCAGAGGAATGATATTGTGGTGTTGGCGGAATGCAATCCTTTTGGTGAGGCAATCAGGGTTAAGTGACTTGCCCAGGGTCACACAGCTAGTGTCAAGTGTCTGAGGCTGGATTTGAACTCAGGTGCTCCTTCCTGACTACAAGGCCAGAGCTCCATTCACTGCACCACCTACCTGACCCAGGAGGAACGCAATTTTCCAAACAGTTGCTGAAGTTCTTCCTGCCCAAAGCAGGGCACCTCATAATTTGACTTGCCAACCAACAAATGGAAATCCTACTCTGGATCTGATTTTTACCAAGAATATTTGGGAGGGAAGAAGACACCACTATCATCTCAGAAATTTGGTAGAAGTCAGAAAATCTGGGAGTAATCTGCCATGCAGCCTAGATTTTGGGAGAAAAGAATCCAAAGGTTCATAGAAAAGAGGTAAATCCTCTAAAATTCTGTAGAATTCAGTTCAGGAGGAAGGGAATGCTCTCAAAAATAAAATTCTTTGGACACAAAGAGGAGACCAATGGAAGGGGAGCAACGTGGACTCACAGGGAATTCACCAGCAAAAGACAAGCCCAGAAGATGAAGGTAAGGGCAGACGATGCGATGAATACAAAACCAGGCCACTGTCTTGTAAGGACAGTGTCAAGAATGATCAATCTCAGAATGAGCCGAGACTGGCGAAGAAAGCTAAGGACAGCAAAAAAGTGTGTGTGTGTGTGTGTGTGTGTGTGTGTGTGTGTGTGTGTGTGTGTGTGTGTGTGTGTGTGTGTGTGTGTGTGTGTGTGTATTCTAAAGCTATATTGGGGAAAATGAGGATAAAAAAGGAGGAATAGGTCAGCTGCTTAAGGTAGACAGGACAGTGAATGGCAAACGGTAAAAAAAATCAGAGCTGCTTTTTTCCCCCTTTGTTTTGTTTCCCTTTTCTGTCAAGGAGACTATGATTTTTGGACTAAAGGGCAGAGCAAAAGTGGCTGGCAGGACCCTGCTCCTTAAGATAACAACAACTAGCAGCCCCTGATGAGATCAGCCACTGGGCCAGATGAACCACCTCCTAAGGCATGGCAGGGTGAGCGAAACTGACAGATGTTATTAAGCCATTAGATCAGTGATCTTTGAAAGATCACGGAGAAGGGCAGAACGGCCAAGAGTCTTGATTTCCCACAAAAGAGAAAGGAGCTTGCATGCTCTTCCTGTCTCCTGGCTCCTTCCCTGCTGACTTCAAACATGGCCTTCACAAGCTAGCCCCAACCTACGTTTCCAGGCTCATTGCATGTTACCCCTGGAACTCCGCTAGGTAAAGCCCTAATTGGCTTTTCTCTGTTCCTCATCTTTAAAAAACAAACAAAACACCCTAGTACAGGGGTGTGGAAACTGTGGCCTCAAGGCCACACAAACCCCTCTAGGTCCTCAAGTGCAGGATTTGTTCTGCGAGGTTTGGATTCAAAGGGCCATTTTTGAGAAACTAGAGGGCCACATGCGGCCTCAAAGCTGCAGATTCCCACCCCTGCCCTAGATTCTACTATCACTTCAAGCTTTCCTCTACATCTCTCTTCTCTCTCTTAGCCAAACTCCTAGAAGAAGCTGTCTATTCTCACTGCTGGGATGTCCTCTCCTTTTACAAGTGTAGCTTCTGTCCTCATCACCGCCCTGAAACTGTTCTCTCCAATATGATCAAGTAGTCTCTAAGCGGCCAAATCAGACCTCACTGGCTGCCGCTCTTCCCATATTAATCACCCTCTCCTCCTGAATACTCTCTCTTCTAGGTTCTTCTTGACCTTGTTCTCCTATCTATCTGACTGCTCCTTCTCCATCTCTTTTGATGATTCATCATTCACATCATGCCTCCTAAACATGGGAGTTCACCAAGGTTTGGTCCTAGGCCCTCTTCTCTCTCCTTTTTTTGGTGACCTCCTTAGCTCTTTTGAGGTTAATTAGCTTACCTATGCTAAATGACTCCTAAGTCTAAATCTACAACCCTAGAGCTTCCATCCCACGTCATCAATTGCCTACTGGACATTACAAACTGGAGGCTCTAGAGAAATCTCAAGCTAAATACTTCCAAAACTGAATTCCTTATCTTCCCCCAAACCCTCCTGTTTCTAGTGAAGGCACCACTTCCCAGGTTTGTAATCTCAACGTTACCTTCGTCTTTGCCATTACTGCTAAGGAAATGAGCACCAGAGAAGTCCTTGAGAAATTCAAGTTACTGGGCCCAAATGAACAACGTGCAAAGGAAAACACCAACCTGCCACACAATGTCTCAGTGTCCAAATGCTTCCCTGTGTTCAGTCACAGGTTTAGTTCAAGGCTTATGGTTCTTGTACAGATCACTGCACCAGCCTCCTAACTGGTCTCCCTGCCTTGCCTGCCCTTATTCCAGCCCATCCTCCACACTGCTGCCAAAGTGGTTTCCCCGAAATGCAGATCTGACCAATCAACTGCAGTGGCTCCCTATTGCCTCTAGGACCTGCTATAAATAAAAAAGTTTTAAAGCCCTTCACAATCTTGACACCAATTTACATTTCTAGTTTCACTGGACATAACTGCATCTCCTGTACTCCACAATCTAAACTAACTTTCTGTTACTCACATGATGCTCCATCTCACACCTCCATGTCTTGGTACTGGAGGAATACTCTCTCTTCTCACCTTCTAAAATCCTTCTGTTCTTTCACATAGAGCTTTTCCTAATCCCCTCAACCCTTCCTCCACTGAGCTAACTGTTCCACATATGTGGACTAAGGCAGCCTTTGGGAACCCCATTGGGTTCCTTACTCATCTGTTGGATATAAAACAGTAATAGAATTTATACAGCCCTTTAAGGTTTGCAAAGCATCTTACAAATATTTCGCTTGGTCCTCACATGAACTCTACGAGTTAAGTACACGAGGAAACTGAGGCAGATGGCAGATTGAGTGATTTGTCTAGGATCATACAGCTTAGTATCTGAAGCTGGATTTTGTCTCTTGTGCACGGAACCACCTAGCTGGAGGCTTACAAAAGAGTTTCATGCTGAAGGACAGGCTGCACAAGCTAGCCCCTCAGATTTCTTCCTGCTCTCAAATCCTGCAATTGCATTGAATCTCAAATTCATCTTTCTCTTCCCCACAAAAAAAAAAATCATGAAAACAAGATGGAGAAGGCATGCCTAGGGAATTGTTCATCTGAAAAAAAAATTTGAAGACATTGATCTAAATATGAATGCTACCCATGAAGCATCCCACCAAATGGAAAGCATTACTGCAGATGAATCCACTAATTAACAGCCATCTATCAAGCAATTAGTATGATCCAAAAACTGGGACACAAATACATGTGAGAACAACCCTGTCTTCAAGGAGCTTATACTCTGATAGGGAGGCCATTTTGGCCTAGGACTGTGGATGTGGAAAGCAGTGGGATGAGCCAAAGAACACTGAAACAGCTTCCTAGTAGCAATGGCAGGAATGATTAGATTATGGAGCCAAGAATCTGAAAGCTATAAAGAGGAAATGTAGATGGAACTCAGACACAGCTTGACAATGCCAAAAAAACCAGGGCTCCAGATCCTGCCCCGTGCTGTTTTTTTTTCCAATTACAAACTCAGCATACTTAGAAGAGTCAGATCATAGATTTAGAAGTCACCTTAGTCCAAGTTCATTTTATGGAGAGGGAAACAACTTTCCTAAGATAAGACCATAGCCATCTATCTAAAGCTGAAAGGAATATCAGAGGTCATCTAAAAATACAATTCCTTCATTTGAGAGGAAACTAGGCCTCTGAGAGGCACAGAGTGTCAAGAACTGAAGCCAGGTCCTCTGACTCCAGAACCCGCTCTTCCCATCGGACCTTGCCATGCCTGCAGAACTGGAGACAGTAGGGCAGGAAAACAGCATAACTGGGAGAGGTTGCATCCTCTGTGATCCCTTCTAGTCAAAGGCTACCCAGACTTTAGTACAAATTTCCTTTCCTCCTTTCTCTGGCTCTCAGGATTGATGTCAAGATTCATGGGTTCAAATGGTAAATTAACTTCTCATCCAAAGAACTCACTCAGCTGCTCTGCTTTAAGACTGGCTCCTTCTTTGACCAGGAAGCGGTTTCATTTCAAATGCACTGGCACAGACTTCCTTGAATGAATTGAAAGCTGGGGGCTTTTTTTTTTCCCTCCTGGGGAAATTAGATCTTGCACTCTATTTGAGATCAATACCATAATTATGCTGGACAAGCACTTAGCACTGATTTCTAAGAACAAGTGGGCAGGAAAAAAGCAGGAGGTCTCCTTTGTAAGCAGTGTGTGGGGAGGTGCAGTTTGAGGAGGGGAAGCATCTCAGAAATAAGATGCAGCCTCGTACAGTGGTAATCCATTTTTCCTATGTTGCCTGGTCTTTGTTCTGACTCGGCTGGACGTGAGCTATGAAAAACTGGACAATGAATGGCTAGCCCTTTGAAAATCCCACTTGTACAACTCCAAGCTGGGAAAAGGGACATTAAAACTGAGGGCGCCTGGAGAGTGTCACGTATTTCTTGGAATTCAGATCACCACCAAATGGGAATGCTCTGATCCTCACCTTCCCCTCATAATATACACAAAGTAGAATGGGAAAGACTTAAACTGTTTCAAGTGGACAGTAGACACATGGAGGAAAATGCCACCAACCCTGAATTGATGTGGACAGAGATAGGACCATGGTAGAAAGAAATGATTTGAAATGTGCATCTCATGAGCAATTTATAGATGCTTTCCCTAGGAATCAGGAAGAGTCCTAGATGCTTTGTGATAAAAGGCTCAAAAAAAAATTTAATGACTAGATCACAAAGGCTCCAAATTTGGAGCCATAATTGGTAGCCAGGTCATCTGTACTTTAAAAATAATCGACTAATCATCAGCTCTAACAAAAGCAAAACTAAACAAAAAACCTGAAACCCTTATGTTCATTGGTGACCTTGGTTCTTACAGAATTTTTAAAAAAATTTCCTCATGGAAAAGGTCCTTAGAATTGGCTGAATCCATGCCTACAAGATGCAATGGGCAGATTCCATTTAAGGGAATCGATGCCTCCAAACTGTTCCAAAGGCAGAGCTGAGCAGGGGGGGAACTGGGATCATGCTTACAGGACAATGAAGGTAATGTTACAACATGAGCCTAAAAGGAGTGAAACATGTTCAAAGGCATACTCCCCCCCCCCCAAAAAAAAAGGCGTATTTTGAAAGATGTTTCAACTATGAGCTGCAAAGCACCTTACAACATCCACTTGGCATTAACCCCCTTGATTTACTGAGGTCCTCAGGGTACAAATAGCTGGGCTTGTGGTGAAGGAATAACAATAAGGCCACGTTAAGGGTGTGGGTTCACAGGAGTGCTAGATTCCCATTTGGGTCCACCTAAACCAAGTCCAGCACTGGAGAGTTCTGGGGACTTGTGCTGCGAATTGGGCCAGTTAAAAAAAATTTAATCCTTGTACCTGACCCTCCTGAGACCCCATGTCTTGGCTAGAAGTTCGTGCGTGGTCACCAATTTTCAGTTTCTAACTAGTCAAGGCCTAAAATTTCTGGCAAACAGGAAAATACCTAGACTGGTATTTTCCCTCCCTGATATACCACAGAACTGTTGTGACTTCACCACCCAGGAATATGTCCCTAGTAGAACCAGGATTGTGGGTCAGGTTTTTGAACTCCAAATTCCAGGGCCCTTTTCACTGCACCATGGCTGGGTGCTTTTAGACAATTCAGTGGCATTCTTTGCCAAAGGGAGCTGGGAAACATGTGAGGAAACTTTAGTAAGCAAGCTCTGGATTTAAAGACTTCACTAACACTATAACAGTGTACTAGTGTTCCTTGCACAATGTCAGTCCTAGCTCTGGTCCTGTTTATCCAGAGAAATTAGGGATGGGAAGTAGAATCATGATGCAAAGGAACTAGCAGAACTACTATAATTTAAAAGAAAACACTGAATAACAGATAAGTGACCAATTCAGAGACCAGTTCCAGATAAGTGAAGCCTCTGAATAGAAGTTCTAGGCATGGACTGAGACGCCTGTTGGCACACCTGGGATCTCAACAAAGAATTCTCACTTAGAACATAGTAAGTCAATTCACTCCTCCTGCCCCTTTCCTCCCCTGGTGAACTTTGTTACTTGACCCATTCCAAGGAAAGTGCATGGTAAACCTAAAGAACCTATCCTTGGACCGCTGTGAAATACGGCCATCCCCCCTCTCAGTAAGTCACAGGCTTTGGACAAGGACTTGTTTCCCTCCACTCCTCAAAGCTACCAGCTAGACCATTAGGGCGATAGTGAAGGGTGGCTCTAGCCAGATGATGGCCAACTGCTCCAAATTCTACAGGTTAATTTGAAGGTAGCAGAGTAGTGAGTCAAAGCAGAAGCTTTAGAGCTCAGCTACAAAAGCTCAAAGATGATTCCTGCTCACGTTACAGAGCACCACCTGAAGAGGACAGGCCAGGGCATAATCAGGGAACTGCTCTGGCAAACTCTGGTTCTTTTTTCTCTTCCCATAAAATTCACTGGACCAAAATGCTACAATTAAGAAAAGCTCAATAGCCTACGCTAAAGGACTACGGTGCTAATTTGGTTAGAATTTTCCTATAAATCTTATTTCACAGAAGAACATGTGTGAAGTTGTCAGTAAAAGTAACTCAATTATTCAATATTGTTCTCAAAAAGTTGCTGCTTAAACTAAAGTGGAAGGAAAAAAAAACCATCCATAAGACATGACTGGAAATCATTGTCTGAAAGGTATAGCCTGGTACCCACATCTAGGGAGGGGTTGAAGAGGGAATAGAATAGCACCCACTACGCTTTGTAAAAACATTTCATTTGATCCTCACAACCCTGGGGAGTGGGTGCTATCAAAATACCAATTTCTACAGGTGAAGAAACTGAAGCAGACAGGTCTTGGCCAAGGGTTATAAGTATCTGAGGGCACATTTGAACTGTCTCAATCCAGGCTCAGCATTCTACCCACTGGGCCATGCTGTCTGCAACAGTCACAGGTACTAAAATAGTAGAGTAGGATCCAGTTCTATCTGCTTCTGTAACACATTTCATTTTATTCATTTAAAACCTTATACTGAGACTTCCACATCAATCTGTCAAAGGAGGCTAAGAAATTGTTTTAGACAAAATTTTCCTTTAAGAAAACCCCTAAATCACAGTCACCTAAATACTGGATCACTTGGGCTATGGAAATATGGGAAAACTGAATCCGAACATGTGGGCTCAATCTCAGCTTCATGACGGGCTTTCCTCCGCCCGACGTCCTTCACAACATCAACTGGAGGTGACACTAGCACTGATGTCGCCTCACAGGGCTGTTGCAGGGAACAAAAGTGCTTTTGCAAGGCTAAGGACTTTGCAAATCTTACCCGCTATCACTGGGCTTTTCAGCTCTGGCAGGCTCCTCGCCGGGGGTTTGCCTGAATCACTCAGTGACAGGTCCAGATATGCTGCTGGGTGTCTACCTTCTGTAAAGGGGACGGATTCCATCTCCAGGGCCATTCTCAGCCACACGGCACCTTCTGTCATGTTATACAGGCTTAACTTGGGAGAAATTACTCTAAACCACAGAAGCAAACTCAATCTTGTCCCCCAGGAAAAATACGACTCAGTCAAATTGCATAGATCCTGCCAACGTTATATTTAGACTTTCTTGAGTGTTTACATGATAGTTACAGAATGAACTAATGAAACTTAAGAAAACTGGTTGGTGCTTTTCTACAATCCAGTATAAAAACCTACACACATACAATGCATATTAAGAACATGAGGGGGAAAAAATAGACAACGCTGTGTACTTTAATAAGATATCCACAATTCAGGTAACAATTTAGTCCAATATATTTGCAAATACAGACAAAACAGTAAACGGACCTTCAAAATCTCTCATCTTGTACCTGGTTTCCCTACACACAAGGTCAAGATTATTGAATACACCCTTTTGTTTTCTGCAAATTGTATCTGCGTATACATCCCAGTTTACAATACTTGGCCTACATAATTTAGAGGCTGTGTTTGCAGGGAAAAAGACCCTAGTTAAAAAAAATGCTATCAACAGCAAATTGAGAAAAATAGATCAACTTTCTGGGGGCTATGTACAGGAGTGAGGGTGTCGATCCTGAGGCTCTTGCTGCAGCCCCAGAACTGTCTGCAGGAGAAGGAAGGCAGCCCTTTCATCAAACACTACAGAGAAGCAGAGTGAATGTTTGCTGAAGTCTTTACCTTGGGAAAGAAGAAGACGCTCGGGGGGGGATCATTCCACAGAAGACACAGCCCCCTTTTCCGGGCATAAAATAGAGGATGGAAGCCAACATCAAGATAAGCTTGCAGCAGCCTCCTTTTCAGTTTCAGTCCCTTTCCTGTGCTCATTTCACAGCCACCATCAAGAGCTCTCCAGCTGCTTTTCATAGAATGGTCTTTGTCAATTCTTTGTGCTACTCTCACTATCCCACACATGCTAATTAAACATTCCCCCACCTCCTCGGGGAGCACAGACTGAATATTACAAACAGAAAACAAAAAACCAAAAAAACAAGGAGTGATAATTTTACAATATAGCCATAATTTGATAAAAATGAGTTGCAAAGGGACACCATCAAGATTCATGCCCCCCACCCCAACATGAAGATATGCTTTTCTTCATTAAATCTCTTTTCTGAATTTAAATTCAGAAAATGTTTTAAAAAATAAAAAAGGCACAAACACAAGCCTTAAAACAGAACCACCACAAAAATAGTGCCAACAACCCAGCCCACCTCAGCACCCCTGCCATAAGTGATCTTAGAAACACTGAAGGAAAGAGCACTTAGGAAAGACGGGCAAAGCCAAGTCTGAAGCTGCACCAACTTCTTCTTCAGGATCTCAAGACAAGCTGGCTTTCTGCTGGTTCCCAACAATCTGACTGGTTAGTAGCCAGCTGTATAAAATATCATTGTAGTCATATATATCTTCCACAGAGAAAAACAACATAAAATTAGTTATAAAAAGGCAACGTACTTCCTGGGCATTCCAGAAACACAAATGAATTCATGGAAACAATGGACCAAAAGGGACTGGCGTGTGGAAAGGGAGGGGGAAGAGCCACATACTGTCCAAATTCACTTTCAGGTCCATCAGTCTTCCTGATGTGGATGTCACTTTAGATAAGGTCAAGTTGGTGCTTCCAACCTGACAAGTCGGCAGGATGTGCTGGGTATGGCTCTCTGGGCAGTGGCATCCTTAAGCTGCTACCCAATCAGAGTGGTTACAATTTCCCATCATCCCTAAAATGCACTCAAGCAAAGGACCCTTGAGGCTGAAGATTCCCATTTAAAATCAATACTCCACAGCGGCTGATTTCACTACCCCTGGAGACAAATCACTGGACAGCTTTACTGGGCAGGCTGCAAACGGTACGTTGGTGCAGATCACCTCTGAAAAACCTAGACACTTTTTCCACAATTAACAACTTGTTTACTTTCATGCTTTATTGAAAGTATAACAGTAGATTAAAGACAGGTATTTGTAAGCAGGTCTATAAAGAATTACTTCCGAAGACAGAATGTTGTTCATCTACTGCAATACAAATCCTTTATGGACAGATGCCTCTGGTATGAAATTTGAGCAAGGAAACAAATGGATTTCATTTCCTTCCCCCCATAAATTTTTGTATGTAAACATGATATATTGTTACTTCTACGAAACTTCAGCCATAATCTGAGCCCCACCCTTTGCCCCAAACACCCCTCCCCCCTTAAATATAAAATGGGAAACATTTCCTTGAAGTCTGATGTCCTTCAGTGCAATCTGCTTTATTTGACATAAGGCATTTGGGACAGTCACTTTTGAATGGATTCCTGCCTTCTGGAAGAGTCAAGCAACCATTTATTTGTAAATTCACTTTTGCAATAATGCCCTAAAATGTCAAACTCCTCCTTCCCTTATGGTCACTTTAAGCAGTCAGCAATTTTTCATATTATTAATGTCCAAGGAGACCAGTCCCTGGGAAAGGGGAAAAAAATTTAAGAGTTAATTTATTAAAAGATGACATCAGCAACAATGATTTCTAGAACAAGCAAATACAAGTCTGGCTCACTCCTCAACTGACTAAAGGAAAGTAGCCTGGGTCACAAGCCTATCAACCTCGTCTCTAAATGAGGTTAAAGAGAGATCATCATAGTGGCCATAGTACCTTATATGGTCACTCTCCTCATAGGGCCCAGCAAACAAATACATGGTACACTTTGGACACTACACCATCAGCAAGTGGGAAAGGAGACCTAGAAGATGCTGGCTTAAATGAACACAAGAACCTAGTCAGCGACATTTGAGAGCTGAAGACAGGAGATTCAAAGATTAATTACATCTCTGAGACAGTGCGGTGGAAAGCTTACTGTTTGAAAATGGAGGGAACACAAGCCCACAACCTAAGTAATATCAATTCCTCTGTAAAAATGACTTCTGGTCAACTACAAATAAGCAACTTGGTTTAAACCTTCTCCATAATTGGAAGAAACTTGAAAGAAGTTAAATGTGAATCAGTAAATGCAAAAGGGAAAAAAATAGCTCCATTTAGCTTCCCTATCCTCTTCCCCCACCTAGCCAAATTCTCTCTGGAATGAGAAAGACATACCTGACTGCTGGCAACAGGTGCAAATAAGATAGACAAAGGAGCTGTCTGTCTTTAATGTTTTAAGAAACCAGGGATGAAGCCGGAATTTTTTAAGACCACATCTGACTAAACTGAATTGTGGGCATAGGCTGTTGATGAAATTCAATTCTAAAATCAAGTTTCACCTTTCAATTTAATGGAAAATTACAGAAAAGTCCCTGACATTCATGAACAAAATATGACAAATGCATCTTACCTTTAAATCCCTCTTCTGGCATACATACTGAAAAAGAAAGGCAAATTGAAAACCTTGTCAGGAAAGAACTATGTTCAGCGACTATAGAGGGTTTAAACTTTTCTCTTTGGTGAACCTGATCACCTAAAATTTGTTACTTAATAATGACTAACAATGTTTTCCCGCGGGGTCTCTGGAGGCAAAAGAACAGATACTTCATGTGGTGATTATGCGTCTATGAACTCTAGTTTCCTTTGAAAAGTTAACACAGGAAATATAAATTGTGACAAAACCAATATAGAATAAGCATGGCTCAAGAATTGAGAGGATACTAGACCCCAAACTGTGGTTGAGGTTGGAAGCTGAGGTGTTGTATTTATTGCACAAGAAGTCTGAGAAGATGTGCACAAGGATGTGTCATCCCGGGGCTAGAAAATATCTGCTTACCTTGCATAACATCATCCATTGCTGCATAATCTGCTATTGGCTCATCTGCCTAAAACAAAAAAACAAACCACAAACAACTCGTGAAAAAAAGGAACATTTCAAAGTTTCTATTTCAAGAGGACGATGGCCTGTTTCCAACTGATCACTGAAATGGAGTTCTGGAGAGGAAACAATCAGACTGATGACACTTAAATGTCTGACCCTGCCATGTATATTCTCAACCCTCTTATGGGAAAAGGGTCAAAAAGGAGAATTTTTCGAAGTGGGATAGAACCTCCAAGAACTGGAGCTACAGCTATATCCACTGCTGTTCCCCTGAAAGAAGTTCTTGACTTAAGGAACCTTGTCCTTAGTACCAATTATAGATCCTTCACTAATTTGTTTAAGCTGAAGTTACTATTGAGATTATGGGTTGATGAGGAGGTGGGGGCAGTGACAAACTGATGCATGGAAAACCACTCCCAAGGCTGGGACCCTAGAAACATCAGCCTGTTAAGAAATCATCCTTCAGGATGTGCGGCTTCTATTTATCTCAGTGGCAACTCACAAATGCATTCCATGGAAGAACAGAGTTCCAGCTTTGGTAAAATGAACCAGGCAGGTTCTCCAAAAACTCTCCTCCAAACTGTGCATAAGCCCTGGCAGAGGGTTCCCACCGCCGAGACAGATGGCCCTAATCACAAAGTTAGATCTAGAAAGTAAGTCCAACTTCACCTTGTCTCCTAGCCTTCTAGATCATGTCCCAAAGGTAGTCAGCTTAAAGAACAAGAAGAATCAGCAGGTCATGCATGAAGAATTATTCTGGACTGACTAAACAATACTTCACATTCTCCTACCTTATGAGGCACTGGGTTCCATGCACCTCATAGGTCAAAGAGGCAGCCTAGTACAGGGAAACTAACTCTGCATTCGGAGTCACAGACCCTGTCCACGAGAGGACTCTTCATGTGTGTCCACAGTCTATAGACAGACGAGTCCATAAACTTACTAGAACACCAGAGGGCTAAACTCCATCCCTTAGTCTGCCTCAGAACAGAAAGCAAGCTGGCTTGGCAATTTCTACCTTTCCTATCCACATAATTTAAAAATCTGGTGGAAATGGAAGTACAAACCAAAGAAATTTAGGGTCATACGTCCTAGGGAATAATGAAAATGGGAGGAAAAGAGACCAGGGGCACGGGGCAAAGATACCCCTAACTTTATATTCTAGGCTCGTGTCCCAAAGGATCGAAAGGATGGCCCCAATGTCTCAGTCCTAGTTAGGTGCTTAGGGTGAAGTACCCTACACTTAACTTAGGGTTGGGTACTTAACGGGATGAATCCTACAAACGCCGAGATGGTACACAGTCCAAGTACAGCAGTAAAGACCATACAGAACAAGCCTTTAGCAACTGTTCTATCACTGCTGTGGAATATCTAGTACCACGAAGAACTTGGTGGCATCACCATCCCATTCTGAGAACTACATAGCACAATTTTAAATACAGGTAATTATGATTAAGTCTTCTACAAGTCTTCCTCTATCACAAGAGAGATTCTTTTAAGCAGGTGTTCATTACCTTTAACAAGATAACTGATTCAGGAATGACGCCCAGAGTACCCAGGGTGGCGGTGTCATCATTTAGGACTTTCCCGTCAATTGAGAGATTCTGGTCAAAAGGAGCTACAGAGAAGGCGTGCATGATCTGTGCCAATACAAAACAGAATGGGTTTGTTTTTATAAGGTGAAAAAACATTCTCCTCTAAACACCATGCTAACACCCAGGCAGGCAATCTAAAAAGAGAACAGGCAGCTCCACAGAGCACAAAAAGGCTGGGAAGTATTCAAAGTCAACCCACTTGTTGAATTTCTATTGAGACTCATATCCTAATATATCTGGGAACATACTTAGTAGGCCTGGTAGGCAGGCGAGATGGAAGCCCTAAACAAAGGGTACAACTACAAAGGAGGTTGATATGGGAGGAAGGAAGGTGCACACGTGGAAGAGCTAGCTTTTGAATGTGGATGGAGAAGAGGCTCTCAGCCTAATAGTCAGATGCGTCCCTACCCTTTGTCTACGTACATGCTGCCTATCAAATGGACACATGAAGACCCACATTACTCACTCACTATTCCAGCCCACACAGATCTGCTTGTGTAATAGCTAGGACACTGCGCTATGCCTTGCTCGTCAGGCATGATTAAGTACTCTGCTACCATAAAGGTCTGTAATCTTCTGTTTCACTTTTGAGGAGGGACAGGGGGAAAGGAGAGAACAGAACAAACAGGGGAGCAGGATAATATGGAGGGAATTTTAATTAGTCTTTCATAATGTGACTCAATGAGGGTGGGTGAGCTGGGAGAGAATTGTGGAACTCAAAATTTTAAAAATGAGTGTTAAAAATTGTTTTTATATGCTGGGAAATAAGATAGAGGCAATGGGGTATAGAAATCTATCCTGACCTACAGGAAAATAGAAGGGGAAGGAGATAAGAGAAGGTAGGTTTGGTGATAGAAGGGAGGGCAGATTGGGGGAAGAGGTTTCAGAATGCATGTCATCTTGGGGTCAGGGGAGGGAAAGACAGGGAGAAAAATCTTGGAACTCAAGAAAACTTAAGGAAGTGAAAGTTGAAAACTAAAAATTTATAATCTGTTTCCCATGGCATTAGAAGCTATTCTAAACATTTGGAGAAATGAAGAGAGCTATCTTTATTCAAAGGACATAAAAAAAAAAACTAAACAAACACACACACTGAAACCTTGGCTGAAAGGTTTAAGTAGGTCCAAAGACATTGCCTTTAGGCCCTGAGTAATTAGGACTACTTCCCATATACCTATATTCCTCATGGTTACTGAGAAAACACAATTTCTCAAACACATTGTAAGATAAATGAATATTGTCCCCCACTGTCCGATGTAACAGAGTACCTTTTGCAAAAGAAAGGTTCCAAATTAAATCCCATGTAGCTTCACCGTCACTTCCCAAGAACAAGACATGTTACACTTTTATCCACAATGCTACTGAGCAGCCAGGCTGTAAAAGGAGCTCATTGTACTTTCTTTGGCTGGTTTTTGGCTCCTTGGGATCCCAGAAAGGAGAATGAAAGAAGAAAACTGAACAGGAATTGTCAGGGGGAGCTCACCCCACAGCTCTTGCTGCTGTCTTTCAGCAGAAAATCGAAATGGCTGAGGATAACAGGAAAGATGTTAGCTATTTCTGTGACTAGTCTGACACTCCACAAACTGAAAGGAATAAAGAATTCTTCACCCACAGAGGGCAGATATGCTGCTTTGAGATTTGCACTGTACAGTGCTTACCACTTACATAGTTGCTGAACTATGAAAGGAGGGCCAGCCACAGCACTGGTGCCAGTCTGGAAGAGTATTACATGGGTTCTACAGTAGCTTTTCAGAGACTGCACTTGTCATTCACAAAGGACAAACATAAGGAAATTTTCAGGTACTGGGGCTTCAGTGACAGCTGGGATTTTTTTTTTATCTTAATGGATATGACAATGTATTATGTGAACTTCCACTACTTCGACAGAAGTACTGACCACAAAGGGGCGGCACTGACATCATTATCAAAAGAAATGTTCCAAAGCGTCAGCCAGACTTTACAAGTGACAGAAGCAGAAGGAAACAACTTTCAACCAGTTAGTGGGATGCTGAAAACGAGAGCAGTTTTTAAAGTGTGATGGAATACCGATAAGAATAACAGATAATGCCACCATCATACCCAAATGGGTCCACCTGGTAAACTCTGTTATTTTGTGCAAAAGGTAGACTATTTCATATTGTATACATTTCACATTGGAGGAAACTGAGGCACCAAGAGTCACTACTATGCTGCTTCTATGAGGTATACCTGGGTATCTACTGTATAGATAGTAACCGCACGGATAAAAAGGTATAACTGGACTTTCACAGGCCCTCTAAGGCTGAACAGCATCAGAATTCTATTTCTGATGCAAAACATGAGACTATCTGTGTTTCATTTAAGGAATAAAAGAAATCTGGGGGCAGCTATATGGTGCAGTGGATATAACACCGTCCTTGGAGTCAGTTTCAGACACTTGACACTTACTAGCTTGTGACCCTGGGCAAGTCACTTGCCCTAATTGCCTCAATAAAAATTTTAAAGAGAATTTTTTAAAAAGATAGGACTGAAACCCAGAGCCAGATTCTCTGAGGTCCAATTCACCATGATGCCTTTCTTTTCTACTGGGAATATGAGGGCACTTACTGTCTACTCAATATATAAAACGTAATAAACAAGGAAAACTGTTATGTTTTCTGTATGATATCTAATTTTGACAAAGATTGTTCAATCACAGGAAAAATGGATACCCTTTTGCCTTAAAAAATTATCCTGGAATATCAATATGTATTCTGTATTTTCTCAACAACTGATTCTCAACACATCTTGTTAATATGGAATCATTTGAGAACTCCTAAAATACACCTAAAAGCTCACCTCATGCCTTGTGTAAGCTGGACAAAATCTCGGGGAAGGTTTAGTCCACTACTTTTTCTCACCTGGATTTTTAGTTCTTTTAATGTCTGATTAGCTGAAACAAGCAGTGCCTTTTCTCCCCGAACTTTCCGGTGCCGCATGCTCCGTCGAATGACTTGCTTCTGATAAACAATATAATTCTGATGGGATATTCTTTGCCTCTTTGTTCCGCCGTTGGTCTAGGAAAAGCATCCAAAAGCAAAATTACAGACAGCAACACATTTTTAATTTTAAACAAGTCATGGGGCAGCTAGGTGGCACAGTGGATAGAACACCGACCCTGGATTCAGGAGGACCCGAGTCACATAACACTTACTAGTTGTGAGACCCTGGGCAAGTCACTTAACCCCATTGCCTAGCCAAAAAAAAGAGCACTAAAGAACAAGTCATAAGGACAAACAGTCCAAAGGCAGTCAGCAGGAGTCCAACCCTTGTCTGAGAAATAACCACTTATAGGAGTACTCACAACACACAAGAGAGTAGAAGAGAACAGAGACAAGGCCCAGCTTCATAGGGTCACAAGACAATGTAGAAAACAGCATAAAGGCAAAAATGGTTTGCCACATCACCCAAAATCAAGACCCATATGGGGTAGGCAGGTGGCGCAGCAGACAGAGCACTGTGTTCAAATTCCACCTCAGATACAACACTCACTACTAATCAAGGCCCTACCAACAGGCAGAGATTCTCCCTACAACTCACCCCCCCCCCAATTTCAGCAGGCAAGCTGAAGGAACCCACTACCAAATTACTAGTTAGTAACCTTGGGCACATCACAAATGTCCCCATCACAACTCGGATGGTCAACAGGAAAGGTAGTTGCGCTGGGCTGGGAGCAGCATTGTCCAGCATGGGCTACCCCACGTAGACAAGGCCCCGACAAACCCAGAGCAGGTCGATGGGAAAGGTCTGTCAGACCTGAGAAAGAGCAGGGAGGTACAGCTCCAGGGCTGCTTATGGCAGTGGTGGTGGCCGCCTCCAGAGCTCTCAGCCCAGACAGTGAACGCATCAAACACCTGATCAGAAAGAGACCACAGGAAGCTCTTTGCTGGCACTGAGGCAGGAATCTTTTGTTGTGCCCATACTCGGATCTGGGTCCCAGGCCTAAGGGGCAGTCCTTGGGGTGAGGAGGGGCACTGGCAAACAGAACTGCAGCCACAGTAGAGAGCATCCCCTCCTCACAGTTCAAAGGTAGAAAACAGTGCTTCTTGTCACTCACAGACCAGAGTACAGGGCAAGAAATGAATAAAGCCCTCTCTTTAGATCACACCAGCTTGGAAGAACAGGTGCCTACAAGTACCTCTGAAAACAGCTACACAGCTCCTGAAGCTTGGGACAGTGCACTGTCTCAAACTGGAAGTAAAGCCCTACCTTAGCAAAGGGTCAAGTAATTGGCTGGGAAAAGGAGCAAACAGTATGAGGGAAAAAATTTAGACTACAGAATCTTACTTCCGTCACAAGGAAGATCAAAACATACAATCAGAAGAAGACAACAAAGTCAAAGCTCCTACATCCAAAGCCTCCAAGAAAAATATGGATCGTTTTCAGGGCACAGAAGAGCTCAAAAGGATTTTAAATACCAAGTGAAGTTGAGGAAAAATTGATGAGTGATGCAAGAAAATCATGAAAAATGAGACCCCCCCAAAAATACTGAAGAAAATAACACCTTCAAAAACAGACTAGACCAAACGGGAAGAGGTCCAAAAAGCCAATAAGGAGAAAAATGCCTTCAAAAAACAGAATCGGCCAAATGGAATAGCAGGTCAAAAGCTCAATCGAAAAAAAAAATTTCTTAAAATTGATTGAACTTAGAGCTAATGACTCTAAGAAACTTAGAGGACAAAATAGGAGACAATGTGAAATATCTCATTGGAAAACAATGACCTGGAGCAGTGGATAAAGCACAGGCCCTAAAGTCAGGAGGCCTCAGATCAAACACTTGACACTCACAAGTGACCTTGGGCAAGTCACTCAACCCCAATAGCCTGGGGGAAAAAAGGGAAAACAATGACCTAGAAAATTGGACTACCTGAAAATCATGACCAATAAACGAATATCAAGGAAATCTGCCCTGACATTCTAGAAGCAGATGGTAAAATAGAAACTGAAAGAATCCACCAATCACCTCCTGAAAGAGATCCCCAAACAATTCAAGTATTGCAAAAACAAAAGGTCTAGCAGCTTCTACATTAAGGTGAAAGGAGCTAGGATTGAAAACAAAATCACCTACCCAGCAACACCAAGTATAAAACTATGATGGGAAAAAATTGACATTCAATGACAGGAATTTATTAAACTTAATAAGAATAATACATTCTTGAGAAGCCAAAGCTAAATAGAAAAATTGAACGAGTGAATGGATTTGGCTTAAGGAGTGAGCAACATACAGTCAACTGGGTAGAGGAGAAGGTGTGGGAGGGGTAATAGAAGGGAGGGCACACTGGGGGAGGGGGTAATCAGAAGCAAACACTTTTGAGGAGAGAAACAGTCAAAGGAGAAAACAAAATAAACAGCAGGCAGGATAGGCTAGAGGGAAATTGTCTTTCACAACATGACTAGGTGGAAGGGTTTTGCATGACTACATATGTATAACCTACAAATTGCTTACAGGTGGGGAGGAAGGGGAGAATTTGGAACTGAAAAGTCTGGGAAATAAGAAACACAGGCAACAGGGTATAGAAAGCTGTGTCTTACCCTACAGGAAAACAGAAGGGGATAAGAGAGGTGGGGCAGTGGGGGGAGGGAAGACAGGAGAGAAGAGAGGGCAGAACAAGGGAAATTAAGAGAACAGCTGATTAATAGAAGGCATGAAGGTCTTCCTTCAGTCATCTTTTGCTATAAAAAAATCTGCTGCATGACCAAGTCTTCTGATTGGCAGGTAGACGTACCCAACAAATCCAACAATTATTCACATTAATGGTCTTAATTTCCACCAAAAGAACTAAAGACTCTTCGAGAACTTTGATAGTTCATGTAAAACTGTGGAACATTCAGGCATACCTGCAATGGCACACTATTTCCTAGTGTTATGTGGCTTTTCATATTGGTGATGATGTATTCAGGCTTTTATAAAGCAAAATGTAAAGCCTCAACCTTGTGAGAAAGCTTTTCTTAGTCAATGAAAAAACACAGAAAGGATTTGCCATGATTAAGTGATGGAATTGATCAAGATTAAAATGTCAAATTAATTTTGGCATTTCATTACCATCTTACTCAGCGCCTTCAGACTCCTTCTGAACCTCAGCTCTTCACTGATATAATTCATCCTACTTTTAAAGGGTTGAGCATATCGAAAACAGTCTAAAATAAATCTAGAATTTCCCAGCTTGCAGTCCTTGAGATTGAACAACAAAGTAAGCCATCAAGACGAGGGTCTTTCCTACCTTAAGTTTCATCTTGACAGTTTGTTTCAATTAGCTTGACTTTTTCCATTTATTTTATGGCTGGAGCTCAGAACATGCATAAATAATCTGGTTTCTTAAAACAGCTGAAACATGTAGTCCCCTCTCCTCACATTCCTATTCCCAGTAAATGTCCCGATTCATCAATCTGGCAAACAAGGTCATTCCAATATGATATCGCCTGTTGTGTCCCCTGGTCTCTCAAAAAGCGCAATTGTCAGTTATATAAAGCACACTCAATGTGCCCTGGACAAACATGACAGACCTCTTCGGTTTCTTATATTCTCACACCCTTTTCTTGTTCAAATTTTTAACGATTTACTAAGTGTTTTCCTCAAAACAAGGCCGATAAAGGGGCCAAAAGGCCTAGTCAGTTTAGGATCATAGCCAATAAACGCCAAGATTTTTACAGCGAGGCTTCTTTCTCATGGTCCAAACTCAGAGATGTTCAGTGGCATGCCTCAGGAAGGGCTGAGAAGAGACAAGGTACTTGTGTTTGTGTATTAAGTGTCAGGGTCAAAGAAGCTTAAATCTCAAAAAGACTGCCTACCTGTCTTATCTTTATGCTTCTCCCATAATGAAACTCACAGCAGGTGTGCTCACTGAATGACCTGTACTTGAAAAATGCTCTGATACTTACCTGATTAAAATCTGGGTCTTTTTCCCCCTCGGGGCGTGTTTCCTCCCTGTCCTCTTCAGTTTCTGAGCTACTAACATTCAATTCTGGAGCTGCATCCTTCATTACCTGAAGAAGGACAAGACAAACTACTGCATTTGAGGAACCTAACTGGTCTAGAAGGCTGGTTTAACAATGCAAAGCCTTGTTAAACCAAGAGGAAAGAATCTGATACTGCAGTGAACAATCACAGAAAGCATCCCACTGCAGACATTTTTAAAGGGTCTAAAGCAATCTATCACATACAATGCTAACAGCATAATGCCACTTCTTGAAATCCAATTATTGGGGTGGGGGAGGGAAAGGGAAGAGATGACAGATAATGAAATTTTGGCTGCTGACTAAAGTCCAAATATAACATCTTTTATCATGGCACAGAATGAACTATGGGGATGGGAGGTGGGATCACAGTATCAAAGATCTGAGCTAGAAGGGACATTAGAGATATCTAGGCAAACCTCTAATTTTATAAATAAGGAAACTAAAGCTCAGGGAAGAAAATGACTTCATTGAGGTCACACAGGCATTTAGTGACAAGAAGGCACGAATCTAAGTCTGACTCCAGACTCAGAGATATGCAAGTAACTTAACAAAGGAGAGCCCTAATTGCTTCAGAAGGAGGTAAGAGAGGAAAGGTTCTTAGGGAATCTAAGTGTAGCTGGAAATACCAGTAAGGTTTTTCATATTTTCTTTTGGCACAAATGACCCTTCTACTTCTTGCCCTCACATTGCAGTTAACTTCGTAAGATACCTTTTTGTTATCCACAACTTTATGTACATATATCGTGGCTTGAGTGTATTCACGAAGATCTCGCTGCTGTTGACACAACAGCCCTTCCCGGCATTCTGGACAAAGACCTAAAAGGCAAAAGGCTTGAGGAACTACAATGACAAATGAAAAAGGCACAAACAGGGCACAGTGGAGCAATTCACATGTTCCCAGTGATTTACAAGTTACACAGGACTCTCCTTTCACAATACCTTTGAAGGAAAAGTACAACTAAAAATAAATGATCCCCGATTGTTCCAGTGAGAAGAGACTGAAGGGACACAATGTGGGGACCCAGCTACGGCTAGCTTCGGAGAGAAAAAAGTAATGCAGCTATTCAGGTGAGAGATAGAGTCTGAACAGGAGGCCTACACATAACAATATTACACATGCTGTCATGAAAATGTGCTCTATACTTACTTGGGTTAAGACATATAGCTGCTATCTATGGAAAGTCAGCATGATTAATTAGCCATGTGGAAAGTACAGGGACTGCCACAGAGTAAACATAAGCACTTGCTTGCTTATGGCTGCTCCCTGTTGGGTGGTTACATTATTAAATGTAATTACCCCACTTTGAGATCTGCTATAGAATCTCCATAGCCCATGCCCACCCAAAAAAATCCACAGGAACAAGCTTACTTACTGGGCTCAGAGGTGTATAGCATCTGTGAGGGGTTTGCATCATCTGTTTCAGCTTTCATAATTTTAATTACATGATCCACGACAAATAGCTTTTGTATCATCTCCCACTCATTGGGCCATATGAGAGCTATACTGTGCAAAGAAACACCATTCCTTATGACATCAAAGTCATACACCAATGTTTTAGCTAAACAAATATTCTAATGATAGAAGCTCTAGAATTTATTAAAGGGAAGAACAGTGCTTCTAGAAAAGCTTACAATGAAAATTTTGTATAGCATTCTAGCTCCATTAAATTTTAATAATTACTCAACATGAAAGAATTTCAAATAGATCACATCTGAGAGGTTCAAACTTATACCTGAAAGGGGGTTCCTTCCTTTCATGATACTACCTGAGTGATCATGAAGTTTTTCATTTAAATCCAGCAACCTCCTAATTTGGCTTCTTGAACAGCTCTCTCTGTTTTGTCAGAAGTACATCAAGCCTAACCATTTCTCTAGGTTGTGTAGTCCTAGTAATACTTCCTAATAATGCCTGCAAACAAACAGCCAAATGTTCCCAAATGACTGTAAGTGGTTAACTTATTTCCACCAAAGTTACAGACGGAAGCATAGATGCCATTCAAGCTCAGATCCTCAAATGGACTCGACTGAGCACTGAGTGACAGCATGGCACAGAGCCTGATGACCTGGCTTCTAATGCCAACTTTGAGAAGATGAAATGAGTGATCCAGACAACGTGCTCAAAGTCCTCCTCGCTTTCATCTTCAACTTCCTGGTTTGTAAAAAGAGTGAGCTACACTAAATGATCTCCTCTAGGTTCCCGGTGAGCCAAATAGCCCATGATTATGTTGAGAGCAGGCCTGACCATTGTTTGCCCCACCACTGTCTACACTGCTAGACTTCTGAATCAGCCAAGTATCTACATAACTGGTTAAAACTGGACCCCTCTCCCAAACTCCCGTTACTATGGAGGGACCACTCTCTTCTCTGTCATCTAGGCTCTAAACCAAGTGTCATTTCTCACTCCTCTTGTTCCCCCATTTCTGTTGCTTTGTAACATCCCTCCCTACATGATTTCCTTTCCACTGATGACAGCCACCACCCTGGGATAGGCCTTCACCTCACATCTGGGCAGAACAGCTTTCTGGTTTGTCCCCCTCTCAAGTCTCTTTCCAATTCAATCAACTCACCTGTGAAATTTAACACGAAACCCAGTCTATTCAATATAATCCAGTGGCTACCATAAATATCAAGTCTATTTGGCATTCAATGCCCTCTATAACCTGGCCCCTACCTACCCTATTTTTCTATCTTCTTATACCTTACTTCTCAGAAACTCTGAATCACTGACATATGCCTCCTTGCTGGTTATCACCCATGTCCAGAATTGGCTTCCTTACAACCTCCCTCTCTTCCTTTCCCCTAAGTCCCAGCTAAAATTCTACCTTCTGTGTCCATAGTTCCCTTAAGGCCTGCATTCTAAATGCTATGAATTCCTGTTTTGGGTGTAAATCTTGCCTACTGCTTTTATATCTGTCTAGTACATTAGATTGTGAGCTCTTAGAGAGCAGGGGCTTCTGTGTACCCAGTACTTTACCACAGTGAATGGCACATAAGTAGCGCTAATTTATTTATTTATTTGTTTGTTTGTTTGTTTGTTGGGTAGGCAATGGGGTTAAGTGACTTGCCCAGTGTCACACAGCTAGTAAGTGTTATCTGTCTGAGGGCAGATTTGAACTCAGGTCTTCCTGAATCCAGGGCTGGTGCTTCATCCACTGCGGCACCTAGCTTCCCCAGAAGTGCTAATTTATTAATAGCACATATACTGTCAGATCTGATGAGCTGGTAAATTCTACTTGTTATCTCTATCTTGTCTTATCCCAGTCCCTTACACATAGCAGATACTTAACACTTACAGATAATTTAACACAAAAAAATCTATGAGGCTTAATATAGGTTTACAGTTATCCCTTCCACAGTGACTTTCCCCATTGTGGCTTCAATATGCCATGGGTCAACAAAAGAAAGTAAATGCTCCAGAGTTCTGTGGAAGACAGAGATGGCCAGCAATCAACACAGGCCAGGCAGATTTTAGCAACTCAACAAATGCACAACATTAACCCAAATATTATAGTGAGGCTCCCCATCTCTGGTATAAAGGGAGGACCAAACACTTTACTAATTTTACTACTACAAGCCTTCCATCTTGACAAAGAAACCAAGACCAGAGAAGAGTACAGAGCTGGGTGCTTCCAGGGAAGGGAGCATATACCCAAGTTGAGATGCCCTTCTCTGGGCCTGAGAATATAAGCTCATTCAAAGTAAAATTGCTACCACTTTTCAGAGAGCACCAAGATACGTTGTCCAAGACTTTCGAGTAGATCCCTGCAAGCTATTATCATACATCCCCTCATGTCTCTTGACTTACGAAAAGCTCAGCAACTAGAAAAGACAATCACTTTCTCAGTTAAATCCACCAGTTTTCCTACCGTTACTGTTAAGGCCCAGGAGGAAGATATGTCTCTCCACAAAAAAACAGAATCAAACTGTAATCAAAGCCAAGAATAGACAGACTTTGTACATCACTTCAAGAAAGAACAATACATATGAACAGAAGAAACTCACAGTTTAGAATCTTCTTTGGTCATGGAAGCAAAAGTAAACATAAGTCCACCATGAGGACAGAGAAGAGCACTGTTTCCTACTGATGATACAGGGCTACATCTGGTAGGTCGCCTATTCCAAAAGGACAAGAAAAATGAACAATTCTGATTTGAATGGATAATAAAGACGGAGAAAAACTGCAAAACTGGGTGGCAATACATGCAGCACATTCTTCTAAAATAAGAAGATAGGTCTAAGCTTGTCACTGTTCGGATGGACAGGGGATAGGTACCTGATAGTTACAAGATAGGGGATAGATGCGTGAGGATTTGGCAAACTGATCATGAGGGTTTGACTCACATATTAAGCAAAATTAACAGTACATTTCCTGCCCAAAATGTACTGTTCAATCCAATCTTTATGTTTCTAGCACATAACCTTGCATCAGTGACCTATAAGATAATTTATTTTAGAATTATTCACCATGCCAAGGGCAGTGAACCGTAAGGCAATGTAAAGTTGGTAAGAAATGTTCTGACTTTCTGATTAAGAAGAGAAAAGGGGAAGGGAGGTACCACATATATCTTGACAGAAGTGGAAGAGGAAGGGGGAAGTTTAAGTAGGTGGAGGGAAATAGGTAGACAAAAGATGAAATCAAGTAATTTTAAAAATACCTCACAAATTTCCGCCATTCTTCTACAAAAAATTGGGATACAATGTAAAGCACATCTGTCTCCTAAAAAGCATTTCACATGAAAAAAAAATCCAATTTATACCTGTAAACAGTACATACTTCATATACCAGATTTAAATTAACATTTTAAAATTATTAGGAAAATCACTAAGACAACAATAGGTCAGAAAACAAAATGACCAAGACATGTGTTTCATAAAAATTTTATAGAATTTTATAAAATTTCTTTTTACTCAAATTACAAATTTTACAATTATATAATACTATTTAACAAGGCCTTCTTAAGTCCTTAACAAGTCAAGAAATTGCCAAGAAATGCAGGTCAAAGGGAAAATACATTTAATTGGATTAGGCAGTGGACTTTTTAATTGGTTATCCTGTCTTCAATTCTGCATACCTGAGGCCAATTACTAAGACAGGGTCTGCTTTTGTCTTGGAACAAGTTCGGGAGAGATGTTTTTTGCTCATTTGCAATCATCTTATGTAGGGCTTCATTTTCCTCTCCCTCTCTTTCCAGAATCTGCATGAGAAGAAAATAAACAAGCAATCCTTTCCTTATATCTTTCCTCCAAAATAACTACCATGATAAATATACTGAGGAGTTAGCCCTCATAACACAGACATACACACCTTACACTGGGAACAGCATTCTTTGTAACTTGGAAATTCTGGAGCTTTTGGAAAGTACTGCAGCAGTTTCCCCCAAGCCTCTTTAGAAACAAGCCGTCTCTCATTTTCAGTTATACATAAATTACCTGTAAAAAACCATCTTGCTTGGTTTTGAAAAAGAAAAAGCAAATAACACAGTACCCCTTCCTGCATATGGGAGAAAACCATAAATGAACACCCCTCATTCTGTGGTGGCCTGCTGAAAGAGAGGCTTCACTCTCACTTAACAGCCTAAAGAAATTTGGCTTCTTTTGATTTAGCAAGTACCACAATCACTCAACTGTATGCCTATTATGCACGATTTTACAAAAGCGTGCCTGTGCAACTAACTCTACATTGAAGTCCATGATTCCCAGGCTTGGGATGTACCTTGCTCACTACTCTTTCCGTTTCTGCAGGACAACAGCAATGTAAGCAGCTACCAATTAGTCAGTGTGAAAGCTTTCCACTTTGTGATTCTTGCGCCTACACAGATAGCTTTGTTCAGTCAGCCAGGCCGGCAAACTGAGTGTAAATTTTCGGTGTCCAAAGACTAGCCATACGTAGTGAGCAATATATTAAGGGTGTCAGTTCATTAGTGGCAAGCAGGTCGAGTTTTGCTGTGGGGATAAACTCACGTCTGTTAGTTTTCCCAAGAGTCCCTGTACTTTGACAAAGTGCTTACTCATTTGATACAATCTTATTTCAGAAATCAAAACTCAATCTAAATATTTATAAATATATAAATTATATAAATATAACTGGAGAGCAGATGATGGAAGTAGGAAAATCCTAACTGGCTGCCTACCAGGTTCAATTTATATGTAATATCTTACCTGTAATATCTACCATTAGAGACAACGGAAGGCAATGGGCTCTCTACTTAAATTTCCTTAACAACTTAAGATTTCCCTAGTGACAAATAAAACAAACATTCTCATGAATAATATTGAAGGTTAACTGGAATAACAACCATGGAATACTGGTGCGTACAATTTCAGCCCAATATAGATATCTGAATTTGAGGTTATAATTTTCACATATTTTAGTTTGTATGTCTTATGGCTAGGACTGTTCTATAATGATCGTTTTCAGTAATGTCATAACACAGAAATCAAATTAGAAATTATGACAAATCCCAAGTGCTCTGCTCTATGCCTCAATATTTCTAAAAATATCTTTGCTGGCCTTTGTAAACCACAATGACCAACGATGTTTTAGCATAACTATTTCCTGTAAAGCATAAAATCCTTTATCTAATAATCAGTTTTCATTCATAATGAGAGAATGAGTAAATAGTACCTTAACACAGTGTCTTCACCCAATGGCCTAACGAGACCTTTTCTATTAAGAGATGAAAAGTTGAAAAGCAAATCCTGACACGGAAACCACAGAGCAAAGAAATATAAGAAGACCCCTTTAGAACAAGGGCTCTTAATTCTACTATGCTGATATTTTAGTATTCTGATACATATTTGGTTTCCCCTACAGAAATCTTAGACAGATTCCCTACACTTGTCCACAACTGTAGAGCCACAAGGCTTTCTTAAGCCCACAATGATTTTGGAGGTGGTCTCCTGACAAGGCTACAGTGGCTGCACCTCACCTCTGTCTGAGTGGAATACATTTCTAAGATGACGAATGAAAAGCCGAAAACAGTGGAAGGACCTGAGTACTATTTGGATTTAGCATATAATCCTATTAATACCAACACTGGCACCTAATGTTATTGTTTTTAACATTTAGAATTCAACCACTGGGACAGGTAAAAAGGATATGAAAGTGTGACCTGAATGAGAAACTATTATGGTGATGTAGAATGCCCAGCACAAAAGGCAGAATAGCAGTAATGTCACTCCAGTCCCTGCCAGGCTGAGTATCCTTATAAATCTTGGGACAGGGGCCTGGTTACTTAGTAACTGTGCCAGCACAGGCAAATCTCTTTAATCTCTCAGGGTTTCTCCTGGTTCCTTCATCTGTAAGGTGAGGATTTCTAAGTGTCTGAAAGCTCACCATGGGGGCACAGGATGTCTTCATTAAAATTTAACTCCTCTTCCTCATCTTTTTTGTCATCCTTCGAATCATCTGATTAAAAGACAAGAAGGGTAATACAGTAAATATCACCGTTAACTGTTTTAGGGGAAAAATCAAAAGTAGATTCAAGCTTTATAACCTCAAACAAAATGCTACAGAAAGCACCCCCTAAAGTAGCCAGCAGAGTCATTTCTGCCAGGACTTCTGTACCCTCAAAAGACTCTCAGGGGCTTCTCTTCTGCCAGGCCCAGGAGGCTAACTGTTCCCATCTACCCAAAGAACACTCTGCAATGCCTCTAATAAGGGATTTCCTATCCATCTCAGTTTTGTAACTCTTCAATACAACAATGAAAAACAAGCAGAAAAGCAAACCAGGGGCAGAATGGAAGGGTGTCTAAAGCCTGGCTCAGGCAACAGTAATAATTCGTTTAAGGACCTCTGAGACTTTTAACATTTATAAAAAACAAATTATTCTAGAAATCACATTTGGGAACATGGATAAAGGAAATGACTCCACATAAAGTACAACTAGAGGTGCTGCTCATAAAGAGAGCATCATCTCCACAAAGGAACTGAACTGTGAATATTCAAAGTAGCTCACGCATTTCACATTAGTTTCTAAAGACATAGATTTAAAAAGAGAACACGCAATGAACAATACTGAAGACAGCTCAATCTAGTTGACAGGCAGGAGAAAACTGTGCTAAGAATGTTTTGTAATGCAGGATAACAGGCCCTCAAGTGCACGAATCAGGGGGTGGAAAGTTTCATTTTGAATCGAGAGCTTTCAGTGACTGGAGGGTGTCAAAGCATTCCCCAAGAGCAGGTTATCATGAAGGAGAATTTAAGAAAGACTGGTAAAAAAAAAAAAAAGGAAAGAGCCTAGCCATTAATGTCAAGAGGATCCAAACTGGAGTGACCCTTTCACACTTGGATTGTCCACCAGGTGATGTTGAAGACGCCCTACATGGACAGACCTTCAAATTTCTAGCGCAAACATGTTATCATCTGCAACCTAGGAATTCTATTCTAGAGAGTCTTGATAATTATTTGATATAGTCTAATCATTTCCAGTTAGCAAATCTTTGGCTCATACCTTAAGACAATTCAATAACTTGCATAATAAAATAAGCTTATGTTTTCCTTAAATTATGGTTGATGAAACACGAGAAATCGCACTACAGTTTCTTATGCATGGACATCTGTACTAGAGTATATAAGCAAACCAACAAAGATGTGAATGTCAACTATGTGCCAGGCACTGTGCTAAGTGCAAAAATAAAAAATAAAAAAAATAAAAGATTCAAAGTTCTCCTAGGGAGAGGAGACAACATGCAATCAACAAGATAAACTGAAGAGGGAGGTCATGAGAGAGGAGAATTGGCATGAAGGAGAACCAGTAAACATGCACAGGGTCAGACTGACGGAGGATACCATATGAGTAACAGCAACTCAACAGAGAAATGTGGAGACTAAGGCATCGCGTACAAAAGAGAAAAAAAGGGCAAGATTATGGAGGGCTTTAAAAGCTAAGAGAAGGATTATATATTTACTTACAAGGGAAAGACTGGGGGGGCAGGTAAGAAAACTTTCAATGATTGAGATTTAACAGGGAACCAGTTTACTGAAAAGGGAGATGAAACAATCAGGAAGGCCCGTTTGATACTTGAGTGGAGGATAGACTACGGCGGGGAATAGAACAGAGGCAGACAGCCAGCAGCAGTGAGGGGATGAGGGTCTACACCAGAGTGACAGACTTGGCAATACTCTGGGCATGGAAGCTGAGAGTAAAGAATCAAGGATACCATTTGCCTTTAAAAAAAAAAAAAAGAATCGAGGATGGCACCAAGGAGGTTGGTGTTACCCTTAACAACACTACAGAACAGTGGAGGCAGGGGGATTTATCCAGCTCTCATCTCTTTATTCCTGTAAAGATGACTAGTAGCTGCTTTAGCGTTATTGTGCCACTTACAAACCACTCCCTCATGGAAGGAGGGATACTGATACCATATACAGATACATATTAATCTCATAGCATGCATCTTAATATAAAAATCAGTCTGGGAGCAGATAGGTGGGGCAGTGGATAGGATAGAGTACCGGCCCTAAAGTTAGTACAACCTGAGTTCAAACCTGGCCTCAGACCAAACACTTAACACTTACTAGCCGTGGGACCCTAGACAAGTCACTTAACCCCTTTAAAAAAAAAAAAAAGAAAGCAATCTGTATTAATTGCTGAAAGAAGGGAGAAATGACTGAGGCCATGGTGTGTTTCTCAGGGAAGCACTCTAGATTTAAAGATGTATTAGAAACAATTCACATGTATATGAATAAAAATTAAATAGAAGGCAACTTAAAGATTGTGCTAAAATTGTATCATTACCTTTATTTAATGTGTCGCCATTCATTTTCCCATTACTTTGGTCTGTATCGATATCTTGCTCATCTAACTGCTCCAGGGCTAGCTGTCGCCAGCTTCTTAAGGAAGATTTCCCTACCCAGAAGCCTTCATTACTGTGTGAAACAAAAGGTTGACAACAAGTTAATATCGTAAGAGAACACATGGCCTCTCTTCCTTCCCACCTTACTCATTTTTCTGATCACCCTCCCCAACCCATTCACTTTGACAAAAGTTTTTCACTATAAAAACGGCCCTCTTCCACTACCACCTGCAGTCTCACTGCTGTTAAGCTATTTGCCTTCTGTGGGGTATCTGGACCCAATGACTTCCTGTTTGCCCTCTACTGTTCCTGAATGATAAACATATCCTTTGCACACTGGAATCCCCACTCCTGGTCTTAGGCAAGAGGCTAGTGACAAGAAGGTCTCAAACTTACTAGCCGTACAGCTACAGGCAAAATCGATGTCTAAAAGTCATCTTCCTCAGCTGCAAAACTGGAGATCTCACCAAGTTAAAGTCCAAATAAAATGTATTTGAGCACCAGGATACTGATGGTGTAAATAGCTAGAGCACTGAGTCTGGAAGCAGGAAGCCTGAGGTCAAATACAACTTCAGACACTTAACTGTGTGACCTAGGGCAGGTCACTTATAACTTTTTGCCTCAGTTTCAGTAATTGTGATAATCAAATAAGATTTTTTGTGCTCAACCAGAGAGATAGGTATTGTATAAATACCTATTCCTTTCCCATCCCATTACAAAACAAAAAACTAGCATAAAAAAGCCCTAGCTCACTTTTCCCTGAGATTTATCTTAGCACCTAGCATAAAACACCTTGGGATACCTATGAATGAAGTCATGGTTCAGAAGAGAGAATTCTTTACTATTTGTAACATGTTGGTTTAGGAAGAACTATTACGCACCCCTTCACGGCAGTTTTCAGCAAATTCGTAACAATCTTATAATCTTCGTTTAATTGGTTCTTCAACCGCAATACCCGACAACGCTCCACCACACAGTCTTTACAAAGGGCTTTAACTATGGGTCAAAAAAAAAACCCCAACAAAAAAACAGTAAGCCAATAAAGAAATGCTACTTCTTGACCTAAGGATACATTTCAAGGGGTCTGTGAACTTCAATGGGAAAAAATTTCAACATAATTTGTTTCCTTTGTAAACCACTGCACTTCAGTTGATGCATTCAAAATTACTGAACATACTCTCTGCTTTTCATTTTAATGGGAATAGGGAACAGGGAAGAAGAAGGACCTTGTGAAACATTTCAAAGCTTTGGCTGTAAAGAAAAAAGACACAGGGTATACTGAAGAATTATGCATTAAATATCTTATGTGCAAGTGATATCCAACAATGTCTATTTTGTGTTTTAAAGTGTACTTCCTTCAAATGCTTTATGTCATATAGGCTATCACATTCTGTGTGCTATGTGAATGGAGGCTTCATACCATGCTAGAAAGGCTTTTATAAATGGCTGCTGTACCTAAGGGTAGAAAATGTTCATCACTAAATAATTAACTACAGGAGGAGAAATTTTGGCATTAAAGGGACCAAACTAACTCAGGAAAATTTTCTACTATAGTATGGTAGGGATGGAGATCAATGAACACCACTGAAATCACTGGCAACTGAAATAGTGTGCATGGACTTCCCCAAAAGGAGAAGTACATCTCTCTCATTACAAACACAGAATGATCTCTGAAAGCAACATCAGTAACTGGCACTATGTAAACATTTATCTGTAAATAATCGTTAAAAATTGAGACCAGCTATTAAACTTCCAAGTAAGAATGCTGACAAGTGGTTTATCCATGCAACCTGCAGTTCTTAATAAACCTCAAAGCAAAACAGCTAGAATACCACACAAACCATACACAGCCCAGGAAAGCTCCAAAGTTCAGAGACTAGGAGGAAACAATCATTCAGAATAAAACCCAGGCTCAAATTACAAATACTGACAAAGTATTTCAGCTCTTCTGCTTTGAAGAATGCTATCTCTAGTAACTAACAATGTACTTCCCAAAAACCAGGCTGACATTATAAATATAAATAGCAACATCTGCATATAGACAGTTACTGAACTCCAAGTCCTTAAAATTAACTGTCTTCTTACATCGATAAAATTCTCTCCTCTTCACACTAATCTATCAATTTGCTTGGCAAGCTCTAGATGGTGCAATGGAAAAGGCCAACATCAATTCTAATGGTCACAAATAAAAAAATGAGCGCATAGGCTGAATTAGCAAGGCTAAAGATAGGTTTCAGAAGGAGACCGCAGAAGTTTCAGATTACCATTAAGCCGGGGTCCCCCTCCATAGCGACTGTAGAAAATGTCAGCTGCATATTCCGAGATTCTCTTCATGATTGATATTTTGTCAGGATGCAGCTTGTCATGGGCACACAGGCAGGCATGGTTATCAATGGGCTTTGTTGGGGTGGATTCATCTAACCACTTCTGTAGCCATTCAAGTGAGACAAACTCATATGGCTCTGAGGAAAACGCACACAAGAAACAGCCCATGTATTTTACCACTACCATAGAAGTTCTGCATTCAGATAAATTTATGACAAAATTCCCATTACATGGGGCAAATTAGAAAACACAGCTCTTCCATGACCACATTTAGACCTACACAGCTTTAGTTATGACAGCTCAATACATGTTATAACAAAATTGCAGCACCAGAGGAGAGAGGCTGGTATTATTAACCCCAGAGAAGTGTCTTGCTTATTACCAGGGCAGAACTTGGATCAGAGCTACAAGTTTTCAGTAGAGTGCTCACATGAGAAAACCCTGCTAACTTGCCCAGGCCCAAACCCCATCTACTGTACAGTCTGAATATTTGAATTAAAGGACCTGCTCTACAGCTGATGCTAATAACCAACAAATAGGATCAATTTAAGAATTTATGCAGCCAGCAGGCTTTTTTGCCCACTTATTTCACTGACATAACCCTTTTCCCCCATTCAAGATACTGTGAAACCAATTTTTGAAAGTGAGCAGTGTGTTTTTCCTATACTTATTAAATTAGGTAGCCACCAAAACAAATAAGGCTTTGCTAATTTACTTTCATTAAAGAAAGCCAAATTTTAGAGCACTAAAACAAAAACAAGTACATGATTCAAGAAGACAAAGGGTTTCTATCACAAGAAAATTATGTAGTGCAGATTTCAGACTTAGTTCTAAGCAAGTAAAATGGAAAATCTTATGGAATTTAAATAACTTAGCCAGTGAATTATAAATATGACATGTGAAAGGAAAGCAGATTAAATTTTCTAAGGAGGTCCAACTGAGAGCTGAGCTTTCGCCTCCCAGGGCTATTCTCCCTGAGTCTTCATTTGGGTGGTCTTTCCATTTAAAGTTCAGTATCTTTTAGTACATAAATTTTAGTATATTTAACATCTGAATATTTTCTTTCTAACAAAATTTCGGGTCTCTAGATGTACTACTAATGATACACACAAGTATTGTATACCAAATATAAGGCGTCCTGCCTCTGGGGAATGGCGGGCACTCAGGCAGCAGGGAGGAGCACTGTGCTGGGAGTTTGTAGAAATCGTCTAAGCCAAGGCCTTCCCAGGCCAAGCCATGACCCCTTTTAGCAAGTCACTAAACTCAAATCAAGGTGCTCCAGGTTATCTGCAAAATGAAGGTAATAATACCTGCCCACTACCTACCTCACAGGGATGCTGCTGAATAAGAGATAAGATATGGGAAGCATTTTGAGCGGTTTTGAAAGAAAAGAGATATAGAAAAGTTAATATTTATACATTCCATAAAATATAAAGGAGACCTCAAGACGCAACATGAGTATGAACAATATAGTTGGCCTTTTAAAAAGGCCTGATTTGAATAAATTAAGCACAAAAATCTATTACTCTCATTGATTTGATGCCTAGTCAATATTAAGTGCAAATAAAAAGGCCCATTATATAGTCTGGTTTAAAAAAAATGATGTAAGCATCAAGGCAACAGAGGTTGCTCTCATCTCTCCCCATGTTTCAGGAGAAAAGATGGATACAGGGCATAAAGAGAGAAACAACAGCCTACAGTTTCCTTCAGATCAACACATTCACACATTTGATGACGGATGGGTAAAGAAAAAAGGAAACCTGGGTTAATGGAATATCTTAAGACAGGCTACAGAACCAGGCACCACAATTTTCACCTGATTTTCCAGACTGGGATTAGCATAAATTCTAGGACTCTGCACTTAATAAATGATGCCTAGAAGATAGACAATGTATATAGTTGTGCCAGGGTCACTTATTGCCCTTTCAAATTAGTTCATATTCTAAGGTTTTTTTCCATCTATTTCTGGCAAAGCCCAAAGGTTACATCCTGCACCTCTGAAGCCCCTTGCAAGGTATAGCAATAAAGGCAAGTAAGATTTGGTTGTAATGAGGCATTGTGTCCCCGGCCCCTCCCACAAAACTTGTGTGTTCTACACACAAAATGAGGAATGGCTGGCAGGCTCCAAGAAAATACTTTAACTCTGTATTTGTAGTTCAAGTGCCTCTCCTGGAGACCCACCGCATTCGGCCAGGGAAGGGAAAGGAGCATGATAGGAGCATAGGTAGTAAACAAAAAATCAGCAACAATATTACTCTGAACAAGCCTCAATATTCAAGAGTTAAGAAAGAAAAACAAGATGGACAAAGTTTTCCAAAACACAGTAACAAGCACATTTTACTTATTTTTCCTTTATAGTATTAGCACAATATGCTTAGAGTTCAAAAACAAAACTAATTTTAGATAGTAATTTCGGTTAATCAGATTCACTAATAGGTATTTATTTTAAGATCAAGAAACTAAATATTATAATCCAAAATTAGCCATTTGTGGAGTTTATTAAAACTAGAATGCTTGAGAAACATTCCAACTCTTTCCAAAATAAAGTAAAACACTTTTTTTGGGATGAAACCAGTCATTCCATATACTCAAGATATTAGGGGTCAGCTCCATCAACAGATCAGATTTAGAAATGGAAGAGATATAAGTCAGTTCAATTTCATTGGGGTGGGTACATTTAACAAAGACTCTTTGTTAAATGACTGCTCCTAGGGTCTCCAAGGAAGTAGACATGCAGAGTCAGGATTCAAACACAAATCCTCCTGACTCCAAATTCCCAACTACAAAATGAATAAATACATATCAACTGAAGGAGAAAAAAAATGATACTAAGAGCCTTGGACTTGGCAGTCACTAAGACCTGGGCTTGTACTGATACTGCGAAGATCTCAGTCAAGTTATAACCATCAAGTCTCAGTTTCCCTATCTATGTCATCACACAAACAAGGACTCCTGTTTGGATCTCTCAGGGTCGCTTTCAGGATAAATGCTCTGTAGGCCTAAAAAGGCATTACTGAGATTACCAGGATGCCTTTCAACTGGCTCCCGTTTCTATACAGCAGGATCGTGAGAACGGAATCAGACCTTCTGCCCTATCAGACCTGCAGTGGCGTTTTGAATTGCTTCCATACAGGCAGCCTGTTCATCATGAAGAAGGGTAGCAAAACACAGATGAAAACTGAAGTATACTAGGTTCACTAGGCACAAATTCTGGCACACACTGCCAACAACATAAAAGGGCAGAGAACGGGCTGGGACCAGACTGCTTAAGGTTGAACATTATGGAATTTCTATTATTAGCTTCAAAAACTATTAGAAGCTAATATATTAGAAGCTGAATACTAAAACCTGGGGTCTGTGTTGCAGAAAGGAGAAAAATCACATTCTTGAAATAGGTGGTAACTTCTTGCATTTCATTCCCACCTCTATTTTATGCCAAAACAATTAATTGGGAGCCCCACTGTCTTTACCAAATCACTGAAGTTTGCCTGAACAAAAACAGTTCAACTTTATACAACTTTTCTAGAAGCTGATCTGAAGCTAAGCTGTGTGACATCAGGATCATGACTGTATACGCCTGGGAAAAAACAAGATCTGAAACGAAGCTGAAAGCTTCAGTGAAGTATTTTAAGTGTACCTTTATGTGTTCTTGACACAGTATACACTGTTTCAAGTGTTTCCTTCTAATGGTGTAAAAACGCATTTAACGCTGATGCATCTGTATGGAAAACAACTTAAACCCCCAGAATCTCAAATTGGAAAATTTTACAGATCAAGAATGACATCTGGGGGTGTCTTTTTAGTTAATGGCATTTAGTGGAAGAAAAACAAAGAAAAAACTAGTCTGCAGCACTAAAGTTTAAAGGTGGTGACTATACTCTTCAAGGACATCGCTAGCTTTATCCTACAGCAGGAAGATCTATAGCACATCTACAGACAGCAGTTCTCATAGCAATGAATGACTACAGGGCACTACCAGAAGATCTTACAGACCAGCTCCAGCAGGTAACCTTTGGTAGAGTTCCTTCACCTCTTCGTGTTTGGCTTTGCCTTTGTCCACACTTTGTTTACGCATTTCGGCCATTTCTACACACCACTCCTCAAACTTGGAGTTATCACGGTCTACCAGCTCTTGAAGAAAAGCTATTCAAGAGAAAAAGGGAAAATAATCACATTCCAAGATGGTTTCCTGTAAAACTCTTACTAATAGGGCATTACTTTTACCCAGGTCATTATTTCAGAGTTTACCCAGAGTTCACTGCGTTGTACCAACAAAAAGGGCTATACTGAACCCAATCTTTCTGCTATGTGTCTTCCCTTTTAATCAAGAGCTCTAGAGCCAGGAACAGATACATGTGCAAATGAGGTCAAACTTCTTCCACTAGCAAGGACGACACAGCAGAAACTGCAACCACCTCCTGATGTGTGCCCTCATCCACAACCACCTAAGAGGAGCAACAGTAGGACTCTTACGGTCAAGTAAGTGCTTTACCCAGCAGCCACAACGAGTCCTGAACTGACTGATGGACTAGCTTTCTCAAAGGGATGTGGCAGAACATCTGATATTAAACATCTTCCTATTATCGAGACTTTCTTCATCTAGTCCTAGGTAAATGCACGCTCAGTCAAGTTTCATTAATATAAATACATGTTAAGTTCAACAAACCAATCTAACAGGGGAATTCTACTTGCATGAAGTTACATTTGTTCCAAGGAAAACCCTAGAACATATACCTTTATAACTGAGTAAAGGTGTTATTCAAGGTGTCAAACACACAACAAACAGCAACTAGCATTTATGTCACCCTTTGAAACAGGGACTACAAGATCATCTAATACTGTTATGATGATAATGATGATAACCATCATTCATGTAGGGCTTAGGGCCTGCAAACTAGTCTAGATACAACAAACCTATCAAGTTACATGCTAGTTTCATCCCTATTTTACAGAAGAAAGATGAGGCTCAGAAGTTATACGACTGGCCCAATTCTCACAGCTACAAGTGTCTGTACACAGACTTGAATTTAGGTCTCCTCAACTCCAGGTAGAGCACAATCCAAACAGCTGCCTCTATTGAGCTCAGTAACAGACCACAACACAGACCTTTCTCTGTGAAAGGAGAAAAACATCTCAGTATAAGAGAATCCCTATGTTCATCATTTGTTCTTACCCAGCTGACCCTAAGCATCTTTGCCACTCGGAGAAATAAGCTTCACAGGAGCTCTTTGTCCAAAGCCTCTTTTCCTACTTATCTTCAAGCTGATGAGCATGTTTTAAACGAGCAACCAAAATCTTAATCAAATGCTTATCAAAATGTCCCCATGATGATGCTGGAACGAGGTAACTGAAGGGATCAGGTGATCACCCACACGATGCACCAGAAACTTCGTGTGACTTCACCTCACTGAACCCGGCCACACATGGAAGCAGAGTTCTTTCACTTCTCTTTGAGAAGTGAAGCTTCCCCTTCGGAGTGTCTGCTGCTCACTTGCTTACCTGGTACCTGAACTGTCAAAGAAGACTTCTCTTGGGTCTGTAATCGATACACCAACATGTAGGCATTTCTAGAGCAGTGCGTTCCTTTCCCACACTTAGGCTTACGGGTCTGTGACTTGGAAGGCTCTGCTAAGGCACATAAACAACAACAAGATTAAAAACAGCTATGCTTTGGGGAAAGATGCACTCATGGGGGGCTAACCTGCCAACACACCTACACAGGCTCAATGGGTCTGAGTAACAACTCAGGGTCACAGTGTGAAGCAGACAACAGATTTCTTGTTCCAATATGAATTTTTAAAAATTTTCCTTTTTCCAGATGTAAAACTAACCCATCAGGCAAAAGGAGGCTAAAATAATGTGACAGCTGCTTCGTTTCAAAGTAATCTGAAACTTTACATGCAAAAACATTCGTTCAGTTTTTAATTTTCAGATTCTAGAATCTACTCAGAAAGGATAAGTTCAACAAACAAGAATAAACAAAAATAGAAAATCCGGTCTCAGAGCAGACACTTGACACTAGCTGTGACCCTGGGCAAGTCACTTAACCCCAAAAGCCTCAAAAAAAAAAAAGAATCTATTACAGGCACTGTGTTTAGTGCTAGAGATACCAAGCGATATCCCTGTTCCTATAAGCTTCCTTTCTACTCTAGGAAGAGCTATAGAAATATAAGCTTATCTGAGGAAGGAGAGACCACACTAACAATTAGAGGGCATGATGTAATGGATGAGAAAATTGGGGGGGGGGGGCTCTGAAGTGGGTCTTCATGAAAAATGAAAGATTCTGAGGTGAAAAATAGGCATGGTGTCAGTCCTAGCAAAGATACTGAGGTGAGATGAAATGCACCATTCATTGAACTATAGCAGGCCACTCTTCAATGAAACCTAACAGGAAGGGGAAAGATGCATAGATAAAATGCAAATCATGTATTTTTTAATAGCTGATGGACAGATGTATCCTTAACAAAATAGGAACTTACTACATGACACAAAAATCTTCTGCACATAGTTGAAGTCGATTGGCTATCTTGTATGCTAGCTAAACCCTTAACAGATGTGTATGTATATATACATACACACATAACAGGCAGAGATAAATCTAGTTGTAAAAGGTTTTAAAAAGATCAAAAAATCCTTCAACAGATAATTCAAAGATATGAACAAACAGTTCCCAAAGAACTTTAAAGCATTAACTTAACTGCCAGTGAAAGGATGCTCCAAATCACAAAGAGAATTTCACATTCTGCAAACTGCCAAAGATGACAACATAATTATCAATGTTGAAGAAGTGATGGGGAAGTTAGGAACTGGTAAATTACCAGTAGAGCTGCTGATCAGTACAGCCATTTTAGAAAGCAACTGGAAATTATGCCAATCAAGTGACTAGAACATCCGTACCCTTTTCACAGGGAAAACTGTACCAGTAGATGTCTACTCCCTGAATGAGGTCACAGGAGAAAGTGTACAGCCTATAATATTTATGGCAACGTTTTCTGTGGCAGCAAAGAACTGGAAACAAAGTAGACGCCAAACTAAGAAAGAACGTCTTAAATTATAGTACGTGGATGTAACGAAGCACAGAAAGATATGCACAGTACTTGAACATCAGTTCTTCTGAACTCGTCCTGAAAATATGCAAACAGAAAGGAAAGGACCCGCCTAATGCAAGAACGTGACCCCATCCAGCTTCTACCAAGGGTAGAAATGGTCTGATTACACTTGCTCAAGGACAAATAACTTCGTGTTATTTAATAACTGGTTACTGCTGAACATTTCAAGGGAAGAAAAGGTGTATTTTAAAAGGGCACTCACAACTTAAAGGTTTTACCTAGATCTTCCTCAATCCCTAGTTGTAATTTCTTTCCCTCCATCTTTTCTATGTCTTCATCATTGAATTTATACCATTCTCCAGTCTGAGGATCCTTCACGTGAGCAATGTAGTGGCCAGAATATGCACTTACGCCTCGGTGTATGAGGACAGCACTGAGTTCGTATACATAGATGCCTTCTAAAAGTAAACAGAAATTAAATAACAACAACTCTGCCTCACTTGCATACATTCTTACATTCCAAATTTCAACCTTTGGACAATCAGCTATGTGTACGGGGGGGGGGGGGGGAATTCTAATTGTTTAGAATTTTAATTAGATTAAGGCTTGAGAAAGCTCAATTCAATAAGCTATAAAAACAATACTTTTGGGGCAGCTAGGTGGCACAGTGGATAGAGCACCGGCCCTGAAGTCAGGAGGACCCCAAGTTCAAATTCAGCTTTAGACCAAACACTTGACACTTACTAGCTGTGTGACCCTGAGCGAGTCACTTAACCCCAACTGCCTAAAAGCAAAAACAAAAAAGCAAACAAAAAAAGAACACTTTTGAACATTAATAGCAAATGATGCTTTAGTGTGGCAATATACTGTGTTAGCTTCAGTGCAATACAGTTAAAAACAGAGTACATAAATATTGCTAGAACACTGAAAAACGATAAAAGGTTTCCAAGTAAATTATAATCGGACAACAGATTTATACAGTAGAAAAATACATTGTATGCAAAAAAGAAAGCTATAAGCCAATCATATACAAGGGACTGGGGTAACATATCTGCATAGATGAAAATGGCTGAATATATAACAATCTGCTATATTCCACCTTACAGCCTAGGGGAAGTGAACTGGGTGAACAGAGTTCTCAGTACAGAATCTCTCCCAAAGAGAAATAGGTCTGAAATAAGGAACTTTCCTGGAGGACTCTGGAGTACTCAAAAGAATCATAATGATGGACAAAGTCACAGGGAAACCTTGGACTCTAGCCAGACTACTTTTTGTAAGCCATAACTAAAGCATTGAGATAGTCCAAATTTCTTAGTTTCCAAGGCTGCACAGGGTGGGAACCTAAATTTTCAGAAGGACCAATGGGCTATACCATGGTTTGAATAACCCTTAATGTCATAATTTGAAGGAGATGCCAATTATTGGGTCCCAATAAAAATAAGTGACTAAATGAGCCTGTTCTTGAGACTCAGGAAATACTGATTACCCAATTTGTATGCTTTAAAAATCTGTGGGAGTGAGGACCCAACCCAGATCATCCTGACACCAAAAGCCAACTCCATCCACTTCCTCACTCTGAAAGGCTTGTCTGAAAGCCTTCCACTCTGGCCACGGCCAGATTGAAAATTCTCATAATTACCACGAATGTAAAAATTACCTTTATGCTCCATGTAAGGTTCCATATCCAAAAGTTCTGAGAAACCAATGTAGGTATTCAGTTTTTTCTTATGTCCCGTTTGTCTACTCAAAAACAAAATCAATGACATTTTTACTTGACGTAAGTCAGAAAACATGCTCTGCCCCTTCACTGTTTTTCTGGGCTATGCCAGATTTATTTCCCTTGTCACACTCTCTTAAACTTAGCACCATTCAATGTGCTGGTATCTCAGCTAACATCCCAGTTATCCACCCTCCAATACCCTAGGCATGGTAGTCTAGACTACCTAAAAATGGGGAAATCATTCTCTCTCCTCTTTCAGGCAGCTCAGGTTTTCAGGATATAGCTCCTTACACAGTTGAAATCTGCCTCCTGACAATGTCATCAAAATGCTATTTCGCAAAAACATGCCATTGTGAATGGTCAGATCAAATTGTGTGGATCAAAGGACTTACTCCAAATACCACATTCTCCTCATAATACTTAGATATTCAGTCACAAGGTCAAAAACATGCACTACTATCTCTTCCATCACAGATTTAGATGCAGTCCAATAAAGATGGTTAAAAGCAAACTTTTCAAAAGCTACTGTCCTGAATTTTAAGGAAAAGGAGATTATACTCCATGCAAGTGGAATATAATTAAGTCTGAATCTGAGGGCGCCGCATGAATGGCACTGCTTCCAGTGCCTATAGGATGCTAGTCTTGAGCTTCAGGTTCCCATTTTAACTTTGCTGCACTTGCCCTTGTCGAAGTTACTAACTTTTCTCCTCTTTGCCTAAGAATCATCTCACTATTTGAAGAGAAGCCTATGAGTACAGCCTATGTTATGTTCCATACTCAGCAGATTAATAATTCTGGGATATCAAATCATAAAGGTGCTAGTGTCCAAAACCTGTATCAGTCTGAAAATTCCTTCACATGCAAGGATTTAAATTGGAGTCATTTCCTCACATTTCAATGAGGTCAATTTAAAGTTTAAAATCTGCCTATCTATATCAATTAAGATACATATGTAGGTACTGACCTGTCAAACACAAAACGCATTAGCTGTAAATTAAGTGTACAGGGAAGACTGAGTAGTCGGATCTTCCTCGTTGCATTCTGTTTACTCTGACAGTTTTCACAAAAGTATCGATTGTCTCCTTCTAATTTTTCTTCCTGACCAGAGTAAAAAAAGATTACCAAACAAAAATGAGAATGCTGGATAATTTCAAGTAAATATCAAACCATGTGAACACATTATTAGATATGCTTTAATAGAATTTGTTCTTAAAACAAATCTTTCATTTAAACTATTGCCAAACCCTGACAGAACGGAGAAGAAAACAGCGATGTGCAGAAAAGCCCTATAGGAGAGCTCAACAATGAGCTTAGTTTACAGAAATGCAATGGGATTCAAAATTCCCAGCAGTACACAGGTAAATAAACCGAGGGGAGTAATCTGCTTAATCACAAATGCTGTACGTTCTTCTGCACGGTCTGTTCAATTGGTCTGATTCTATGGTCCCTCTGCCACTGTTTTTTTTCCCCACTCAACAACACTGAGTAGCACATACACACACATATCTGAAGCATTACTTTCAAATACCATCAAGTGCATAAGTAAAAAAGTTCAAGTTTCCAGAGCAACTAATCCCTAATCAACTCAGGAGTCATTTTCAGACACAAAATCTATTCAGAACAGCCATTTTATGAAAGCCTTAATAACTCAAGAGTTATTAAGTCCTAAATACTATATATCAACACATTTTCACTGAAGGGAAAAATGGAAATGTATGAGATCACACCACTAAAGCTGATTAAATACAAACAGCATCTGCTGGCTTTGTTTTTAAAGCAGCAAGCTGCATAATTTGCTTGGTTTTCAGTACCTTGAGAAATTCAGTGATGCAATCTGTTAACTGCTTGTGCCCTTGGATATTTAACTCCAGTTCATAAAATTTTGATAAAAGCTTAGACTCACGACCACACTGGTTACAGCTAAAATAAACAGAACATAAATAAAAGAGAAAGCCAATTAATTAAAACCTAATAGGATTTACTATATTTCATTTACACAAAAGCAGATAATAAATTTCTTAATGTCAAAAATCCATTGTATGATGGCTAATAATGGAAATATGTTTTGTGTAACTTCACACACAGAATGGGTATCATATTGCTTACCTTCTCAATGAGTGAGGTAGGAGCTGGAGGAAAAGAATTTTAATTTAATTCAAAATTTTAAAAAATATAAGTTCAGAGGGAGAAGAGACTTGTATGTGCATATATACAGATCTTATACATTGTATGATTAAGTATATGGCACATGGAATTTTTATTTACAACTTTGCTAGCGAAAAACAGGAGAAAATGCACTCTTCCTTGGGTTTAGAACACTACATCAGTCATACTCTCGTTTCCACTCTTTTTAAATTGTTACCAAAGTGGCTCCATTTATCTTCAATATGCTATGCACGATTAGCGGCCAGCTTTACTTCCCTTAGCTGAAATACAATAACCCAAACAATGATGGCAGTCTTCAGTGAGGGGATTGCGTTTTTTCCTGGTTGTTACTGAACACTTCTCAGGCGACTTTACACAGACGACAACTGTATGCATTCTAGATCCCGTGATTTCACAGGTGAGTTTATAGGTAAGTCAATAAACCTCTTAGCCTACAAAACTTACACGGTGACATATGCATATTCCCCACAAAATTGCTGCTGGACGATGTTTCGTACATCTGGATTCTTCTGCTTAGACAAAGTATCCTCCAATAAAGACATAAACAGCTTTGAAAACTCTTGGGCATCCTAAAAATTTTATTAAAAAGAAACAAAGAAAAATCAAATCCTGCCCTCTTGACTTGTTTTAAAATCCCTTTATAGTTACCTATACTCTGAATGTAAGAAGACTTGTAGGGGCTGCTAGGTGGTGCAGTGGATAGAGCTCTGGTCTTGGAGTCAGAAGGACCTAAGTTCAAATCCTGTCTCAGACACACACTTACTAGCTGTGTGACCCTGGCAAGTCACTTAACCCCAATTGCCAAAAAAAAAGGGACTTGTAGAGAAAGTCAGTGTATGAATGGGATAGTGCTCCAAAGGTTTGCATTGAACAGCTGCATTTGTAACACAGCAACTATGTTACAAAGGATGGCTATGTTCCTAGGTCTGCCCATAAGTCTCCTTAAATTGAAACATAACCAAGAACTTAATCAAGTCCTGTGGCAACAACTACTGCAGACCCTTCTGCCTTGGGAGAAGCCAACTTCCTTGGCACTTCTGTTCCCCAATGAGGCAGTGGGAGAGAACTTCATCCATCCATCAGGCAATATGTCTGCCCAGGCTCTATTATTTAAATGGTGTGGGGATTCCTCCACCAGAGACTAGTCTATAACTGAAGCTTCAGGCAACTCCTAAGACTTAAAAAACTTAACCTGATAACATTACTAGCAAGTTTCAGTAATATCTGGCTTCCAAGTCTGCATTCTAGCCACTCTGCCCCATTTGTATTCATAACATTCCAAACTTTGAAAAAAAATTAATGATAAAAGTATAACACAAAATAAAAATAAAGCAAGCCTTCTATTCTAAATAGAGACATTTAGGCAACTAATATTGCACCTCAATTTTTTTTTATCTCATAGCTGGACTAAGACAATATACATTACAATATGTACAATATAGCAGGAATCCAATTAAGTGGAATGACCAAGGCTGGCACCAGAATATAAAGAATGAAACACATTTCCCTCCTCTTAAGTAGGGGGGCCGGCAGCTAGGTGGTGCAGTGGATAGAGCACCGGCCCTGAAGTCAGGAGGACCTGAGTTCAAATCTGGCCTCAGACCAAACACTTCACACTTACTAGCTGTGCAACCCTGGGTATGTCACTTAACCCCAATTGCCTTAAAAAAAAAAAAGTACAGAGGCATTGGCCTCATATATGCTATCAAATGGGGTTATTTGGTTGGGTCTGACTGACAGGAAGACAAAAGTGCAGAAATGACTGAAAGGCAAAAGGCATTTAATTTTTTAAAAAAGATCTAGTTCACAGCTACACCAAAACCACACTAGATTAGTGTGCATATATCTTCCCATAACCCATTCAACACTAAGCTGGATATGAAGTAAAATGTCAGAGTCATAGTTTTTCTCTTATTAGTGAATAGTGGAGCTGTGAATAAACTTAACCATAATGGGAAGAAATTTGGAATTACAAAACTAAATAATAAATTATTAAAATACTGTTATATGGGTTGGCTTTCTGGGAAGGGAAAGGAGGGAGGTACTGGGAGATTTAAGTGATGTAAAGAAAGAAATTATATTTAAAACTGTGTAGCGCATACTTCAATGCATCATTACTTGCAAGAGCTACAATGATTTCTTGGTTTACTTTGAAACTATTTAACAATTTTATTAATATTGTAATTTTAAAATATTCTGTGTAACAGGATTTTAGCATGATTGAATTTTTAAACTGCTCAAGTCTTAACAGTGGTTCTAATTTCCTTCTAAGACCAGCATTACCTGTTGCTGTCCGGTGTCCAAGCCTAAGGCTTTCACAAAGCCTGACGGATCAATATATCGTCTGTTACTGTTCTGCAGCAGAGCAAACAGGTATTGGAGATGCTCACAAATGGTCTGAGGCTCATAATCTACAGGAAAGTTTTTACAGATTAAATTCTTAGCTTGTTTCCCTTGCACCTAGGCCAATAATGTCATTCTTAGCCAATATTAAAGGTTAGTTTACCCTGTAACGTGCTTCCTCACACCAAAAACCCTTTCAGACAACTGCCAACACTAGAACAGAATACAACCATGACAGTGACTGGAGTTGTTACAGTACTCCAGTTTGGGGTGTTCAAATCTCTCATCCCCAAACAAAGGGATACTGGATTCACTATCGTTTAAAGCTGTCTAAAAGCAAGCAAAAGGGTTATGGGAGAAAAACTAGCATTTACACAAGGCACAAAACAAAGCACTTACACTTATTAAGCATTCTATTAAGTGTGAAGAGATTCAGTCTGCTGGGGCCAGACTGATGCTACAATGAATGAGGCAAAGAAATGAGGCAGATTTCTCCTTATGAGGAAAGATTTCCTAACAAAGTTGCTTCTAAGAAAAATGAATTGCCTTGGGAGGTAGACAAATACCCATCACTAAATTTTTACAAGTGGTCGTCAGATGGCTACTTGTCATCAATGCTATATAAGACTTGTTTAGAAACAGAAGCAGCCTGTATACAAAATTGGAGGTCTCTTCCAATTCTGAGATCTAAAAGACTATTGTTACCTTAGGTAACAACCAATCATATGGTCTGGGAATAAAAGAAGCAATTTTCAAACTACAATGCCTATTAAAAAACAGTAGGTTGTTTGTTATATGGTGTCCCTTCAAACACAAGCTCATTGTGCCATGGCTAAAGATAACAAGTTAAAATCCCATTTCTAGCCAGTCTACTTTCAAAAATCGATATAGCAATTTAAAATCTACAAGTATGAAAATATATTTCAGAAAAAAACTTAGAAGCTCATGCTTCTAAGCTGCTTAAGAAGCAAGATTTTTCTGTATGTTCTTAAAGACTGAAATTGTTCAAACTCCACTTGCTGATCAAAACATATGTGTATGCCTGGACAGAGCTACAGAAAAATATAAAAATGATCACAAGATACTCTTTTCACCAACCTTTCTCTTCCTGTATGCCATCTCCCATCATGTGGTCACCACAGGTACTTGGACATAAATATAGAGCCTGCCTAAGCTCCAGATTAAGAAACCAAACCTGAAGAAAAGTATTCACATAGCATGTTGCTCCAAGGTTTGTTAGACCCACAAAAGAGTTCTAAAATTGAAAAACAAAAACAAAAACATGACTGCAAAGGTAACTTTTCCTTTTTAAAAACACAGTAAATTTTCAGATTCCATATTAGTAATTTATCAATCCGAAATTCTGAATAAGTTTTATTATATCTTTAAGATTTATTCAATTGGTATATTTTCAATACTACAATACTTCGAAATGTATGCCAAACATCTTTTACTCTTCAAAAGATTATTTTATTTAGCTGAAAAAATACTTTACTCTCTAATTCATCATGATTAATGTTTTATATTAATACTTCTGAATGCCAATTATAAAGCAGGATTCCAGAGTACTCATGGTGAAACTACCTCCTAACAAATGCACTCAGTATAAATCGAGAAATTTTTTTCTTGGTCATGGTCAATGTGGGGATTTCAGGTTTGGCGGGATAACCTGGGGGGCAAAGCCAAGATGGCAGAGTGAAAGCAGTGACTTGCTTGAGCCTTCCCCCAAACCCCTCCAAATACCTATAAAAAATGGCCCTAAACAAATTCTAAAGCAGCAGAACCCGCAAAAAGACAGAGTGAAACAAATTTCCAGCCCAAGACAACCTTGATGATTGATTAGAACAGTATATTACACTGGGCTGGGAGCAGAGCACAGTGCGGCGAACCTGGTGGAGGCCTCAGAGATTCAGGTGATTACATATATGCCCCAAACAGGTCAGTTAACAAAAGGAAAGGTCCAAGCAGAGCAAAGAAGTGATGGCAGCCCTCCTTTGTTGGAGCAAAGAACCAGAACAATGTAGGATGTCCCTGTCCCTATTTATTCAGCTTCCTCACCAGTTTTTGCTAACACAAAAAAGTGCTGCTATCAGTTTTTAAGGGCAGTTGTCAGTGTGCCTAGAAGGGGATTTCTAGGTCAAAACAACTAAAGAGTATGGACTCTTTAGTTACCTGGGAACCTCCTTTAGAAGTCTGGGCCCCAACTATGGAACACAGTGGTTAGTGACTGATCTTTATGCACTGACTGGCTCCCTTTAAAAAAAAAAAAGCTTATGATATAAAAAACAAAAGATATCAATAAAAATTTAAGCTTAAGACTGGTCTCCTAAAGTTCAAGGGTTACTCACAGGTCCAATCCTACTATGATGTAAATGTTTCTGACCTAGGTCTATTTTGACCCTCCCAGGGAAACCCTAGTAATCCCTCCCTATACCATATTGATGTCAAACTTCAGGTGGACATAGTTTGAACTCCAGGGCTCAAGTGATCCATAGCCTCAATTATCCCAAGTAGCTGAGATTATATGGTCACTCATATCCACCAGTTTTTTTTGTGGAAACAAAGCAATCAGGACACTTTGAATCATGTCACACACCTTGGATTACTAATAATCTAAACTATTATTTTCTTACTATTTAATAACCAAAGTGACCCAAGATCCTCTTTTTGCTTGCTCAATGCCCAGCCCTCAAGGATATTTCTGACCTTGCCCCAAAACTCACCCCACCCAGATCATCTTATCTAGGAGGAATTCTTACTGTAATCCACCACTGTTCAATTGAGGAAGACCTAGTGGAGAATATAAAGATTGCTGGGGATGATCCAGAATGCTAACAAAATCAAAATCACTCAGCCCCTCATTAGAAAAGACCCACCTCTCACAATAATCATTCTCATTAAACCAACCAGTAGAACACCCATTCTTCCAAATATATTTAAGGCATTTAGTATCTCCATTAGAAGTCTTTGGTTCAGAGAAAGATCACTAACCTCAATTTATTATTTGCTAACCTAATTAATAGATTATTCTTAATCAGAACATTCAAAAAGCTCCAATACGAATCCAGTAAGACTATCTTCATTTCTATTTGTAATGAAGTACAATACTTTTTCCTTTGATATTGGACTTTTTTTTCCAAATGAGTTTTATTTCCTGTAGTTCCACAGAATACTCCATCAGTAGTATGGTTGAAATAGCTCTAACTGCATTTTATTTACATTATACAACCAAGCCAGATAACTTTCTCTTCTCTCAAGTGTTGGCTATTAATGTGCTTCCACGGCTTGAGGGTATTCTGGCAGAAGAGATTCTGAAACACTGGTAAGCTCCCAGACCAGGGTACCAGGTTACTTAGTTTTAATGCCCCCAATTTCATTTATCTTTTGTTTGAGATTACAGGGTAAAGGAAAGCAGGAGATTGGATTTCCTTGAGTAGGTGTGATGCCTTTTGAAGGTAGATTTGGATTGCCTTTCCAATACAGAATAGACCTTTTAGATAGGAGGGAGGCATTACTCCACCCCAAAATGAAATGTATGGAATGGTCTATATAGTTTTGACCTTCATAATATGAACTAGAAATATCATGTCTTATTAAAAGGGATATACAAACATCATAGCATATACTACCGCTAAAAAGTGACCGTTTCATCCTGGTTCGTGGAACTTGGCATAGGCCAGCTGAGAAGTAACAGTGCAGGCATTTATCTGTCTGAGGCAGCACCAGAGTGCTTTGCCCCTAGGGAGCATGGAAACTTCTTCCTTCCAAAGAAGGGTAATTATCTTACCAATGAAAGGTCAGCACTACAACAGCCTTTAGGAAAAGGGATTTGTATTCCTCTGGATTCAATTATGATATTCTTGCTATTCGAAGCTGGGAGCTGAGGCAGAAGCATACCACTATTGTCCATGAATGCTTCAGGAAGAAGTCATAATGGTTTAGGGCAACCCCAAAATGGTGAAGGGAAAAATGTTTTCCTATACATTTTAAAATGTTATTTCCCTTAAGGATAATAAATGAAATCTGGGTCACAGGAATAGATCATTAAATCAACCCTGAAAGCTAAAAGGGACCCGAGATACTCGGGGGCTGACACTCACAGCAATTTCATCCCACTGTGGAATCTAAGTCTTAGTTTAACAGCATATAGCATAGTATATGGCACAGAAATCAGTAGTCTGGATCCACGTTAGACTTACAGATTCAAAAACTCAAAACTGATTTGTGTGGGTCACGCAGCTAACCAGTATCACAATCAGAACAATCAGAATCAGTAGTAGGTAGTCCAATTCTAAACCCATTGCTCTACTATACCAGGTTTTCTGACAAAAGTACAATCATGGCGCCACCTAGTGGGATGAATCCTAACAGCAACACAACTTAGAACAGCAAGGTTCCAAAGCATGTGCAACTCCAGGCTCTCCTGTGCTGAAGAATCCACTTACTTGGGGCACTTTTTTCTCTCCCAACCTACCAGTCACTTTTTAGTGAGCTTTTTAGCAGGGTCATCTGTCATACTAGAAGCCTCTCTGTCCCTCCGTCACCCCCTCTGTGGTACATACAGAAAGACAAACACTCAAAAAAGGTGAGATTAAACAACGCTAAAGACAATCTGAAGCTGCAATGTGAGATGTATCACCATCCACGTGACAATCTTTGTCCCTTACAAGTTCGGACTTTACCTTTTTCCTCCTTTCTGAGTTGGGATCATCAATGTTGTGAAAGCTGTTTTCATCGATTTCCCCTAGCCAGACATGTTCTCCAATCCCAACCAAGCAATTCGGGTTCCCTTTGCAGTTTCTTCTACAAAGTAAAGTCAACAAATTAAATTAGTCTTAAAGCAACATAGTGAACTACTTGGTCCAATCAGTTTCTGCAGAGAAAAACACACTAAATGGAATCACTTTAGCCTGTCTTGAATGGTTCCCCATGAACTAATTCAACAATTAAAATCAAGGCATTGCACTCACTAGGAAAACAAACGGAAAAGATGAACCCTAGTCTTGATTAACCTAAGATACAGAGAGCAGCTCTAATTTCTTTTCTTAATGAGACTAGGTGCCAACTAATTCCAAATCTTCATCTTGTGTTCTAAACAAATGGCCTCAAAGTGGTTACTTTTCCAAGTGAAACAAACACACATGAATTTAATGAACAATGTTGCACCACAGGGAATGAAGAATATCAAAAATTCAGAGAAATTTAGGATTTGAATGAACTCACAGCAAAATAAGCATAACCAGAAGAACGATTTACCCAGTGACTTCAATCATGTAAAAGATATCCGAATTCTTTACAACACTGACAAGTCACTCATTTTAGAAACGAAGTAAGGGATGCCTACTCAGGGAGGTTAAGTGTTGTGACTGATCCAAGGTCCCACACGTGGATACCAGCAAGCAGCAGAGGGTTGGCATACTACCCAAACGTGGTGCCTCTCTTCTGGGCTGGGCCTACTATCTGCCATTTGCTCAACCCTCCTCCCTTTCTAGTTTGTTCTTGTGTGACTTGCCCAAGGTCACACAGCTTAACAAGTGTTAAGTGTCTGAGGCAGAATTTGAACTCAGGTCCTCCTGACTTCAAGGCAGGTGTTCTAATCCACTGTCCCACCTTCCTAGTTTTAAAGGCCTCAGATTTTCACTAGCAACTCCCCAGCAACCATCAAATCACTCCAGAAGAAACCCAACTAATACTCCACCTCTGGGCCTTTTGAAAACACAACTATCTGCTATCATATCTAGCTGGTAACTCCTCTCCAACTTGACTTCTTCCCTTCAATACTACTACTTCCTCAATACCTTCTCTAACCTGTGCCTGCTGTTACTTCACAGCTATCAGCTGTATCAAATTTTCCAGCACTGGTACAACTTACAAGTACATCCTTGGGCTTCTGCTCTTCCCCATTCACAGACAATTAACGTAGGCATTATCAACTTCTATGGATTCAGCTGCCCTCCGGTTCACAGAAAACACTAATGAACCATTAAAATTTCCCCCCATTAGACTACTCATACAGAAGGGCCCATCTAGAAGACATCTCAAACTGAATTCCCTATAATCAGTTCAAACTATGAATGATGACAAAGTTGGTCAAGTTTCCCTTGAGACTGTTCCAACAAAAGGTTTGTCTTCATGACACTAACTTTCTAGAAAATTTCAGCATCATTTTTATTTCTTGTCCTATACTTCATGTATTCAGCCTACACTCAAATCCCACATTTCTGCCTGAACATAAATTCCTTTTTTCCTCATAACTTAGGCCGTAGTCCCCATCAACCTGGGCTCCAACAACGAACTACTCACTTTCTCCTCTAAGTCTGATCTCTAGCATCATATTCTACTTTCCCATGGACACTGCCATCTCTTCAGTACTACCCACATCTTTCGGGATAAACAAGTATGACATTTCCCCATCTTCTCTTTCCTCTTGCTTTACTATTTACACCAGAAAGTACAAAAGAACTTCTACCTCTCTATTCTCCTGCTTGGAGACTTCCTTTCTTTCCTGCCTACTCTGCTCCAATTATGGAGCCAAGAACCAAAATCAACTATTACTACAACTATTATAATTATTGAACTATTACTGTTATGAGATAGAGTGGGTCAATCTAATAAATACATTATGTGCCCACTCTACTGAAACTTTTTCTTTTGAACTAGTTTTCAAAGACCTAAGTGCCCCTCTCCCTGGCCTCCACTCTCCTGTGTCAGATCCTTTGAGTTCCTCAAAGATGTGAATTGTTATTGCTTTTGTATTTTTAGGCCTAGTGCTTAATCTTTTCATTCCTTCATTTGTCTACTTCAAAGCCTCATCTAAATCTGACTACCTAGAAAAAATGCTAACAAAATAAGGTGCCAACCTACTGGGGAAATGACTGCACAAATAGCATATAAACATACTGGAATATTATGCCATGAGAAATGAAGGGTAAGAATCAAAGGATGAGATTTGGAGCTGGACAGATGCCCACAGGAAGACTTATACAAAGGGATTCAGAGAAACCAAAGCAAAACCAGACAAATGTACACGATGACTTTAATAAATGAAGACCCCATGCTAGGTGAAAGAATTCATGGCAGAAGAAAAACAATTTTGAAAGCCTCAAAAACTCCCAATGCAGTGATCAAACACAACTCCAAAAGGAACAGTAGTAAAAACAAACTACCTGGCACGTGAGTAACAGATAAAGGTGCAGAACGAGACACAGTAGGCTTTGTTACCAGGGTCATTTTTCTTTTTGTTAAATGATGGTGAAAAGAGTGCATAGCTAAGAGCTTATAGCTCTTCCTCCTCAACCTTCTCCTCACATAGGGTCACTGGTTTGTTTTGCTTCATTTTTGCAGAACAGAAAAAAGTTCAAAAAGAATAAATTCAGATATTTGTTTTGCTTGACTATGCACGTCTAAGGGTTTGGGTTTTCCTTTCTTCCTTTCAGCCCACTTGGGAGTGGAAGATAACTCAGTGTCCACTTTGTTGTCATGCTGCTAGTTTCATGATTTCCCCAAATTGAACCATGTATTTGGACTGCCTCACATCCTACCTCTCCCATGAAACTTTCCCTAAATGTGAGATTATTACAGCTTCCAAATGTTTTTCTGGCTCAAGCTGTCCCAACTTTTTTCTCTTAATGCCATGGAAAGAAAATAAAACAGACTCAGGGGGCTTAAGGATAGTGTCCCTACTCTTATTTCTTCCACATGGGACCTGAAGAGCATATTTATACAACTACAAAATAAACTGGACAGGATGTCTAAAGTTCTATCTGGATTTAACATTCCGTGAATGTGGGAAAAACACCTATTATTTGGGATACAAGCAATGTAGATAAACCCTGATGCTTTCCCTAGAAGGAATAATGATCACATCCTAACAGGACAGATACAAAGCAAGCAACCATGTACAAACATGTATGCATATGCATACATACATGTTACCTCTCAGAGGGAGGGTAATAGACACCAATAGATCAAAGTCCAGTCATACCAGTTACTTCTTTCATGAAGCACAGAAAAAGGGGGCCTCAAATCACACCAGATTTGTTGACTGATCCTCAATTGGGGGCACGCAAAAAAAAAAAACTTCTCTCGCACAGATGAGTTTGCCAGTGTAACTACAGTTTCCCCCTAGAGGGATTACATACAACACTTTGCTTCTTTATTTTAGCCACTGCGCAAAGGGTGGTACAATTTACATCCCTTTGCCCTATAAACAGCAAATTTTTATACGGTTAAATTATAGTACACTACACTTGCCATATAGTTGGAATTTTCCAACTGTCAACTGAACTGAAAAAAATATAACGCAGATCTCTCTAATCAGCCAGAGGCCATTCAAAACAGATGCTATTGCCTCTCATTTCTAGTTTCCTATCAGTGCATTGTTTTGCAACAGGCAAGCAACTGGAGGAAACAATCAATGACAGCTTTCTTGCATATGCTTCCAATGAAGATCTTTTAATCACATACAGACTTCGCCTAACATGAGTTGCTACAATACAGGCTTCTTCATGCTTTGACTGTGCTGACTCGGCAAAGCAAGCTAAACAATTAACATAACCTCTTCAGCATAAAGTAATTTCCACATGGCTGGTTCTAGTACCTCTACTTGGACTGGAAACCTGGTAGAAAAGCTCCCCAGATGATCAGAAATACAAAACCCAATAGTATTATTCATCCAGGATACTCAATGTAACCTCAAAAAGGCCTACTTTTTATTTAGATAAATAAACTCATATTTTGGTAAATGGTAAATAAATCAACAAGGTGTGCAAGGAATAGCAAGGAGTTAAGTATCAGTGGACTGCAGAGTACTTGAAGAATAAGATCTAGGAAGACTAGAAAGCTAGGAAGCCAAAAAGGATTTTACAGCTGATCTTAGATAACAGGGAATTACTGGAGCCTACTGAATAGAGTTATGACAAATACCTGTCGTTTTAGGAAAATGACAGCCGAGAGGAGAATGGACTGCAAATAGTCAGGAAGACCAACTAGCATCCCATGTTTTATTGTACTTTGCAAGAGATTTTTTTAAAAACCAAATTAACAGTTTGTTACAACCCTGCATCAAACAAGCCTACTGCCAACATTGTCTCAGTAGCAATTGTTCACATCATGTCTCTGTAATTCAAAACATTTTAAACTTGCATTATGTCTGTTGTAGTGATCTGTGATCAGTTATCTTCCATATTACTATGGAAGTGCCACAAACCACACCCACACATATGATGATGAAATTAAGCGATAATTGTTGTGTTGACTGTTCCACTGAGAAGCAGTTTGTCTCATTCTCCTTGGGCTTCCCCATTCCAACAATACTAAAATTAAGCCAATTGATAACCCTAAGGTCCTCTTAAGTGTTGAAGTGAAAGGAGGAGTCAATCCATGTGGCAAACTCCATTGTTGCCTTAAGAAATTGCCAGAGACCACCTTGCCTTTACTTTCCTACACGCTGTAGCACCCCTGCCTGTACCAACCGTATTCCCTATTAACCCCAAAACATCTTCCACACAGCTGCCAAAAAGATTTTCCTAAACCACAAATCCTATGCTATAAACTCCAGTTGCCCCCAATTACTTCTAGAATGCAGGATAAAAATCTGGCATTTGGAAGCTCTTCACAACTTGGCATCTTTCTACTACCTTTCCAGTCTACAGTCTTTCCTCCCTGCTCTTTATGGTCCAGCTATACCTGCTGTTGTTCACACGATAATCCAGTTTCCATTTCTGGGCCCCTGAATATCTATCCTCCATAGCTTGAACGCTGCTCCTCCTCCTCTTCCCGCCACTCCCAATTACTGCTTCCTTTTAAGTTCAAGGGTCACCTTCCTAATGATGGAGGCCCTTCCTGCTGCCTCTAAATGCTAGGGCTGTCCCTGGCAATGTTACCTTGTATTTGATCTGAATACATAGCCAACACTGTCAACTCCCATGTGAACTGGGATGCCTGAGGACAAGGAATGCTTCTCTTTTGTCTCTCAGTCCCACTTAAAATAATGCTTAGGCCTAGAATTCAAATGACTTGCCTAAGATCATTCAGAGAGTATGTATCAGACAGGATTTGAACCCAGTTCTTCCTAGCTCTAAAACCAGCATTCTTATCCATTACAAGAAGCTGCTCCTTACTAAAATTACACTGAATGTAATTTTAGTTCAATTTTTCATTATGAACTACTTATGGATCTTACACTCAGTTAGCACAATGACAGCTAATTAAAAATTCTAGAAAGAACCAGCTTTCACTATGTCCCAGGAACTAGAGCTAACTCATATCTAGCAACGCCAGCCAATGAACAGAGTCAAGAAACATCCCATTTGGGGGCAGTCACATGGGCAGTGGATAGAGCACTGGAACAGAAGTCAGGAGGGAACCCGAAGTCAGCAGGCCCAGAGGTCAAATCCAGCCTCAGAAAAAACACTTGACACTTACTAGCTATGTGATCCTGGGCAAGTCACTTAACCCCAATTGCCTTCAAAAGAAAAAATACCCCGTTCTGTGTTCCAGTTTTATATCAACTACTCAGGTTTTGATCAGAGTACTTGGTTTGTGTGAAAGATCTCTTCTTTGGCAGTATAGTCTTGGGAGTCTTCAGGATTCCTTTCTCAAACTACTGTCTTAAAAGTATAAAATATACAGAATTACAAAAATTATGCTGAAAGTTACCAATATACTTTTGTGTACCAAGATAAGAAACCATATTGGAACCATTAATATTTGGCATTAAGTTTGCTGTGTCTAATTCCAGATACCCCAAATTCAGACCATGAATGACCTGATCCAAATCAAAGAGCAGAGGGAAAAACATATTTCCACTAATGAGGTGACAGTGGGGAAATGAAAACTGTTGACTTACCACAAATCTTTTTCCATTATTTTAATTATTAGAGGATAAAAGTCCTAGCATAAATTCCTAGCATGGAAGTAACCCTGGATTCTTCCAGGAGGCTACATCAGAAAAGCCCAAGAGCTCAAGTTGATAGGCCCCAGGATAAGGATCTAAGATCCAAGGGGCCAGTGTAGCTAGGTAGCAAAGTGGATAAAGCATCTGCCCTGAGTCAGGATCCAGGCTGAAATCTGTCTCAGATAGCTGCTCGATCCTTGATTATCGAGGATAAGATCCAAGGAACAGCCTTAAGTATAAAACTCAAGGACCAATGGTTGGCTATATGGTAAAAAAATGTTTTCAGGCACAGAAACTCATGAATGTCTCCATTAAGACATTGTTATCAACAAAGACATAGCTCTATAGTTCTGAAACGGCTATTTTCAGTGAAAATTTTTCCAAAATATATTGTACATTTCTCTCCTTTCTTATTCATAACCTACTATTTAACGTTGGGAAGGAGGGGCAATATCATGCCTATCAATTATTGCAGCAGGCAACGTTCTGTCTTTAAAGCCAATTCCAATGCCATCTCCTCCATAAAACTTTCAGCGAGATGATGTATTAATGTATCTACCTTCTTGGCACCCCAAGTCACTTAGCTAGTGTTACTTTATAACTCAACAGTGTGAGGAATTAGATGATCGCTTTGTTCAAACTGTGAATCAATTTAGTTAAGAAGCTCCCAAGCCTAAACTTCTACCAACAAGAAAACTACAAGACTAGTGAGCAGCCAGATGTGGGGCTGCTCCCAGCTAGGACATTTGCTGGCCCATTCCCCTGGCTAAAGCATGACCTACATGCCCCTTTCCATTACCAAATTTTTTCAGGTTTTCTGAAGACTAAATCATAGTTATGACAATATTGTATGTGTTCATCATAAAGCATTACCCCACTTACCTGAATACTACTGTATTTGAAATCTATTGAAGGAAGCCCTTAAATGTGGCTTCAGGGGTCTTTTTATGATGAAAATTGTACTAATTTCTGAAAAATTTGCTATCAGTTCATATTTGAGGAGAACAAGCCTAACACTGAAGCATTCACAGACCCAATCATATTTCATGAAAGCCCAGGACTTGGCTTTGAAAGCATTGTGCTGACATTTCCAAATTTTTTTTTTTTGCTTTTTGCTAAGGCAATCAGGGTTAAGTGACTTGCCATGTTCACACAGCCAATAAGTGTCAAGTGTCTGAGGCTGGATTTGAACTCTGCTCCTCCTGACTCCAAGGCCAGAGTTCCATCCACTGTACCACCTAGCTGGCCCCAAACTTTTGTATACTATATATTCACCCAAAAAGTATGTATAAATCAAAATATTTGGAATACAATGACCAGCTGGGACAGAATTATAACAAAACCTCACTAATCCAATGGGTACCTCCTATGAACCAGACACTACAGGACACAAAGACAAAAATGAAAGTCATCCCTCAAGAAACCTACATTCTAAAGGAGACAGGAGTGTATACAATAGAAACGCAAAGTATTTTTTTCGAAAAGGGGAAGAAGTTGGAGGGGCTTGGGTTGCTTATATATAATATTGGGTTATATATATAATACATATATTTTAATTCGCAAAAGAAAACAAGTTTAGAAGAAAACATAAGCAGGGCAGTTTAAAATGTATAGAATTATGTACTTTCTTTAAAAAGCAGCTTGTGTCAAATGGGAGACTCAAGTTTCATACAGGCTTTGTGTATTACTATGCATATGGAAATGATCTTATTTTGCTGTTTTAAATACAGAATAAAATAGTTTTTAAAAGGAAGCCAGCTTGGCCAAGCTGTAGAGTGCAAGAAGGAGATTAATGTACAATGAGGGAAAGGTGGGTTGGGGCCAGGTTCTTAGGGGTTTTAAAAACCAAAGAGGGAAAAAAATGTTAATGCAAAGAAGTCTAAATTTATCTGATTTTTTTTAAGGTTAAATGAGATCATGCATACAGAACAATGTAAACACTAAAGTTCTATATATAAGTTAACTACTATTATTCAAGCAAGGCAAATTCAGGATGTTAACATACCTAACTCAAGCATTTCTGGTGAATGCTCCTCCAAAAGCTCAAATGACATGGTGGGCAGGTGACCCAGCGTTCTCAGACTGTGCTAACAAAACACAAACTGTCAGATCCTACAAAATTATAAAGGCTTTAAATAAGGGTATAGGAAGGGACTTGGTGCATCATCCAGGGCCTACTAACAAAACAATCTGGAAGAGTCTGTTAAGGGAAGAGTGGCCATTAGGGATCAAATGTTTTTGCCGCAGCAACTTATATAAAGTGGAGCCATGGTGTGGATTCTATAGCTTACCCATGCTGACAAAATGACAGATCTACCAAATTACCTATGCTTTCCCCCACCCCTCCAACACTTCAAAAAAAAAATCTCCCTTCTCTCTTGTGTTTGCTCTCTCTTATCTCCAAATACTGAAGTTCAACTCCTGTGGTTAGTGAAGTAGTCAGAATCACAAGACTCTTTCTCTGCCTCTTTCCTCAATGACTTTATCACGTATTCCAGCTTTCCACAGAATGCTGCAAAGATGCTTTTGGAATCTGACACTGACACCTCTGAATTTTAGTTTATTTGTATAGAACAGAGGCCTCGAGCCCAACATCTACCTCAGTGAAAACCCCACCTTCTGCAATAACCCACTTCCTAGCCTCCCTTCCCTGAGATTAGCTCCAATTTATCCTGTCTGTGTCTTATTTGTACAGGTCTCTGGACTGAAAGCCAGCTGAGCTCCCTGAGGGCAGGAAGGGGGCTCTTTTGCTTTTCTTTGTATCCCTAGAGCTTAGCACAGGATAGGTACTTAACTGCTGCTGACCTGATGGTTATTAGCTACATACCCTTCGGACCTTATGTGTCTGATAGACAGACCCAGCCAAAAGTAAAACGGATCGTCTCAAAAAGCAGTGGCTTCTCTCTGGGTTGCTACATGAGGTTCCTAATCAAGATTCCAGCTTTCCAAGGTTCTATCTTATTCATGTGTTTTCCCTCTAGTTGTGTAGGCTGCTTTTGTCCTCAACTACAGGATGAAATCTAAGGAAAACGGACCGTATCTTTTGCTGAAGATAAATTCTGAATACAATGCTCATTATGGAGCAGCCATTCATTTAACAAAATGCCTGGTGAACAATGCTGAACTTAGTGAACTCAGCCTGAATGTAATTACTATAACTACATTCAAGAGCAGGTAGGTAAGAATAGAGAACATCAAGAGGCTTATAAAATCGGTGAAGTACTGTCCCCTACAACGTGTAAAGGGGCACTGAGGGAATCACTAACGACGTTCAATGTTGATGCTCTACTAAGAACCAAACACCGCTTAGAGTGATGCTCCTTTCCAGGAGTGGAGAGATTAACTCACTACCCACACCTGGAGAACTATTTGCCCCTTCCTACACCCTCCAACTACAAACAACTTTCAGGTTTGTAAAGATTTCCCTACAAATCACTCTCACCTGTCTAATCATGGGCAAAAAACCTACCAGGTTCCTCATTTGTAAACTGAGATTGGACCAAACAATCTCTAAGGTCCCTTTTAGCTCTAAAGCTTATAGCCTAAGGCAGTTAAGAGTTCAAGGATTCATTATCCCCAATTTAGAGGAAAAAGACTAAGGAAAAGTGGAGCAGGCCTGGGATGCACCATCCAAGCCTCCAAACACATTGTTCTTTACAGTAAAGACCCCAACTTTTCCACAGATACCACCAGACCCTTCAAACCCAGGCACCAAGCCCAACACTCTTTACATTTTTTAGACGTTATCAACCTGATGCTTGGGCCAGGTCAAGGAGAATGTTTTTGTCTTTCTCTTTATAATCTTCTGGTTCAGTAAAGCCAAGTACAAAGTAGGTACTTAATGTTTGAATTTACCAAGAAGAGTATATCAAGTCACTGAGGGAGGTTATAAATACTTTGAAGATCTTAATTAAAAAAACTGCTCAATTAGCTCTGCCAAAACTCTCATTTTACATTTGATTATATCTATAAAATAAATTCCAGGAACTACATATGCCCAAAGGTCAAAATGTGCATACCCTTTGACCTAGCAATACCACTATTAGGTCTGTATCCCAAAGAGATCACTAAAAAAGGAAAAAGGACCCACATGTACAAAAACACAGCAGCTCTTTTTGTGGTGGCCAAGGACGGGAAATTGAGGGGATGCCCATCAACTGGGGAATGGCTGAGCAAGTCGTAGTATAAGAATGTAATGGAATAGGATTGTTCCATAAGAAATAATGAGCAAGAGAACTTCAGAAAACCTCGAGAAAACTTATATGAACTGATGCTGAGTGAATTTAGCAAAACACAGCAACACTGTGCTATCACCTATGAGTGACTCAGCTCTTCTCAGCAATGCAATGATCCAACACAATTCCACAAAGACTCATGACCAAAAATGCTATCCACCTCCAGGGAAAGGACTATGGAGTCTGAAGGCAGATTGAAGCATGCTATTTTCATTTTTGCTAGGCTCTTTGTGTGTGTGGCTTCTCCCTTTTGTTCTGTTTCTTCTTTCACAACACGACTAACGTGGAAATGTTTCCATAATTACACATACACAAAGCTCTATCAGATTGTTTGCTGTCTTGGCAGAAGCAGAAAAATTTTGGAACTCAATGTTCATTTTTTTTTTTAATTTTGAGTTCCAAAATTTTTCTCATTGGTGTCCATCTGGGTCAAGGTTTACCTTTTCCCTGGAATTTATTTGATTTGTATGAACAGCAATGAGATAGAAATCAGGAAAAAAGTGGAAGCCTACTGTAATATTAAAAGCTTGTACTTGCTGTGTGACCTTAGGGAAGTCACTTCCCCTCTGAACCCACTGTTCTGAGTCAAACGAGATTGAAGTAACTGACTTCTAAGCTCCCTATAATCCTAACTTCGTAAGTCTCACAAAAGAAATGAGAACTCACTTATTTCTTACCTATTCTAGCTCTAGCAAGCATTTAGCACAGGAAGACTAATGAGGTAAAGGCATTTTGCTAGGCCTGGGAAAACAACACTTCTCCCAAAGAGTTGACATTTTAGGGGAAGGGAAAGATTTCCCTTTCTCCCCAAATATAACCACAGATGTCAGTGGATCTGGGTTTTCATGGAAGTCATGGCCAAGTCATTTCAGAGAGATAATATTTGTAAAGCACTCAGCACAGTGCCTGGCACACAGCAGACAATGATGAGCATTGATTCCCTTCCCTCTTTCCAATTCTGACCCTCAGTTTCCTCCTCTGTAAAACGGGCAGAGTTGGACTACAAGCTCTAAGGACTCTTCCAGTTCTAAACCTGGTAATACAATCTAGAAAGTATTCACTAAGTTCCTACCAAATGCAAAACACCTTGGAAGGAACCAAGGATACCAAAGACCAAGGATACCAAGACAAAATAAACTTATTTTTAAAAATGCCTGCCCTGTAGTAGCAAAGTGCACGAATTCCACCGTCCCTTCCCCACAGCCACAACAGAAACTGAGAGCTGCTGGGTCCGAATACCTGGGCAAGTCATTATCTCCAGCCTCGCTTTCTTGGTTTTAATTCGATTCGACGTTTATTAAGAGCCAAGTACCTGAGCGCACTGTGCTAAGCAATGGGGATACAAAAAAGCTGCTGCCCTTAACCATGCAAATCTATACCAAGCAAGCCACCAGACAGTTTAATACAAAGGCGGCAGCTAGGTGGAACAGCCTGGAAGAGCCGGGCCTGGAGTCAGGAAGATTCATCTCCTTGAGTTCAAATTCGGCCTCAACACACTTTCTAGATGTGTGACCCTGGCCAAGTCACCCTGTTTGCCTCAGTTTCCTTATCTGTAAAATGAGCTAGAGAAGAGAACGTCAGACCTCGCCAGCATCTTTGACCAAGTACGGTCACGGACATTCAGACGAGACTGAACGAGTGTTCACTAGGTCAGGAGGGCCTGAATTCAAATCCTACCTCTGATACATACTACCCAATTAATTGGGGAATGTCACTTAAACCTCCCCGGGGGTCTCAATTCCATCAGGTGTAACAGGCTGAGGTCCCTTGAAATATGTTCCAGCTCCACACCTGATCCTAACCAAACCAGCTGGAAAACCAACAGAGTGAACCTGTATATACTAGGCGCCTGCAGTGCGACCCTGAGCAAGCTCCGGCGTCAGCTTTCTGCTGTGTGAAATGCGGGTGATGCTGGGAGGAGCGCCTCGCTCGCAGGGGGTGAAGGGGCTTTGGGGGCACACTCCAGGAGGGCCGGCCCCCAGCAGGCATTTAACCAGCGCTGGTTGCCGTGGCTCCTCCTGGGGGAATTCGAAAGGTGCGCGCCCGGCTCGGCGCCTGCGACTGCAGGGTCGCAGTTTGGGGGGCGGCGGCCCCCGCAGACCGGCAGACGGCCACCCCCCGGCGCTCCCCCTCCGCTGGCCCGGGGGGCGGGCCTCACCTGCACACGCCCCGGATGCAGGGCTCCAGCCAGATGCGGTAGGCCGCCTCGATGTGCTCCTGCGACACCTCCTCGGGCCGCACCGTCTCCGCCCATCGCCAGGCGGCCTTCTCCAGCTGCAGCCGTGGGGCCATGGTGTCCCCGCGGTCGTCGCCGCCCGCTAGCGAGGAGGGACAGACCGCTGCTTGAGCCCGCTGCCGCCCGCACGCACTCGGCCCGGCCCCTCAGGCACCACTACTGCTGCTGCTGCTGCTGCTGCTGCTGCCGCCGCCGCCGCCGCCGCCTGCACAGCCCGGGCCCGGCCCAGCCCTGCGCCCACCGAGACGCGACGCAACCCGACACCCCCCGCGCCCGGACGTTGGACGTTTACTCCCCGCCGCGGCGCGTGCGCTCTCCCGAAGCGTCCAGCGCGTCCTTCGCGCGCTTGCGCAGACAGACCACTGGTCCCCGCCCCCTCCCCACAGGCTAAATAGTCTTGAGGGCTGGGCGGCCGAGGCTCGCTCCGCCCAGATCACGTCCCTTCCTTTCCCTCGGGGAGAGGCGGTAGGAGTAGAGAGGGTTCCCTCCCTACCTCCGGGAGCAGGTTGGGGTTTAAGGCTGTTTGTTTTTGCTCCTTCCCCCTCCCCCATACTTCTTTAAGGAGAAGTCTAGGAGGCGCACATCCGCGGGGTGTTGGGGGGAGGAAGCGCCCATGAACTTGGAGTCACAACTCCGCGGTCTGGTGTTATTAGCCCTCCTTCAACCCACCTTTGAGAGGATTAGCCTCACCTGGAGGCAAACATGGTCTGCCGGCTTTACAGGCTGGACTACAGTTCCCAGGATTCTCTGCTGCAAGACCCAACACTCCTAAGGGCATGGTGCATGCTGGGAGTTGTAGTCTCTGAAGGCTCTTCTGGCCCACCTGCTATCCCATGTCCTTTCTCTTCAAGATTGAGTCACAGAGAATGACAGAATGACATCGCCATCTCCCTTGTGGTGCATCTGCCCCCGGGCGATGTGAGTGGCACCTTAACGCGTCCCCAGACTACTCTTTGAAGTCTTGGTTCCCCTCTCATCCTTGCTCTAAACTGCTGCTTTTAGTTCTGTCCTTCCTCTCCGGCCCTTCTACCAAGGTCTCCGGGAAAGCTCATTCATCACAATCTCATTTAATGTTCTGTTTGGAAAGATACCTTACAGACCGACTGATCCCCAAGCCCTATTTTACAGATAAGGAAACTGAGGCACACGGAGGGTCGCACAACTTGTCGGCTATTCTGACCTCTACAACAATCATTCCCGACCCAACCTTAGATTTATCTCTCATCACAGCGCTTCTCAACCCCAAGAAGTGATTCACACAGATTCTTAAATAGAGACATGGTCTGATCTACAGGAGTAGGCAGATGATGAGCCGTCAATGTAGGCCCATTCTGCTAGAGTTAAGGGGATTTGTTCTGTGAAGATTGGATTCAAAGGGCCGCACTTGAGGGCCTAGAGGGCCACAACTAGTCTCGAGGCCTCAGGTTCCCCACCTCTGGGGAAGGGGCACTACCCTATTGCAAAAGGTCTTTCTGGTTTTCTTTTGACCTGAGGCTATCAACGGAGTAAAATGGGTTATCTATGAGCTCTGGGGCTCACCCAAGTTTTTTTGTTTGTTTGTTTGTTTTTGTTTTTGGTTTTGTTTACCCAATATTTCCAAACAAACCACCTTTTTAGTATGGTTCTCCTCCTTTGTAATTCCCCATTCTTAATAGATTTAACAAACCTACTCACACCCACTTAGTGCTACTCCTCACCTCCAGGAAATACTTGTCCTTTCCTGACTATTGCTATAACCTCCAAAGTGATCTTCCTGCCTCCACTCTCCCCGAACCCCAATCTATCTTCTACGTAATTGCCAAAGTAATTTTCTCTAATGAAGGTCCATGTGCCATCCTCCTTAATAAAGTCCAGTAATTCCCCATTATATCTAGGATGAAATACAAAATTCTGTTTGGCATTTAAATACAAAGTCCTGGGCCCCATTCTCCCTTTTCAGGGATTATATAAATCACTCCTCTCAGAGAACTTCGTGGCCTACTGGCTGACCCTCACACACAACCTTCTATTTCTTATGTCCATGGCTTTGTACTGGCCATCCTCCATGCCTAAAACACACTCCTCACCCTCAGTCTCTGGAATCCTAGATTTTCTTCAACTTTCAGCTCAAATCCTCTCTTCTACTAGAATGTTTCCTGATTCCCCACCCCACCCCCTCCAGTTGCTTGTAGCCTCCCTGCCATTAAGGTTACCTTGTATCTTTGTATTTGTGTATTGTCTTCTGGGTTAGAATTTAAGTTGCTTGAAGACCCAAACTTCGCTTTTTCCCTTTGTATTTCCATTGCCCTATTGGTACATAATCGGACACAAATGCTTACTTATTACTTGCTTTGTATAAAATATTTTTGAGAATGTTCTCTCTGTTTCTCTCTCCCCCCCCCACCACACACACACACTACATACTTGATGAAAATGAGATAGGAATAAGCAGTTTAAAAAAAAGTTTTATTGATGATTTAAAAATATATCAGTCACTTCAATACATATCACCTCATCTAATCCTGCCCCCCCACCTCACCAATAAATCTTGTAACAGAGAAACTCTTAAGCATAGAAATAGTACAGCAACCATGTCTGACAGTGTATGCAAAATTCTCTACTCGTATTCCCTAGTGCCCCATCTCTTAGAATGCCATTTTTCAACCTCTCCTTCTGAGGCAAAAATGGTTTTCATCTTGATATTTTGGGGTTTGTTTGTTTACATTATTTTAATCATTGAACACCTCCCCCCCCCAATCAAACCATACCTTTTGGATTTACCCCTTTAATCTCCACATGTGCCTCCCCCACCCTCCCACCTTCTCCTTACTGGTCTGATTGGGGCCCCCTGTTTCAGATAGGCCCAAACATCCTTTAATCCCTGGTTATCTTCTCACCTTACCCTCCCTTTCCAGTTCTATATAATCAAATCGACACTGCTATTACTCCTGGAAGGGGTATGTGAATCTTATGTCTCCATTCACTATCTCTGTGACTTTCGAAACCAAAAATACTCTTCCCTGGCTACCATTCTGCTGTGTTATCCTTCTAATAAAATGTCATCTCCTTGAAGGCAGAGACTTTCTTTCATTTTGTTTTTGTATCCCAGACAAATACTCTTTCATTCATCAATTATTGTGTATTGCCTTTCAGGTTTTTCTTAATTCTCAGAATCTGTTCATGCAGATTTTCCCATGCTTCCCTAAAATCCTCCTATTCATTGTTTCTTACAGCACAAGAATATTCCATTGCATTCATAAACCTCATTTGGTCAGCCCATCCCCAATGAATGGAAATCCCATTTTGTTACCAGTTTTTTGTTACCACAGGAAGTACTGCACTGAATATTTTATCTCTGGGACTTTTCTGAATCTGACCCTCTTAAGTTCTAGGCCCAGCAGTCAGATATCAGGGTGAAAGTGAAGAAGACAAGGAACTTTTGAACATGATTCTTTACCACAGATTACATTTTCGCAGGCACACATTTGACTGCTATGTATACAGATTACAACAGGTTCCTGTGTTTCCCATTTATTGGTAGAAATTAAATTATATTACAGCATTTGGACCTGAGGGTGTAAAAGTTTAAGACTCCGCCAACAAAATATCTCACAGGTAACTCCCAAAATCATTGTTTGCTACGATTACAAGAGAACTTTTCTCAGTGATTCTCCAACCATCAATACTAAGTAAGACATAGAACATTTGATTCACTGTTGTCATTATTGATCAAAGTCCTTGGGCAAGAGTAAATGGAAAAGGGATTCCTTAGCTATGGGGAGATTGTCCAGGTGCTCCTATTTGGAGATGGCATTATGCTGACTGTGTCAAGCCCCAGAACCCTAGGTGTTAGACCTGGAGTTATGAAGACCCAAGTTCAAATCCAGCCTCAAACACTAACTGTGTGATCCTCAGCAAGTCACTCAACCTCTGTCTCATTTGCTCATCTTTCACATGAGGGTCAGAACACCTATCTAATATCTGTTACCACAAGTTGTCATACTCACATAGGACCCCTTCTCTCCTCTGATATTGCTACCACCCTGGATGGGGCCCTCATCACCTCATGCCTATTAGCTGGTCTGGCAGCAAGTCTTTCCCCATTCCAGGCCATCTTCCACTTGACTTGTCAAAGTCATCTTCCCAAAGTGCAAGTCAGACCATGTCACTCCACTCCTCTAACACCAGTGTCTCCCTATCACCTCCGGGATCAAAAATAAAATACTCTGTTTGATGTTCAAAGCCCTTTTAAACCTTGTCCTTCAGCCCACTCCTTTCCAGTCTATTTGCACTTTACTCCTGGTCAAGTGATACTTACTTGTCTTCTTTCTGTTACCCAAACAAGGTATTCCATATCTCAGCTCAGAGCATTCTCTGGCTGCCTCCATGCCTGGAATGTTCTTCCTCCTCATCTCAGCTTCCTGGCTTCCATCAAATCCCGTCTAAAATACCACCTCTACAAGAAGCCTTTCCTAATGATGCCCCTGAATGAAAAAGTGTTAAATTTTTATTTTGATTTTCTCCAATTAATTAACTTTAATTTTCTCCAATTTATCTGTATCTGTTTGTTTGTAACATGAGTTTTTGTATGTTATCTCTTCCATTAGAATGAGAGCTCCTTGATAGAAGTGATTCTCTTTGTCCTTCCTTGGCATCCCCACTGATGGGGATGGGATCTGAACCCCTAAAAGGAAAAGACCATATCTTTGGGATCTAGACCCCAAAAAGGAAACCCCCCCCAACTTTCCCACCTGGTCAGATCTCTGGCCTTCACCTGAGGCTGTAATCCTATCAACTGGCCTTTCACTGTGGCTACTGTCAAATCTCCCAAATCTGTTCTGTTAACTCCCAATTGCCCCTGGCCACTTCCCACCCTTAATCCTATCTAGACTCCATTCACCCTAGGATCCCTAGATCTTTCCCACAGTCTGTCTGTATATAAGGTCCATCTTTTCTCAATTAAGAGGCTCAGATTCTTAAAATCTAGTCTGCTTGTACTGGCCATACAAATGCTTAGATTTTTTTAAGTCTGCCCAATATGAAAGATGTTCTAATAAACCTTGTCTTTGGCTGAAAGAAGACTTGGGTTGAATTCTTTGAGACAGGACCTGAGTGTTGTGATTTTGGGGTCCCAACACCCCTGACCCCTAAACCTCAACACTCACTACTTTAGCACAATGCCTGACCCAAAGTAGGCGCTTAATAAATGCTTATTGACTGACTTAGTAAAGCCCTTTCCAATATAAATGCTCACTACTATTATTATTGTTATCACCCTACTTCTCACTCACCCTCAAGCCTTTATTGGAATGGAAGCCCTCATTACTTTTCATCTGGATTATAGTCTATAATTGTCTCTTAATAGATCTCCTTTCTCCAGTTTCTTCCCTTTGCATTCCATCTTCCATACCCATTTCAAACTGAAATACCTAAAAAGCCAGTGTGACCTTAGCCCCCAGGGCTCCCACTTGCCTCTAGGATAAAATGCAAACTCTTCTGGTTGGCCTTTCACAACCTGACTCCTCTCTCTTCCTCCGGGCAGTAATAATATTCTTCTCACACTCCGGGTTCCAGCCCGAGTGGCCTAACTATGTAACCTAAACACTCCATTCCACCTCCTGTTGTACAGGCTGCCTCCAGGTCTGGGATGCTGCTCTTACCTCCACCACCCAGAATGCCTAGCTCCTTTCAAGGCGCAGCTCACACACCACCTTCAACAGGAAGATGCCTTTCTCTCCCAATCTTCCTGCTGTTGATGCCTTCCCTCATCACAAAATCCCCTTATCTTCTTTGTCTATGTGGGGTTTAGCTGGGTATCCTGTAATGGTGCCCTTTTAGAAAACTGTTGGGGCATTGAAGTTTGAGTTTGCATGTAAAGAATAAAAGGGGAAATAAAAGAGGTGGCTTTAGTTATAGTTACTACTAGTAAATCGGTAGCCTTAACAGGAAGATAACCACACATAAAGAATCCAAGGGGGATCCAAGTGTAAAGTATATTTGGTGATAGGTGCTGATTATAAGTAATCAATTGAACCCACATGTATCATATCAGCCAGGAGTTCTTAATTTTTTTCTGTCATGGCCCCCTTTGGCAATGTAGTAAAACTTATGGACCCCTTCTCAGAATCATATTTTTAAATGCATAATATAAAGTACATAAGATTACAAAGGAAATCAATTATATTCAAAAACAGTTATCAAAATATTTTTAAAATAAGTTCATTGGCCACAGTTTATGAAGCCCTGGTATACTCAGTAACAAAGATCTTTCTTTTTTCTTTCTTTCTTTTTTTTTTTTGTGATGCAATCAGGGTTAAGTGACTTGCCCAGGGTCACAAAGCTAGTGTCAAGTACTTGTCTGAGGCTGGATTTGAACTCAACAAATATCCTTCTTTTTGAACTCTAGTCTTTCTTTTCGTTTTCCCCCAGGGGCTAATTTGCGTATGTAACCCAAGCCTCAAAGCCCTTTTGTATGGAATTCTTTTCTCTTTTTCTTTTTTGTTTTTAATTTTGTTTATTTGTTTTTAGTTTTCAACAGTCACTTCTTTCGAGTTCTAAATTTTCTCTCCCTCTATTTTCCCTCCCCAGAGGGAGTGCAATTTGATATAGGCTATACATATACAAATCATATTAAATACATTTCCATATTAGTCGTGTTGTAAAGAAGAATTAGAACCAAAGGGGAAAACTACAAGAAAAAAGAAACAAAAAGAGAGAGAGAGAGAGAGAGAGAGAGAGAGAGAGAGAGAGAGAGAGAGAGAGAGAGAGAGGGAGAGAGAAAATAGTATGTTCTGATCTGCATTCAGAGTCCATAGTGCTTTCTCTGGAGATGGATAGCATTTTCTATCATGATTCTTTTGGAATTGTCTTAGATCCTTGTATTGCTGAGAAGAGTTAAGTCTATTAAAGTTGGTCATCGAAAAATGTTGTTGTTACTATGTGCAATGTTCTCCTGTACGATGCTCACTTCACTCAGCATCGGTTCATGTGAGTTTTTCGAGGTTTTTCTGAAATCCACCTGGTCATCATTTCTTATGGAACAATAGTATTCTGCTACATTCATATAACACAACTGATGGGCACCCCCTTAATTTCCAATTCTTGGCCACCACAAACTGCTATAAATAGGTGCTTTTCTCATTTTTATGACCCTCTTTGAGAAACAGACCTAGAAGTGGTATTGCTGGGTCAAAGGGTATGCATAGTTTTATAGTCCTTTGGGCAAAGTTCCAAATTGCTTTCCAGAATGGTTGGATCAGTTCACAACTCTACCAGCAATGCATTAGTGTCCCAATTTTCCCACATCTTCTCCAATATTTATCATTTTCCTGTTTTGTCATGTTAATCGATCTGATTGGTGTGATGTGGTACCTCAGAGTTGTTTAAATTTGCATTCTCTAATAAATAGTGATTTAGAGCATTTTTTTTGACTTTAGATAGCTTTAATTTCTTGATCTGAAAACTGCCTGTTCATGTCCTTTGACTATTTATCAATTAGAGAATGACTTGTATTCTTACATTGACACAGTTCTCTATATATTTTGGAGATGAGGCCTTTATCGGAGACATTGACTATAAAAATTGTTTTCCAGCTTTCTGCTTCCCTTCTAGGCATTATTTTATTTGGTGGAGATTGACTGATCTGTGCTCCCTACCTATGTGAGTTGGTAAGAGCCATTTTCCAGCTTTTTTTTTCCATCTAATTTTAGATGCATTGGTATTGTTTATACAAAATTTTTTAAAATTTTAGATAATCAAAATTATTGATTTTGCCTCCTGGGAACCTCTCTATCTTTTGTTTGGTCAAGAATTCTTCCCTTCTCTATAGATTTGAAAGGTAATTTCCCAGATCCATTAATGTGCTAATGATATCACCCTTTAAGTCTAAATCATGTATCTATTTTGAGCTAATCTTGGTATACAGTATGAGGTGTTGGTCTATGCCTACTGTCTGCCAGATTTCTTTCCAGTTTTCCTAGCAGTTTTTGTTGAATAGTGAGTTCTTGCCCCAGTAGCTGAGATCTTTGGGTTTATCAAACACTAAGATACTGTGTTCATTTGCTTCTATATGTTGTGTACCTAATCTGTCTCACTGATCAGCCTCTCCGTTTCTTACCCAGTACCAAATGGTTTTGATGATTACAGCTTTGTAGTATAGCTTGAGATCTGGTACTGCTATGCCCTCTTCCTTCTCATTTTTTTTCATTGATTTCTTTGATACTAACCTTTTGTTCCTGCAGATGAGTTTTGTCATTTTTTTCCCTAGCTCTATAAAGTAATTCTTTGGTGATTTTATGGGTATGGCACTGAATAAGTAAGTTAATTTAGGTAGTTTTGTCATTTTTGATCTATTCACTCAGCCCACCATGAGAAATTAATATTTCTTCAGTTATTTAGGTGTTTATTTGTATAAAGAAGGTTTGTAATTGTGTTCATGTAGTTCCTGGGTGTGTCTTGGAAGGTAGATTCCCATGTCTTTTATATTTTAAATAGAATTTCTCCTGTCTTCTGCTGGGTAAGATACAGAAATGCTGATGATTTGCTTGGG